>NW_024344370.1:7436662-7751936 GCF_902729225.1 Pteropus medius | reverse complement strand
GTTGGGGAGGGTACAGAAGAGCATGAGAACAATGTAATTAATAGTAAATTAGAAAAGAGGCAAGAGAGGGCTCTTTTTTAGATATTCGAGAATGTGAACACCATGGAATGACTTGGTGTCACAGTTCTGATTGCTGGGATTACTTAAAATTTACAGGGTGGTGCCTTAGGACTGATTATTGCAGTTGCTTCCATCTAATCACTTTGCATATCAATGTTTCTATGGAAGATGGCTTTCAAAGTTCTGAGGATAGAAGAAACACCTTTTCCTCTAAGAATAGTAGCTCTTACTATAACCTAGAGGAGAATCAGAAGGGTTCCTCCATCCATCCTACCACTGTAAACCATTGGTGATACATCTGAATCTTGGTTAGCATTGACTTTTTTCCCTTTTATTCCAAGGTTCAATGATATTGGAAAGAAGAGTCTGAGAAGAATAAGACAGGGCCAAGGTAGAAGCATCATACAAAACTAGAAAGGGCTTAGAGATGTGCTTACTCAGATCTCGGCCAGAGAAATATTGATGGGGTCAGTACAGGAGGAATGAATCATCATGAGTTCTGCCCTGGAGTACCTCGCCTCTCAACAAATGGGGCCTGAGTGTTGGAGCTCATTTGTGTTGTGATAAGGGTATGTAGTAGGGTGGAAATCGGGGAGAGAAAAGAGAAGGAAAGTCCTAAATAGTAGAAAAAAAAGGAATAGGCAGTATAATAACAAATTTAGAATCTTTCTTATTATGAAATACCCTTATTTCTTAAACTGTAAAATAATTTTAGAACACCTTATCTTATTGTTTTAAAATAAAATAAGGGCAAATAAGCAAGCAGAGTATGATTCAGATAGGACCAAGATATTCAGTGTTTCTCATACTTTTCCACCAAAGCATCCATATTGGAACGGGGCCTGGAGAAATGTCCTGCTATAAGTCCAAACTTTCTAAAAATTGTTTTATTTCGTTTTTTTATTATTTCATTTAAAAATTTATACGAATTTTGTTATATTCTATAATTTGTTCATTTATTTTATTATAAAAATGTTTTAAATTAGTTTCTGTGGAGTAAAATGAACACTTTGGAAGATGCATCATATCTATTCTAAGGTTTCATGTATCTCTGAGTACAAATTGAGAAACAAATATTATAAACACATGCTATTTGAGTATTGTCCTTGTATATTCTTACCTCCATAGTAGGTGGAGTCTTTCTTGTTCTTCTAATCCAAGCTATAAAGAAAAATAATATTTAAATGTAAGTTTTCCATAATTTGCACAAACATTTCACTCATGCATACATAGTAGAAATATTTGTTGAGCATCTGTTATATATTGTTTTAGGCACTAAAGGTACAACAGGGAACAGAACATGAATTCCCTCTCTACTATAGCTTATATACTAGTGAAGGTATAGAAAAGAAATATATAAACATACGATGTCAGAAGGTGATTTGTGTCATAAAAAAATACAACAGTTTGGGAAGATAGAGAGTGGACATTTTCATATCTAAAGTTGTACCTCATATAATCATTTGAATCAAGTTAGTGTATGTATGGCATATAGGCCAAATCACAATAAACTTCAAGGCAATATCAAAATTACATATCCTGAAAATATGAATTAGTTATTGCTCAATTTATAAAGGAAGGAACATAGAAAGTTTTACTTTACAGAGACTTCTAATCTGTTCTAGCAAGCAGCCTAACTCCTATGGTTGGTATCAAGTATTAGCTCCAACACTTGGGAAATGAGCTGCAGAGCAGAAGGAGCCCGTATTTGTGAAATACCTACTGAACACTGCACTAGACGCTTTACAGCAATATGAAGGGAGCAGGGCCGATGCCCCTACTGAAGTACATCGGAATCACTGATATCAGAAAGAAGGCTCTGAGAAGAGCATAAAGAATGATGTGATTAATAGTACATTAGAAAAGAGGCAAGAGCAAGCTCTTTTTAGACATTTAAGAATGTGAGCACCATAGATGGAATGACTTGGTCTCAACTGTTCTGACTGAAGCTTGTTTGAGATGTTGGGATCTCAAAGTGCTTAGGAGAGTAGAGGCACATTTTTGGGGTTCAAATCCCAACTCATCACATACTTGAGGCAAGTTATTTAATTTTCTAGGCATCAGATTTCCCAGGTGTAAAATATAAATTATAACAGTATCTATATTTTAGGGTTGTTATTAAAGGTACATGAAATAGTATATATAAATTCTTAGCTCAGAGTCTGGCATACAGTAAGTATACAAGTTTAAATTGTTACTACCATTATCACTATTATTCAGCAAATCTATATTTTTAATAGCAAACTCAAAAAAGCAAAGATCAATAATATCTGTTTGGCCTATGAGGATATATAGGAAACTGAAGAAATATACTGTAGGGACTATGTCTTTAAAAAGTAAAAAAACTATTTTATCATGTTAGTTGATTCAGTCTTCATTACAAAATTGTGAAGTATCCTTATTTGATAGAGAAATTAAATAAGTTTCCCAAATTAAGTAGTAATGGGGAGTGGGACTGGAATCCAGATCCAACCCTGTCTCTGGCTCAAAAAACCATCCATACTCCACCAAGCAGTCTCTCGAATTTTGGTAAGCAACAAGCAAAAGACCAGGAAGAGAAATAGGTTGTGAAACTTACTCCATGTAAGGAAATAAGAATTACCGACCCCATTTTACAGACTGGAAACTGATTAAGCAACTTGTCTAAACTCATGTGACTAGTGAGTGGTATACTGGGAATCATACTCTGAACTGGCTCTAAAATCTGACCAACTCCATCAGTCTGCCTCCTGTCATCCAAGGTCCTGCCCTCATACAAGCCCAGTAGTGAATGAATGGCTGTTGGGGCAGAAATAACAACAGTCAACTGCTGTCCTGGAATTAATTACTTTTTTTCTGCTCTATTCTCTCTTGCACTGAACCCATACCTCTCTAATATAGTCCAGCATTTTGCCTTCTCTACTCTTGTTTCTGAACTTCTATCCCTAATTACCCTTTTCTGCACTGTCTTTCTTATTAGCTTCCACTTCAATTTGGTCCATTTCTAGCCACAACTTGCACAAGTTTTATATTCTTTGTTAGCCTGTAAGGTTATCAATCTATCCATGGGATATTTATTTTCCTACCACCTAAATGCTTGAAAGAGTAGGTATTTCATACAGCTGTTGAACAAATACTTCCACTATAAAATAATTCCACTATAAAAATACTTGTTTTAATGGGAGTTTTGACTTGTATTAGAAAATCCAGCTTAGTAATAGCAAGATTCCTCTGTGCAATCAAGGAAAGAAGTAGTTTACAGAATTTTTCAACTGCCTCTTTATGGTCAAAATAAAAGTTACTTACCTATATTTATATACTTTTTTTTTTTCTTGGAAAGAGGCTTCTTTTAAAATAATTCAACATGAGCCATATAACTCTAAAAGGTTTTAAGTGGTATATCTTCAGTTTTAATCTAGATTAGAAACTTAATTCAGAAAAATCACTGGTAGGGCAGGGGTTGGCACACTACAGCCTGCAAACCAAATTCAGTCAACAGCTTGTTTTTACACTTTTAAATGGTTAAAAAAATAATCAAACAAAAAAACAACATTTCATGACACATGAAAATTTATAGATTCAAGTTTTCATGTTCACGAATAAAGTTTTATTGGAACACTGGCACATTTATTTGTTTACACATTGTCTATGGCTGCTTTTGTGCTACAACAGCAGAGTTGAGTAGTTGGAACAGACCATATGACCAACAAAGCCTACAATATTCACCATTTGACCCTCTAAAGAAAACGTTTGCTTATACTAGGGCTATTATTAAGTATAAGCCTTTTAGCAATAACTGTATATCTTGATTCAAAGACTTTCATAGTACTTATGATAAACATTAAGTATTACATTTTTTACTAATGATTACCATGTATTCTAGCATCTATGAACGCATATTGTTGGCATTAGAGCCTGCTGAAAAAGTATGGGGTGGTACAATGCACACTTACTATCGTCATGAGTATAAAAACTCAAAACAACAATTTGTCTTATTGATGAGTTTACTAAACAGCATTTTCAGGGTTTTTTTTTTTGGTAAAGTTAGAAAAAGAAAAATTCTTCAATAGAATGTAAATAATTTTTAAAAATCCCAAAGTAGATTAATTGGTTGAGGAAACCCTGATATGTGTTTTCTAAAGCTTATTGGTTTTACATACTTTTATAAAATTCATTATAGATGTAAGAATGTAATATAACTCAGATAATGTATTAAGTACCACCTAGACTATTTACTCTCATAGGACACTATTTTCTAAGAAAGCTACAAAGGATTCCTTTAGCTTTGCTTTAAATGGCTGTTTAATCTAGATAGAAAAATGCAATTGCTGAAATAAATTTGTATACTTATAATTCTACATTAACTAGATACTTGAAATATCTTCTTGAGATGATGATTGATGCCCATTCTTTATTATGCATCCAATAAAGGTTACGATTGGAAAATTTTAATGTGACCACTCATTTATATAATTATCCCTAGTTTCCCACTCACTACATACAGCAAAACAAAGGAGATGTCCTGTTGAAGGTTGGCAAAGTTCAGTAGGAGAAATGCATAAAAATAAGCAATAATATCAAATCATTACATTTCTTTTCTTTTTTTTTTTTAACCCCAGAACAATCTGGAATCGAATGTCTATCCAATTATAAATTATATAATGATTTTGCCATTGCTAATTGTATCTGTATGGTGGGTTCTATATCAGTCTTCATTATAATGTAACCATTGTTTGAAAAGAAATTAGCAAGATAACTGGACAGTTTATGCCTTAAGATTCTAGCATTCTTTCATCAATGTTCATTTGCATTCTCATCAGTATGCATGAGATTTTCATTGAACTTTAATACCCTTATTGGAACATAACATAATATAATGAACATAAAAGTGAGTATGCAAATTAAAGCTCCCATTAATCATGAAAAAGGACTAGAAGAAGGAGGCAGAAAAATACTTCATGAAGCATACATTCTTCAAATCTCCATAGGCTAATATACTTTTAGAGCATTGACAATAGGGGTTAAGGTAAATGAAACATTTATCACCAGATTCAGTAGGTGACCATTGAATTGTAGAAAGGTTATGAACAGTCTGCTCCCCAAAGATATATCAGAAATATGTGTTGTTTACTTTACATAAGGAAAAGATGATATTGTAATAAAGCCTCATTTTTTAAAAAATAATCTTTGCCAGTTCTGAGTGTTGACATATCATAAAGAACTATAAAAATCAAAAATCCATATTTTTTGAAGAATTTGAAAATTCTTCAAATGATATATTACAAAAGGAGTCATTTTCTGATTATTGACCCTGAAGCATATCTTAAGATACTATTAGATTTTGTTGGCACATTTAAGTTACAAATTTTGTGATGTTCATGGCTATTTCTGTTCTTTTTTTTCTTAATGAACTTTATTGAGCTATAATTTATACAATACAGTGAAACCATTTTAAGTATGCAATTCCTTGAGTTTTCACAAATGTGTACAACCTTGTGACCAGCACCCCACTCAGTATATAGAACATTTCCAGCACCCTCAAAAGTTCTCCAGTATCTCACTACATACAAACATCCACCTAACCCATCCACAACCCCCAATGAGTGATATCTTTTCTGTCACTATTGATTAGTTCTGCCTTTTCTACCATTTCATATAAATGGGATTCTTATAGTATGTACTCTTTCGCATCTTGCTTATTTTACTCAACATAATGTTTTCAAGGTCATTTATGTTACCTTGTGTAGAGAAGATAGTAGCCTCCACAACCCCCACATCTTAGTATTCAGGCCTTTGTCTGATCTCTTCTTTTTGAGTGAAGGTAGAATCTGTGCCTTATTTCTAACTATGAAAATATAGCAAGGGTGATAGGATATATGTCAATATATATAATTCATTACTTGTATCAACAATGCAGAATTATTAGTCTTAGATTAAACTCTCCTCCAGACCCACCTAACAAATCTTAAAAGCAAGCACTGAAAAGATCAAACTGCTTCCAAGTAACTTAACTGTGTCTCAGAACAAAGCTCAAGAATATATATACGAATACAAAAATATCCAGTATCCAACTAGGCAAAAATTTGAAATATCTGATATCCAATCAGAAATTTCTGAGCAAACAAAGAAAAAGGAAAACACTTTGCATACTGAGGTGAAAGGAATCAACTAACCAAAACAAACTGAAAACAGACACAGATGGTAGAATCAGTAGATAAGAACATTAAAAGTTATAATTGTACTCCATAAGCTCAAAAAGCTAGAGGAAAAATAAAACATGTTAAGAAGAGACCTGAAAGACATAAAACAGACTCATGTCAAAATTGTAGAGAAGAAAACTACAATGTCTAAAATGAAAAATACTGTAGATGGATTAATAGGAATTTGACATTGTAAAAGAAAAGACTAGTGAACTTGAACATAAAGCAAGAGAAACTACACAAAATGAAACCCAAAGAGAAAAAAGTCTCCACAAATGAACAGAGAGCATCTATGAGCTGTGAGACTTCAAGCAGCCTAAAATTATAAATGAGGTCCCCAAAAAAGAAGACAGAAAAGGGCACAGGAAAAAAACTTGAAGAAATGATGACAAAATTTTTCCAAATTTGATGGAAACTATAAATCCACAGGTCTAAGAAGCTCAAGAAACCTTAAGCACAAGAGACTACATCATGTTATATCATAATTAAGTTGCTCAAAGCCAGGAAAAAAAAAAAAAGAGAGAGAAACTTTAAAATAGTCAAAGAAAAAAATACACATCACATACAGAGGGCTAAAGATAAGCATGACAACAGATTTTGCAACAGAAACTGTGTAAAGTAGAATATCTTTAACTATTGAAAGAAAAAAAAACCTATCAACCTAGAATACTATACCCAGAGAAATATCTTTAAAAATATATTTCATATATATAAAAGCTGAAAGAGTTCAACACCAGCAGACTTACATTTAAAGAAATGTTAAACAAAGCCTTACAGACTAAAAGAAGATTCCAGAAAGAAATATGGATATACAAAAAGGAATGAAGAGCATTATAAATAGTAATAATATGAATAAATATGTCATGTTTTTCTAAGTAATTAAATATCTCTAAATGCTAGTTCGCTGTTTAAATAAAAATAACAATGTAGTGTATTGTTTGTAACATACATAGAACTAAAATATATGACAATCACAACAGAAATATGAGAAAGGAAAAATGATGGTATACTTTTACAAGATTCTTGTACTCTGCATGAAGTGGAATTACCACATAAAGACTCTGATATGTTGAAGATGTAGTGTATAAAATCTAAAGCAACCACTAAAATAACAAAGGGAATAACCTACAAAGGGAAATAAAATTAATCATAAACAATAGCTTCAGCTGCCATTAACAAAGCATCGCAGATTGGGTGGCTTAATAAACAGAAATTAATTTTTTTACAATCCTGGAAGCTAGAAGTCTGAGATCACAGTCTTGGAAAGATTGGTTTCTTCTGAGGCTTCTCTCCTCTGTTTTCAGATGGCTGTCTTTTCTCTGTGTCTTCACATGGTCTTCCCTCTGCACATGTCTGTATCCTAATCTTCTCTTCTAATAAGGACACCAGTCATATTGGATTAAGTCTTATCCCAAGGACCTAATTTTAATTTAATCACCTCTTAAGAGATCCTATCTCCAAATTCAGTCTCCATATATTCTCTGAGGTCCTAGGGGGTAAGACTTCAATACAGAACTTGGGGGATACAATTCAGCCATAACAACTAGGAATGAGAGAGGTAACATCACTATAGCTTCAAAAGTATTTAAAGGATAAATAAGGGGATATTATGGTTGATTTTATGTCAACAAATTTGGAAACTTAGACGAAATGGAAAGATTTTTTTTTTGAAAGATACAACCTACCAAAGGCCACTCAAAAAGAAATAGATAATCTGAATATCTAATCTAATATCTTAAATCTAATAAAGAAATTGAATTTGTCATTAAAATCCCCAGGCCCAGATCACTTTACTGGTGAAGTCTATCAAATATTTAAAGAAGTAATATTAACTGTATACAAACTCTTACAGAATGCTGGAGAAGGAATATATCCAAACTTGTTTTATGAGATCGGCATTACCCTGATACCAAAACCAAGCAAAGATATTAGAAGGAAAAAAAAATTACTAACTAGCTAACCAGTATCTCTCAAGAACATAGATGTAAAAATTCTAAACAAAATTTTAGATAACTCAATCAACAACATATAAAAAGAGCAATATGTCAGGAACAAGGCAAGATTGTCCATTCTCTCTTCTAGTCAACAGTGTACTGAAGGTTCTAGCTAGTGCAAACAGGCAAGATTTAAAAAAAAAAATTAAAGGCATCCAGGTTGGAAAGAAAAAAGCAAAATGTCTTTATTCACAGACAACATGAACTTCTATGTAGAAAATCTGATGGAACTGACAAAAAAAACCTACTATAATTAATAACCCACTTGAGCAAAGTCACAGGATATAAAATCAATATACAAAACTATTGCATATTTATATGATAGCAACAAAGACTCAGAAATTGAAAAAACATTATCATTTATAGTAGTATCAACAATATAAAATACTTAGGAATAAATCTGACAAAAGATGTGTAATATCTGTACAATGAAAATGATAAATTTTGAGGAAATTAAAGGTTTAAATTAAATAAAGAGAAATACAATGTCCAGAGGTGATAAGATTCTTACTGTTGATGTCACTTCTTTGCAAAGTGATCTACAGATTCAATACAATCTCAACCAAAATCCTAGGAAGTATTTTTGTAGAAATTAACTAGATGGTTCTAAAATTCATGTGAAAATGCAAAGGACCTAGGACAGCCAAAAAACTTCAAAAAAGAATAATAAAGTTGGAGGAGTAACAGTACCTGATAATTAAGACTTACAAAACATACAGCTATGAAAGAACTGAGACCTTCAGTCAAATAGCCAGGAAAGACCTGAAGCTAGGCAATAGGCATTTGAGTGAGCCTGGAAGTAGATCTTCTATGTTCTGACAATAGCCACATGAATGAGCTTGAAAGTGGATGATCCCTGAGAGAAGCCTTGGAGAGACCCTGAGCCAGAATATCCATCTCAGGCATCCTAGGTTCCTGACCCATGGAATTTGTAAGATAATAAAATTTGCTGTTTTAGGCTTCCCTCTAACTTTTGGGTTAATTTGTCACGCAGCAGTAGATAACTAATACATTTTGCTAACCTATTATCTGATGAAGGAGATTGCCATAAACTCTCAGTAATTCCCAGCCAAGCAATTTCATTGAACAGTAGGTCCAAAGACTATGGGTGGTGCACAGGTTAATAAGAGATACTTCTAGAGTCATATAATCATACAACATTAGAGATGGAACCTTAAGGATATTGAATGAAGCCTTTTATTTTCACTGATAAAAACAGAGAGGTGAATTGTTATGCCCCAAATGACAAAGATAGTAAATGCCCACTGAAGGACCTGAACATAACCTGTCTTATGATACTGGGACAAGGATAGCATCATGTCCTGTCCATTATTTTATGAAGCTTACTTTAAAAATTCTTGGGGTATTCCTGTGGCCTGAGAAGAACATGTTCACTAATTAAAAATACATATGACATTTTATACTAAGATGTCATTAATTGTGTTAATGACAGCCAGGTATGGTCTAGTATATCTAAAAAGTAATTTTTATCTGACTTTAAGCTTAACTTTCCATTTAAAAGAAATACTTCTGTCTTTTCCTACTATATTCTGCTTTGGATGTATTATAGGTTTTGCATCAATAACATTTACTATTGTTAACATAAAACAAGTTTATTTATTTATTTTAACTTAAAAAAAATTTTTTTAGGCGAGGCAACCTTTGGTTGACCTTACACACTGTAAGGACCTTGTCAGCTTACAATCCCTTATTTTTAATTTTTTATGCCTACAGCACCTGGTCTTCCTACGTGGTCTCCCATCCAAGTACTAACCAGGCCTGAGCCTGCTTAACTTCTGAGATCAGACAGGATTGGGCTTGTTCAGGGTGGTATGGCCGTAAACAAAAACAAGTTTAAATTTACTAAACAACAAAAAAGGAACAAAAATGGAAGATAAATGTCATCTGAATACAGAGACATAGCTTTTGAGAGTTTCTATGTAAGAATTACACATGATGTCATGGATTATACTTAAAAGGGTTCCCGAAACTTTATAAGACTGTTCAGAAACTAGTACTATCTCGCACAGCAGAACTGCTGTCTGAGTATTCTATGTGTTTGGAACCAGTTGCTCTGGTGAATGCATTCATTCAACAAATACTGTTTGAGCTTGCACTTATTTTATATTAATTGCTGAGCTATGTCCTGAGACCACAATGATGAACAAGATAAAGACCCTATCTAAAGAATCTTTTAAGTCCAGAGAGAGGAGGTAGATAAGTAAACAGGGAATACTTTACAATGTATACAGTGTTATGCTTGGGGGAGGCATAAAGTGGAATAAAAAACAAAAAAAAGGAATATTCCACTTAGCACTAGGGGGTGAGGGGGTGGGATCAGAAAAGATTTCCTAAGGAATCAATGTCTACTTTAAATCTTAAAGGATAAGTACGAATTAGCCAGATTGTTAATGAGGTAGGCAATATAATCTAATATTAAGAGTAGAGACTTTGGAGACAGATCATTGGGTTCAAATCTTGGAAATCTTGGCTGTAGAGGCTGTTTATACTTAGGAAGTTATTTAACCACTCTGTGCTTCATTTGGAGGAATCAAAAGAGGATTTACACAAGTTCTCACTACCACATCTATCTAATCTACCTGCATCTATGCCCATATACTCTACTTTTCTGCTATTACTACTAGTGAACTTTCCATGGTCTTGTCAAAGGCCAAATCTTCCACATATGGACCAGATCCTGTCCCACCATGTCTTCTCACGAATTTTCTCTCTCCTGCATCATTAGTGCTTCCTTTTCAACTTGATCTTTACTATCACTATGACAAAACTGAGTTACTTTTCTTGTCTTTAAAACAAAACAAAACAAAAACAAAACAAATCAAAACAAAACAAAACATAAATTACTCTCTTGACTCTACTTTCCCCTCCAGACACTGCCTCAATACTTGCCTTTCTTTACAGATAAACTCCTCATAAGCATTGTCTATACTCATTCTCTCCAAATTCTCTCTTGCCATTCTTTTTTCCTATCAATTTTTGTTCCTAACACTCTACAGAACTATTTTTGTCAGGATCACTGATTTCTCTGTTCTTAAAACAAAGAGTTAATTCTCAGTCTTCAGTTGACATGATTGATCGCTTCTTGACATTTGGCTTCCAGCACATGACACTTTTTTTCTCCTACTTTCCCGGAAGCTCCATTTTTGTCTTCTGTTGTCTCTAAACCTTGGAATAGCCTAGGGGGTCAGTCTTTGAACTTCTCCTTTTCTGTTTACACTCATTCCCTTTGTGATCTCATCTACTCTCCAGCCCGAAATACTACTTATTTGCTATCAACTCCCAAATTTTATTTGCAATCCAAACTTTTCCAGTAAATTCTTGTTTTATATATAACTTAATATATCTACTTGAGTGTCTAATGAGCATCTCAAACTTGCCATTTCCAAAATTGACCTCATTTCCCCGCTAAATTTGCTCCTCTCGCAGTCTTGTCTCAGTTGAGAGCACCTCCATTTTTCCAGGTGAGGCCCCAAAGCTTAAGAGTCATCACTGACTGTTCTCTTTTTCTCACATCCCACATCCAATCTGTCAAACAAATCCCACGACTCTACTTTTACAACAGATCAGAATGCAACTACTTCTTTCCATGCCCACTGTCACTCTGGTCCAAGTCACAATTATGCCTTGCCTGAATTATTACAAAAGCCTCCTGTCTCCATGTTTTGCCTATGCCTCCACCCCTCAGTCTCTTTCTATTGCAGCAGCCAGAGTGATCCTCTTGACTACAACTATTGTGACTACTCTTTTCAAACAGGCCATAAGGCTCTGCAAGATTGGGCATCCTGTTACTTTACTAACCTTATCTATTACTTCTCCTCTGGTTCTATTGCAGTCACACTGGCTTCCTTTTTGTTCCTTAAACACCTGAGCATGCTCTTGCCTTAGGGCTTTTACACTTGCTCTCCAGGAATGCGCCTCTGCTACTTATCTGCAGGGTGAGCTTCTTCTGCTTTTATTCAAAAGTCATCTTTTCGGCAAGGTTATTTCTTCACACTTTTAAAAACTGCAAAACCCTCCTCAACACTCTCTATTCCTTTTCTCTGCTTTATTTTCTGTGGCCATTACGATACTATATAGTTAGTTATCTGGTTTATTGTCTTTCTCCCTCCTATTCTCCCACTCCATAATGGGAACTCCATGAATACAGAGGTCCTGAATAGATGTTTACTAAGTAAATGAATGTAAAGGGCAAACTGTCTAATACATATTGTGGCAGGATATGCAGCTTGTGGGTACCTGTACCTGTATTCTGCTACTAATAGTTCACAAATAGAATATTCATCTGTACCTGAAAATTCATTTCAGATTCATTTGGTATTGATATTATTTAATTTAAAAGTTTTTTTCTCTTTCCTTTGCTGTATAGTGTTTTGTGTGTTTACTTATATTTTAATTTACCTTTTTCACAGTATGAATGCCTTATTTTTTACAATTAATTGATATGTAACACTATAAAAATAATTTTAGTTTCAGTGTTTGGTTGATACAGTTGTTTTAAGGGTATGCCTCATGGGATGGTTATGCTGAATTACTAGATCAGGATAGAGCCATAAAAAGCATTAGAACTTCATTCTAATTCTCTAAAAGTCTCAAAGGCTAAAATATGAGTCATTACCCATTTGTTTATTTATAACAATTTATTTCTATAAACGTTTTAATTCTATACTGTTATTGGAAAAAATGATAAAATAGGTTCATTATAAGAAGGCACAACCATTATTCGAGAATTGCAAATGTAGCTTATAACATTGGAAAGTCTGTTAAAATAAGAAAGCTCAATTACTTCTAGAAGTGACCAGTTTATATTCTGTATTTCTCAAAAAGTCTTTGGTATCTACCTATTTTTATGTTCTTTTCTTATAGTTCTAGTTTTTTTCATAGGTAATAAGAAGAAATAGGAAAGATATTCAGGAAAATATTTACACTGACATGATGGAATAAAAGTAACTTAATGCCTATAGCTACCATATATAAGGTATCATGCCACACCTTTGAGGAAGAAGTGGGTCTACTGCTTACAGTGTATGGCTGTATAACCTAGGCCATTTATTTATGCATTCTAGACCTTAGGTTCCCTATGTATTAAATGGGTAGAATTATACCATCTACCTTATAGGATTGTTGTGATGATTAAACAGTAAAATGATTAGAAAAGCAATGGCATAAATACCAGGTAACACTTGGTAAGTGTTAAGTGATTTTTAACACAGGTATTGGTATTTTAGGTAAGGTCTTTTTTGTTGCAAATAACAAAAGCTAACTCAGGATACGTTTCATATATTCAATATATATTTATTAAGCACTCACTATTTGCCTCCCTATGTGCCAGGCACTAGGCTAAGAACTGGTAAGGAAAAAGGGAAAATTTATAACATGGATATGAGTACTTGCATAGGCAGACTTGCAGTTGAACTACATTCAGAATAAAATGGAACTGGGAACTGGAAAGTTGCTAAAAACCTAGTGAATATTCTCTGTCTTGCTATATACTTCTCTTGGCAGTCTGGTTTCTGTTTTCTTCTTAGAAGATCAGCTTTTTCTACAACAAAGCTTAGATGGTAGATTGAAAGACAGCCACCCACAAGCTACCAAGTTCAAATGTTACTGTTCCAACCATTCTGAGAGACCGACTGCTACTGTTCTATCTCTCTTTGATCTTTTACCTTAATTCCAAAGTTTGATAGGGATCAAGTGTCCATCCTTGTCAAAACAGGGGGTCAGCTATCAGAGTCATTGTAAGTTGAACAGGTACTTCAAATAGTATCTACAGAAGTATTATCCACAATTTATAAAAGAGAAACGTAAGACTGAGAAGTATGAGTTACTTTCCCAAGTTCATGTGGGTAGTGAGTGCCAGAAACAAGACTGAAACCCTACCTGGGGTTGTGCTAGTGTAGGGTCAGCACATGAAAGTGAGTGTCTCTTTCAATTTTGCAACTTTGGAGCTTTGCTAGCCCTAGTCCCAGCTCTGCTAATGTTTAATAGGTCTTTTCACTACACACGAGTTCCCTTACTGAAATGTGGCACCTTCACAACTTTCAAAGAAATGCAATGTTTAAAAAAAGTTTCATGGATTCAGATTTTAAAAGTTTTTGCAAAAAGAATAAACGTGTAATTACATGTGCTCTTACTGATTTTGTATATAGTTAAACAATTTGCCCTCCAGAAGATATTATTAAAAGCAGAAACTTACCTTCCCATTCTGCTGGGATATTCCCTACTTCATAGTCTACTTCTCTTTGATTGGCTGCTTCTACAATTCTTTTCTCTCGAATAGTTTGTCCTATAAGACAGAAGCGATTATTACATTTTTAAATGAATTCATGATACAGTAGTTACTAGAAGTAATATTTACTTTTTAGATATTGCACACTTTCTTATGTAATAGAACTAATAGGAAAAAGAATAGATTCCACTTAGAATTAGGTATGCTAGAAAAAGTAATTTCTAAATTATCGCAAAAAATTTTAATTTCCTACTTGAAGATTCAAAACTACTTTTGGTAGAATAAATCTAGATTCTGCGTACAGAAAAAGGGCAACCAATTAATCTATAGGGCAGATAAAATCTGTAAGTCAATAAAAAAAATTGAATAGTTGACAATGTTCCACTCCCTCCAACTCTGCAAGTACATATATTAGAGGAGCTACTTCCCAAGGGAATTGATACTCATGATCCCTACTAAGTCTGTAATGAACCACAAGACCCTGCTGCCACCCTGTCCCCTCGTACATCGGCAAACCCAAGGGAACCAAGTCATGGGTTGGGTTCTAAGGACCCTCTGAGTGAGTAGCTCTCAAGGGGATCTAAATAAAGAGGTAACAAAAACTAGTGAGTTTCAGGAATGGTGCCTCAGGTGTGAGATCAATATCTGGAGCAAGATGGTAGTAGCAATGTAGAAATCATGAGGCAGAGAGAGCAGTAAAGAAAAAGGTGGAGAGGGATCAAGGATAGGATGAGAATACCTGTTACTTACATTTCTTAATAATAAAAAGTTGATTAGTGTGTATTTTAAGTTTGTATGGAAGGCATAAAAATATTTGGCATTTTGTTCTGTTTCAGAAAGTCTTGATTATAGCCTTCCAAGTAGGTTTGTCAAAATGGTGGTTTCCAAACATGTTTGTTTTCATTAAACCTTGAGCCTGGGGAAAACATGTACCCTTTCTACTTCCCATTAGTTAACAATTGTGCCTGCCTACTCCAGGGAATGCAAACTGACACAAAGAAGACATTGGTAAGTAATGATGAGGGGAGAAGCAAGGCTTAACAATAATCGGACCACTCTTCCCACTCCTAGGCCAAGCTTATAGTATGCTAAATAGACTGGGAGATATAATTATTGAAACTGACCTTGTTGCTAGCAAACCTCTCTGTTACAGTACCTAAAAATTCCTTCAATTGCAGACAAGGAAACTCCTGGGAATGACTATGCAGGAAAAGGGAAGCTACAAAAGGATAGCTTAAGAATACTGAGTGATTAAGTTTTATTTCCTCTTCTTAGTAATAGTAAGTGAAAGGCTGGGATTTTATAGATAAGCCATTAATAGCTAATAACTCAGAAGAATGGGGTCAGGGAAGCTCTGCATTTCATAGTGGGCTCTTTAAATCAGGCTGATTTAATCGTAACACAGAGGTTCCCTAAGTTTTATAAAGAGGCATTACCTTTCGCTTATCTTATGCAATAAATTTATAGCAAGGCTACGGATTACTAGTAAAGTCCCTAGATTGTAGGGACAAGGGTCAGGATAAAAAGAGCCCATAACAATGACAGCTGCATTATTCTCATAGCAGAGGCTCAATATATGTACATGTATTTTTACTAAAATGCCATTTATATCCACATATAGAAGCATATTGTAATAACAAGAGTTACCATAAATTTAGCATATACTAAAGTATGATGTTTACATGGCAATTTTCAAAATGTTTGAAAGAGTCAAAATTTCTTCACATGGTCCTTTTCTAAATGCCAGGATATAAATATGTCTTTTTAGCAATAGCAATTATAGACAGGAAAACTATTGTATAAAATACAAAATGCTAACAAGTGGGCTTCTGAAAGTATGTGTGTATTCTATAAGCTTATCAACACACATCAGTAGTAGTGGGGAGAGGAAAGAGGGGCCTACCATTCCCAGTAGCACCACTAAATGCATATATATTCCAAGTATATCTATATGTCTGTGACACAAAAAATTAACTCTTTATTCCTACCCTCATGTCTAAACACTTAAGATATCCTACGATTTTTAAATATCAAAAGTCAAATGTATTTGTGTGTAAACAGAAAAGCAAGAAGAGTAATTTGTGAGTTTAATTAATTCCTTGATAATCAATGAAAAAGCCTCTGTTTACAAATAGATGACATCAGAGATGTATAAAAAAGATTTGCATATCTTTAGAAATTCAAAATAAGACCATTAGTTTATTAAATAAACTCTGTAATCAGATATGGGTCCACCCAAAATAAATTGTTTTAAAACTCTATTCCTTGAAAAATATACTACTTGTACAATTTTAATGAATAACTGTACACTTACTCATACTAATATACTTTCAATAGTTATAAAGACAATCCTACCTATCACAGCAAAAAAATTTTAAGTACCTGTTCAAGTGTCAAAATATTAGGATCTAATTTACGTTTAAAAATTAACTTAATAGCAAAAACATTTAATCTAATATATATATAGGTTTAATAAGAATAATACAAGAATAAACAATTGACAGTGAACTCAGTGAGTATTAAGTAAAACTGCATAATTGTTTAACTTAATATTAAACAATATTAGGCTTCATTAACCAGTCAAAAGTTTGAATTCAGGTAGATAATAATGGTCAATGGGACATGGATTTAAAGACTGTAGTACAATTAACTATTATTTCCCCAACTTAAAACATTTTGAAGCTAGCTGTCATTAAGCCAATTGCCCTAGGAGGATAGCAGATTTCTTATCCCTTTGTTTAGAAAAATATGGAACTCATTTAGATAAAAAAAAGAAAAGGCGTGATCCCTGGGTATTGGACAGATTTAGGTAAGAGACAGATCTCACCTGTTGTACTGGACTTCTGGCATAGAGTATGGGAGGGAACCCTGGACACAGATACGTGAAGAAGGATCTAAAGCAGAGAGTCCTAAACTTCAGTCACTCAAATACAAGCTTTGCAATTTTTGTCACACCATACAGTATTATATCCTTAACATTTTTCTTTAATTTGGCTTGCTTTTTTCTTCACTATTCACTTTTACCTTACCCTAAAAATACCCATGAAATCACTGACTTAATATACTAGTTGTATTTTGTGTTCAAACACACATAAAATAGACATATATCTTAAAAATTTAAAGGTTGTCTTTGTCCCCATAAGGTCATCATGCAGACCGCAGTCTGGAAACCACATTGGTCTAAAGAGACAGGCCCGGCCAACACGTATGGTGATAGAGCACAGGAACCAACACAGCAGTAAGAAAGTCCTGTGGATGGGAAGTAGCTGAATAAAGTCTTTGTTAACAGATATGAAAATCAAGGTCTTGCTTGGATTATGTTTACCCTGCATTTTATAAAATCTTATGATATGTATAACAACCTTAGGTTTGAAAGAAGAGGGCACAGGTCTTAGAATTCTAAGCATGATCAAAAGAAAAAAAAAAAAAGCAAAAATTTATGGCATGTTTACCATGTGCCAGATGTTAAACTAAGTTTTAACTTTGTATGAGTAATTTCACTTATACTTGACAATTTTATAAGGTGCTATTATTACTTCATTTTATAAGTAAAAAGACCGAGGCTTGAAAGAACTTAGACATCTACCTCAGGTCACACACTAACCAATAGGAAAGAGGATCTGAACATAGACCTTCTGACTCCTTGCCCTGGACACTGAGCTATGCTGCCAGACTTTTAGACATCTACAAATGTCACATCTGCAAACATACTACATCTCAGTTAGTAAAATTCAAGGCCCAAGCTAACAGGAAAAGTAAATGCCATTTTCCAGAAGATTGAAAATCTACTATTTCTCTTCGAAAAGGAAAAACCTCTGCCTCTCATTAGGGTATTTTCAGAATGTAGAAAACACATCTTAAATCATTTAAGGTATCAATCCTTACAATCACTTAACTTTTAATAAACACTCACTGAAGAAAATCTGGAAAATACATACAGAAAAGAGAAAAAAATTAAAATCATCTATAACCTCACCACACCAAAAATCATCTATTAATGCTTTACTGTATTTCTTTTCACTCTTATCAGTATATAGATTATAAAAACACAAATGCTTACGCATACATACACATATGTGTAACATTAAAGTTAAACATTTGTCCCTTCCTACTACATAGAAAGTATGGTTTCTCATGTTGTTATCCTATAACTTAAAAAAATTAATATTCAGTTTCCAAACATGTTAGTATTCTGAGGAAGAAACTCTTATATGTGTATATAGTAACATTCCTTTTGTTTAGTTGTGTTTTAAATGTAAAGAAGAAAAAAAGATCTTGCCTTTAAGAATAGGCAACAAAGCAAGTTAAAAAAATACTAAAGAAAAATTTATGCCAATTATAGGATAAATTATCAGTTATGCTGTGCAAAAGTAAGTTTTACAGATTAAGGCAAAACTTCATGATCAAGAGAGAAAGAGATAAAGTACAGTGATCTAGTTCATATCCTTGTCAGCAAAGAAGTCCTCTCTTCTGAGAGACAAAAATCCATCATGGGAAAAAGTCTTCTGGCCCTTCCCTGCCCTGTCCCCGCTCTTTTCTGGAAGAAATATGAAGCAATACTGAGAGGAAGATACTTTGAGGAATCCTTTAAGTAAACAGGCAGTTACACTCCAGAGAAAAAGAGTTCATTGAAGACCTCAAGCACGACTGGTGGAAGGAGAAAGCCTGGATATCCTCTACTGGTATATCAAGTTTCTTCAAGAGAATAGTCGAGAATGTCTTGCTGAGAGGCAATGAACTGACCAAAGACCTAAGACTTTGATATTTTAAGCACCATTTTTAGGATGTAGATTTTATGGTCAATCTTGTGATATTTTCTTTAAGAATTTAAAATTCATTTATTTTTTGAATAGGCCAGATAAGCCCAAGTGTGAAAGTCTCCCTTTATCATTCAGTTATCCTCTCTGGTGGCAAACATGACAGCCAGTTTCGAAACTAATTTCCTAGGGATAACTTATAGATGTAGAAGCAAATATGTCTGTAGGAAGATTTTTCTTTGGGAACACAAACGGTTGCATACCAATTGTTATATCGACTGAATGTTTGGGTCCCCTCCAAATTCATATATTAAAATCCTAACTCCCAATGTGATGGTATTAGGAGTAAGGCCTTTAAAAGGTGATTAGGTCATGGGGGTAGATACCTCCATGGGTATCTATGGGATACCCATGGGATTAGTGCTCTTTTAAAAGCTCTCTTTCTACATCATGTGAGGCTACAAGAAGACAGCTGCCTATCAGCCAGGTAGCAGGCCCTCACCAGATATCACATCTGCAGTCTAAGATACATGTTTTGCATCTTGCTTTGTCCTCCTTAACAACCTACCATGGAGATATTTACACGAGTATAAAAAGATCTGTGTCATAATTTTTAATAAACAGAATAGTATACAGAATAAGTGTATCATAATTTTTAAACCCAATTCGTTATTGATGAATATTTAGGTTGTTCCCAATCTTGCTATAGCAAACAATGCTGCAATGAATAATCTTATATCTTTTCATTTAAGTACGAATGTATCATGAACTAAATTCCCATTAATTAGAGTTGCTAGGTCAAACAGAATGTGCATTTGTAGTTTTGATAGCTATTTCCAGATAACCCTCACAAAGGCGGCACCAATTTAACTCCTACAAAGAGTACGTGAAAGCACATATCCCTCACATCCTTACCATTTGATCTTTGTCATATGTAGGTTAAAAGTGATATCTTGCTGTAATTTTAATTTTTTTTTTATGAACGAGGTTGGCATCATTTCAAGAGCCTTTGCATTTCTTTTTCTGTGAAACATCTGTTCATGTCCTTTGACAATTTTTCTATTGGTTGTTGGTCTTTTACTTAATAATTTTTCTTTTCTCTGCATACAGAGTGTTCTTATAGATCTGAAAGTTGAACAAGACTTACATACTAAAAGGATGGTTGGGTTAGGAATTATAAAATTTCTACTTTGGTACCTACAAATACTGCCTTTCTAGGGTCTTAGTGACACTATACGTGACTAAGACTCTTGACACGTGCTAGTCTGAGGTAGATGACACCAATGATCCTGAAGAATGAGATAGAGGGTTTAAGCATCTCTCCTTTCTCAGAGCCATTGCTCCTTTTCTAATCCATCCACACAGGCCAAAACAGATATTTGGGCAGCCTTTAATCTTTAAATTTTGGGGCTTCAGAACTCACAAGACATCTATCACAGTAAAGGAGGGAGTTTCTTCCATCGGTACCAACTCAAAGGTAGAGGCCTATATTGGTTGTGACCCCCAAGCACACGTGATCTTTGGTGAGAGTTTTCAACTAGTTGTCTACTTCCAGAATACTGGTGGGGCACCATGAGAAGAAAGGAATGAAATCTGGAAATGACTTAGGGTGGAAATACAGATTGGGCTGTGTAAGGTAACATATCTCTGAGATAGCTATCCCCTTGTAAATCAGCAAGATGCAGGCCTTTGATGCCTGACAGGAGCCCCCTAGATAGAAGGAATGGTGAAGTAGGTAGTATGGCCCCTTTCTGTCTGACTGATGTCTGGCCCTTTACCCCAGTGGCAGCAGTCAGTGAGACCGGGTGATAATTCTAAATCAGTTTGTCTGCTGATGTATAAAAGACTGAATTTTGCATATAAAAGGAGGCTTAGAAGTATCAATGCATAATATATGAAAGTGAGGGCTACTGAAAGCCAAGAACCACACTACATACAATAGATTTGGGGACTTTACATCTTGTTATTCTGAAGCATTATAAATTTTAAAATAAATCAATTAAGAGTACTAAATAAGAATTCTTACATATGTGAAAGCCATTTTCAAATATAACAAAGAATAATTTAAAGTTACTCAGCTGTAGCATCTATTTATCAAGAGCCTGCTATGTAGCAGGCAATGTTTAGGTGTCTTCCATATGTAGTCTCTAATCTTTAAAACAATCTTACAGATGAGGCTAAAGAGGCATAGGGTGATGAGCTTATCCAAATGTATATAGCTAATTAAAGGGGTATAGCCAGTGTTTGAAACAAGCGTTTTTGTGACTGCTAAATGTAAGCATTTTCTACTTAAGATTTTAAAATTAGCACTTACCAAGTTGCATACGGTATCATTACACATATCCAATTAAAAGCTAACATTTTATTCATAACAATAATAAGCTATTATTTTCCCATAGTGATCAAATGAGGCATTCCAGCTTGGAAATGTAATGATTCTATAATTTGACATATTCTACATATATTTACGTGAGCATGGAAGACTATCACAGCAGGTCTTAGCGGGTAACACTTTTTAAAAAAGCAATTAAAGAGGGCTTCGGGTAAGTTTTCAGAATTTTTAAGAATTCCAACGAGTTCAATGGATTACCTAAAATCTTATTCGCTTCCCTATATTTACAGGTTTCCCCCATACGAAATTTCAGCTTCTTCCATTTTAGAAAATCCAAAATTACATAAAAATGTTTGGTTATTCTGAAATGCCTTATATAATATGGTTTAGTCTTTCTGGACTCTAAAAACTAAGAGGTCTTAAACTATACCCAGAAAGACTGCAGAAAATTTCCAAGGGACTTATTTCTTGACTTGTATAAACATTTTGTGGCAAGTTTATAGCATGCCAATTTTTTTTTTGTTTAACCCTGACTTCATTAATTTCTTCAAAGCCATAAATAAAATATGTAAAATTTAAATCTGAAAGTACATGTGAAGAGTATCACAATTTAAGAAAATTATTGCACATTTGTGTCTGTGCTTGCCACATGCACAACAAACTCTTATTTACTGTTTATTTTTGAAAGTTCCAAAGTGATATTATATGCAAACAAAAATGTTAAGTTTTAAAAATGTTATTCAACCAACAAATACATATTGAATAGTCTTTTGCATCAATTGGAAGATTTATAGTCATAAATTAAATAGGTTTTCTGATTGTATTCCCAAATCAAGCACATAAGTCTTAGAAATGTCTAGTATTTTAGTTCCTGTACTTCCTTTTCATTGCTTGGACGTTATATAAAAATCATTTATTTTCCAAAATGCAAGGAATTTTCGATCTTTGGAATTAGTGCAGCTATAATTGCCCCCAAACTCCCAAAGGACGTAACCACTAAAAGAAAAATTCATATGATGGATTCATGGCTATTTAGTCCATGTAATAATGTGTTCACTCTGAAGAACTCAAAGAGAAGCAGCCATTTCAGGTTTTGATTTATGGAAAATCAGTATTTGAAAGTACTCTTATTCATCTAATACATTCTACAGTTCTTTGTAAAGCTAAATTATCTCCAATGTATAAAATATATTTATAAATGAGAATTTGGTCATTTAATAAAATAACACAAGAAACATTAAGTGATTCTGCTATGACTACATCTGAATCATGACAGATGAGTTAAAATGTCTTAAATATGCATAAAAAGGAAAGTAAATAAAGGGGAAAGAAGAACTTTTTTGTTAAATTAAATAGGCTTTACGATATATCATATGGAAATTCCAGGTTTTAAAAAGACTATTTACAACAAAGAAATTTATGAGTGAAAAAAATCTTAACTTTACAGTGACAGTTACTAACTAAAGCAAGTGAGTGACAATCTGGTACACCTGTAATGTAAAAATAAATAATATTTTCTCCTTTCAAAATTCGTACACACTCACAGTGTGGTTTAAACAAATACAGGCAAGTATTTAATTTTCACTTTGAGAGTCTAACTTGAACACTGGGGCTGTCAATAGACACGTAAAGAGAAAAACTGAAGGAATTAAAAAACTGGAAAATATTACTAGAATTTAGAGAATTATAAAATTATGCTACTTGTAAAGCTTGGGCCTACCTCAAACTTTATTTTCAGATTTGAAATGTAGATGATATGGCTAATCATTTGATTGATTTGATTATCTGATTTCATACAAATCAAGCAGTATTTGGTTATTTATCAGAGATTATAAAGAGTCAAGGACTGTACTGTTAGCTACAGTTACTAACATACAGACTATATAATTATTTTAAACATAAATATTTTAATGAAAATAAATAGAGTACATTTTGTGGTGCATTACTTTTAATTTTTAAAAAATATATATTTATTAATCCATTAAATTACTAATACCCTTCATTAATCTATCTAATTTAGTTATATCAGGCACTAGTTATCTTTAATGAATAGAAATCTATTCCGATATAGAAAGAGACCACATAATCATCTAATGAAATGTGATAGTCATCAACTTAATACTATATTAGTTTTTGTGAGCCAGATTCCTGAGTATAAAAATTGGGCTCAGTTGGTAAGAGGTTGAGGTGTCAATAATTTTCCAATTCTTTCCTTTACAAATATCTTCAATGGAGGTTAAATTTTTGAAACAGTTCAGAACAGAGCTTCTTGGTTGAAGCAGGAGTCCGGAGTACCACTAGGCTTTTCTCCCCTCCCCTTCCCTGGAGGCAACCTGCTCGTATTTCTAGAGCTCTACGGAGCCCTGCGAAAATCACCGAGTCAGACCAAATAATGCACTTTTGAGACTATAAAATTCATCCATGAACTTATACTGGTTCCCAAACAAAATCAAACTTTTGTGAAAAGCCGAAAGACCATCACATATTTTGTGAATAGCAGAAAAGACCATCATATATTTTGCTTCTTTCCCTACCTTATCTTTATGTGGTTAATCAAGCAATCTCTCAAAAACTTCTGAGTAATCAGGTATAAAACAATGTAAGATTTTCTCAGCAGTTTCGTGCCCTAAGGAGTTATAAGGCCTACTTCAATTGTGGAGCTATGATTTAAGACTAGAATCTGACTTTAAGGCTTTGCTTCTAGTGTTTAGACAGGATGAATTTGGTGAGAAATCATTCTCTAAGGAACAAGAGTCTTTAGGAAAAGACAAAGAAGTCTTAATAGCAAAGATGGAAAACAACTTTCGTAGGTCTTCATTGGAGAGGCATTCTCAATACTTCTTCAGTCCCTCAGACCTGGAGGCTCCTATGAAGGGGAAGACATGGAGATAGCCTCAGGCCAACTGCAAGCAGTGAAAGGAAAGTCAGGAAAGAAAATTCCAGCTATAACAATTTACTGATAGCATCTCATTATTTTAGTCATTAGTTTAAACTTTCTTTATGACAAAACTTTACCTTAGCTAATAACTAATAAAACTGGATGACAATTTTACCTTCGTTCTCTATTCCAGTTCACTGGTAGAAAGATTTGCTAACAAACTGATTTCATCAAAAGGAAGGCTGTAGGAACATGAGAGGGAAAGGCTGGCACCATTATGCTTGTTAAGGTTATAATAAAGACCATTCATCCTGTTATTTTTACCTACTTATTTATTTTCCATTAATGTTGAAAAAGGTAAAGACTACAGTCACAAATAGTGAAGATCTATCAAATGGTAATATCACTTTAAGACCAGTGTCTCCAAAAATACCATAGAAATAAAAGTGAAGACTGCCTCTACTCAAAGGTGTATTGGTAATGCATATCGGGATATTTACCTACAAAAAGAATCAAACAATTGGACTTAAAAGATTCTTTATTCTTAGTAATAAATGATAAAGCTTAATATTGTTTTTCCTCTTTTTTCCTACTTCTTGCTACTTCTTTATAAGCTTCCAGGGTCCAGAGATGATATAATTTAGTTTAATTTAGCAACATATCAATTACATTATGTTAATATAGTTTATCAATCGATATTTGACTCATTTAGGAAATGAGCAGAATCATATTTATTGAGCAACAATTACGTGTATGGTACTTATTGGATGTTTTATTTTTATTTCCTTGTTCAATTCTCACAACAATCTTCACTTTTATAACTAAGCAAAGTAAAGCTTAAAGAAAATGTTATGGACAAGAAATGGTGTACTTTGAACTACACCTAATTTTCATATGGAAATTCAAGAAAATATACTAGTACGATCACCTCCTATGCTACAAAACCTGATGTGTCAACATCACCCACACATAACCAGGTTCACACTGCCTCTTCTTTTTTCTGCCTCCCTTTAACAACCCAGTTTAAAGCTACTTTGCATAGACTCCCACATCCTCCGTTTGCTTTGTGCCATTAAACAACCTGCGTGACAATAGCACCACCTATTGGCTGGCATAGGGATTGAAATAATCCTAAATAGCATCTGCTTCCCTTCATGAAGACTAATGCATTATTTGGGTTCTTCTTTTTTCTGCCTTTTATTAAATCCACTTGAAAAAAATTTTCAGTTGAGTTAAGCCCACTAAAAAAATTTTTTTCTCACATAACAGATATTTTTTTCTTCCTTCATCTCTCTTCTTAAAACCTGTAGAATTATTGCAAATCTCGATTCCACTGCTAACCAATAAGCGTTTTTGCTAAAGTGTAACAATTCAGATAAATTGTGGATTTAAAGGGATTTGTGAATTATCCTGACTGGGAACTGAGCTACCATTTATAACATAGTTTCTATTTTAAGAAGTTGAATTTAAACATGTTGCTTAAATGGAACTTTTGGAATTCAAATAATTTGTAGGTTGGGAACTTGCTATATTAGTAAAACATATAAAAGCATTAAGTCTTTCACTATAGTGTCCAAGGCAAATAAAGGAATAGGATGCTGATACAAAGCAAAGCAATATTGCATACATTTTCTCCCCTCTTCAGAGCTTATGGATCTCTCTGCCTTGTCCTGTGGAATTTGAATCTTGCACTGTACATAATGGAATACTCAAATATTTATTGATAATAATGATGAGATCCATTGTTATTTTGCAGTGGCTCATTAAAGTTATACCAATGATACACAAATAACAGATCCCATTATGTTAACCTTTATCTCTATGATGAAAACTTCCAGGATTGCATCTATAACTCTAATCACTTAATGAGTTCCAATCACAATCTTTAGTTTAAATTAATGCTCTATTTGAATGTCCTTACTCTTCTGTTACATAGAGCCCTACATCTTCCTGAAATACATCCTTAGTATCTAGTCCCTGAAACTGTCCTATCTTTATGGTAATCCCTATAAATTCTCATTTGTGGAAATTTTGTTAAAGCAGGGGAAACACGGAAGAGACACACCAAACCAATTGGTCAATATGAAGTCACTTTTGTTGCTGGTACCAACCAAATAACAAAGGGTTTTTGTCCTTTGGCTGTTGTCCTGTCTCAGTTCTAGAAATTGCTCCTAAAATCTCAATTTGAGTCGAGTTTCTCACAGGCAGAAGACTGCCACTGCCCTATATATTGTAACCATAACTGCTCTCACCTGCCTAGACAGAGTCTATTCTTGGTGAAAAGACAGACCTGACTCTCTTACACTGATCTCATGATCTCCTGAGACCTGCGGCCTAAAGCTGATGTCAGCTGCCCAAGTATATGTACTTCTTCCACTGTTATCTATATTCCTGCCCTGCAAATCACCTGCCCAAGACTGTTTTATTTATTGGCTTCCCAGAACTTGGAAACCTATGGTCTGGCCTGTTTAATCAGTAGTTATGACATTCACCTCTCCCAAGCCCCAAATTGCATTTCCTTTCAAAGCTCTCAAATCTTTCATTAGCATTACTATTTTACTCATTTCTCAATTTTAAAACTTCAGTTGTTTTTGCAATATGAATATATGTAACATTACACTTTTATGGTTATTAGTAAATACTACAGTATGTTTTACAATGAAAAATTTTTTAATTATTTTTTAAAAACTTCAATTTATTTTACTACTACTCACCTCTTCAACAAGGCAAACTTTCAACAAAAAATATATTAATGTTCCTTTGATTTATTCCTTTTAATATTTATACCACTATGCTCATCTAGGCCCTCCTTGTTTTACACCTATATAATGGAAAAAAACCTCTCTAACCATACCATATTCTGATGTCTAGTCTTTATTGTTCAGAAATCCTTTCTTTAGGGAATCATTCACATTCTATTCATTTTGATCCTGCCTGTCCATTGAGTTTGGGTGGTGCTATTAGCCTTCTGTCTAGAGGTATGACTGTAAACTAAGTTTAGTCATAGTATTAGACTCTTTTAGCCACAAAAATTATTTTAAAGATGGGCAAATGACCCCGGCTGCAGTTTTTTCCTAAAACTTTTGCTGGAGCTTCCAGGAAAGACTTTTAACCTCTGTGATCATGAGCTATAAAGACCATATAGACCTGGAACTGCTGGGGCCATTCATTCTACATTGCACAGAAAACCAATCTATGAGTGAAACGAATCTGGAGGAAGGTAGAGTTATGGGACAGAGAGAAATTATCCTGATGATATTAAGCACTTGAATCTAATTCAAATTCTGTTCAGTTATATTTTCTAAAATATTGTATTAGTCTATATAGGCTAAGCTATAGTAGGAAATAGACTCTAAAATTAACTATATTAAAAAATTAAATATATTAAAAAAAGGAAGTATATTTCTTTCTTATGTAACAGTCCTAGATGCCCAGCTCTTTCCACACTGTCATTTAAGGATTCAAACTGATAGCCAGAAAAAAGGAAAAAGCACTGAGAAACACATATGGAGATTTTTACTGGCCAGGACAGAAAGTGACTCACATTACTTCCACTTACAATTCACTAGAGAAAATTTAGTCATATAGCTACATCTACTTTCAAAAGAAGTTGGTAAATGTAATTTACTGCATGTCCAGGAAGATGGAGAACATGGATTTTAGGGGAAAGCTAGTGATAGCTAGTGATTTCCACAAATATATTTTTTGATAAAGCCAAAACCTCAAAGAAACTGAACACCAGGCCATACCTCACTTGCCCCCAGAAAAACCATTTTTATTGAATTAAAAATGTGATAAAATACCATTACCCATGTTTCAGTGCTATTATAAGAAGTAGTCCAGAAAAAAAATTGCATCAAATCTATCAAAAGATGTTGTCGAAGACACTTGTTCATTACATTGTGTAATGTCTGCTAATAAAAACCATGGGGAAGTCACATCAGATATCAGTACTAAGGATAATAGACACATAACAAATATAATTTTTTCTCTTATAGGACTAGGAAAGATTAACAACACTCACAGTGTTATTGAGGGTGTAGGAAAATCAATAAGCTCTTATACAACTGGGAATGTAAATCAGCCAGTATAAATGGAAACCAATAGTTTCCATTTCTGAACTGATGACAAAAAAGTTTAGGCCTTTTGTCACAAGTTATCTTTAGTAGAGTAATTACATGAGATTTTGTATTTTCTTTACTGGTTGATTTTTAAAAAAAAATTTTTAAATCTTTTTTAAGAGTAAAAGAAAAATGAGGGTATTATTATTTTTGTAAACAAAAATTAGTCATACTCCTCCAAAATAGTTGTTTAGATAATTAATCTCATAGCTACTGTGAAGTTCTGAGAAGGCCACCCCTTTTTGAGCTGGCTGCTATAATGCTTAATTAGAATTGCATTTGTGGTCGATTCTTAGAAAATGTGCAGGTAATTACAGTTTATGTTGGAGCCTCATATCTGGTTCCACTTTTCCTTCACCCTGAATTATTTGTTCCTTTCAATGAAATTTTATGCCTCTATCTTGAGTCCTCAATCTCATGTTTCTTCTGGAAGGAGGAAAAGAATAATCTTATAATAGTTTTATTGTATTATAATTCTTAACACTTTTCCTATACAAAATTTAAAATTCTACAATGCATATTTTTCTTAAACAGCAAAAATTCTTCACCTTATTTAAAAATATAAATATGTAAATATAAAAATATTACATACAATATTTATTTATATAAATACACGCATATAATGAGTGCCTAGATCAAACACTGTACTATATATGGGAGAAAGGGAAAGAAGGCTCATCAAGTTGCTCATAGTCTGGTTCAATGGTCCCAATATTTTTTTCACAATGACTCACATCAGACAACCTAATGGCCTTACATTCCCAGGGGCCTACCAAGACATATGTTATATACAATTCTCAGCATGATAGCAACAACTTGGTCTCTTTAGCTATTACTGATCTGAGATATACTAGCGGTCCAAGGAGGCAGACGGTTAAGAACACAGACTATCGTATAGAGATAAGTATAAGAGAGAAAATGCTGTATGCTATGATATGACACAGGAAAAAAAATTAAGGAACCCAGAAATGTGGAGGAAACTTTCCGTAACCTATTATATTGGAGTTAAGTAGGCAAAGGAAGAGGAAAACAGAGATTAGAAGAATCATTCCAGAAAATGGAAAATTAAAAGGACAGTTGGGTTTTACACTAGGAAGATGGTGAATATATTTCTGGGTACTTGAATATATGCTATTTTGTATAGTGTGTCATCTTTTCTGCATCACTGAAAAATAAGATAATCCATATGATAGCATTTTTTAGATAAATGAAGCCAATTCCTTAAAAATCAAAATATTTCCAGTCTGACCATTTTAGTGATAATAATTTAAAAATATTTTAGGTCTTTTTTCTGCCTTAGTTAAAATTAAGCACTATTCATGTACTCACTTTCTCTTTGGATCACTACTAATTATAAATAAAACATAGTACACTGTACTTTAACATAAGTAGGTCCTACCAAGATTGAATTTTTGACTTTTAAATGATCTCACTACATTAACTAGTTATTTCTTATTGCCAATGAGTGTTAATTGCTTCTAACTACTGTATATCAGCTTCCCCCGCCCCGCCTCCCCAATCTTTTATGTGTAGAAAATTAGGGAGAAAATTGGCAGAGAAAGGAATATTACTGAGCTTGCTAAATCCTTAATCTATTTTTGCACACTACACTACGTTAGCTCTGTTCCGAGGATAGCTGTATTTTGTACAACATTCAAAGTACACAAATTTTGTGAATTATATTTTTCACACTACCTCAAAGAGATTTTGTTGGGTTTTGTTCTGGACAATTCCCAGACAAATTTTCCTGACATCTTACGCTGTCATAAGCCTTATTTGAGGATTATCATTTGGGCTACAGTGGAGTAGAAAAGGGTCAACTGGCACAGTATTTAAATTTAGACTTTTGCTATCATCTCTAAATGAGACTGTACATTTCATCATAATTATCTCTATGTTAAAGGTCAACTTAAGATATACTACTACACCTCACATCCATTAGGATACACCTATCGATCACACCCCCACCTCCCAAAAGCAGAAAATAACAGGTATTGCAAGAATATGAGCAAACTGGAACCTTTGTATACTATTGGTGGGAATGTAAGATGGTGCACCACAGTATAGTGGTCTTCAAAAAAATAAAAAATAGAATCATTATATGATCCAACAATTCCACTTCTAGACATATAACCAAAAGAACTGAAAGCAGGGTCTCGAAGAGATATTGGTACATCCATGTTAATAGCAGCATTACTCACAAGTCAAAAGGTACAAACAATCCAACAGATGAGTGAATAAACAAAATGTGGTCTATAGATACAATAAATATTATTCAGCCTTAAAAAGGAAGGAATTCTGACACACGCTACAATATGGAAGAAAATGGATAATATTATTCTAAGTGAAATAAGCCAGTCACAAAAAGACAAACACTATATGATTTCCACTTATATAAGGCACTTACAGAAGTCAAATTCATAGAAATATAAAATAGAATGGTGGTTTCCAGGGGCTGAGGAGGAGAATGAAAAGTTGTTCAATGGGTATAGAATTTTAGTTTTCCAAGACGAAAAAAAATTCTGGAGATTGGTTGAACAATAATGTGAATGTACTTAACACTATTGAGCTGTACACTTAAAAATGATTCAATTGGGAACTTTTATGTGAAGTATTTTACCACAAATATATATATATAATTTACAGATTTTGTAACCCTGTTTTAACAATTCTTCAACTCTTAGTAATTAATGAGCAGTCCTCTTAAAGAGAGTAGACATTTAAAAATCCTGGGCTTACCACAGAAAGTGAGGACAAGTTTGTTTTTCTATATATTTCATCTATATGTTGTTCTCCAAGTGAATTACAAACTCCCTATGCATAAACACAGTGTGTTCTGCTTGTTTTTAATAATATTATACACCAAGCAAACAGAAAGGAATTAACGCTTGATGATGTAAGAATGTTTAGGTAGATGTTACTATATCTCCAAAGTGCCACCACATAACTTTAAAATAACAGAATCAGAACTGAAAGGCAACTTGGGAGACTAGAATAGTTAGTCATCGAGCAATTTCCGAGGGATGGAAACTCATTTCTTTATCACTCATTCAAAGACATTATGCATTAGGTTAAAAAATGCCCTCTTAAAATGTTGTGGAACCAGAGGTGATGGATGCACAACGTGAATCTACTAGGTGCCGCTGTACAGGCATACCTCGGAGATATTGCGTGTTCAGTTCCAGACCACTGCAATAAAGCGAATGTCACACTAAAGTGAGTCACAAAATTTTTGGTTTCCCAATACATAGAAAAGTTACATTTACATTAAACTCTAGTCTATTAAGTGTGCAAAAGCATGTCTAAAAAACAATGTACATACTTTAATTAAAAAATACTTTATTGCTAAAAAATGCTAATAATCATCTGAGCCTTCTGCAAATCATACTCATTTTGCTGGTGAAGGGTCTTACTTTCAATTGTAAAAACATGATATCTGTGAAGCATAATAAAGGGAAGAGTAATAAAATGATGAATGCCTATATTGTATACTTTTGAATGGTTAATTTTATGTTATGTGAATTTTATCTCAACTGAAAAAATCATCATCTACATTTGACATTTGAAGATTCTCAAAGGCAAGTGCTAAAGCATGAAGAGCTGATACTTATGTCATGGCCACAGACACTGCACTGAAACCTCATGTAAGCTGGACAGGATAGGAAGGAATAAAATACTAAAGCGACTGGTTTTTAAAGGTGGTGCTACTTGAAAAGTATTTTAAGGTAACAGGGTAACATGAAATTATGTGGGCTGATACACCTTAACACCACCACCACTACCACAGACTAAAAGTAGATATAAAAGACAATAAGACTGTGATTTAGGGCTCTTCCCACTTGGCAAACTCCTCACTTATCAGGCCTGCAGAATCAAAGAGGTTAAAGAGAGAGAGTGGAATCAGATCATGGAAAGCCCAGGTATGCCAAGACAAGGAGCCTGGGGTTTTAGCTTGAGACAACAGGGAGTCCTTGGCAAGTTTAATAACACAGGAGAGTAGTATGTTCAAAGATGTGTTTTAAATGAATCACCTGGGTGGCAACAGTGAGGATTAGAAGAGACAGGATTGGAATAATAAACTATCACAATATTCCAGAAAGAGGTTTATAAGGTGTAAGAGGTTAAACTTTGGAATCAGTTGAATATAGGGTTTAAGGCACAGTATTTACTGGGTGCTTTTCTTAAGTTATTCCTTTTAACATTCACTGAAGCTTAACATCATTATTCCCATTTTATAGATGAAGGTAAACTTGGGTCAAAATTAAACAATCAGCTGCTAGAGAAGTTGGAATTTTTATTATGGTATATAAAACATCAAAACCTGTGCAGGTACAATTTCTACTACCCTGTGATATCAACCAAAATAGTTAAACTGCTTTATATAACAAAAATGTAAGTTTGCGTATATTGAATACGTCTTGTCTGTCAATAGCACAGTTAGCCCTGAGGGAGGAGAAAAATCCAGGTCTCATTCCTTAAATAACTTTTCAGTATTTGATGAGATCCTAAATTACATGAACTATAAATTATAAATGACTTTTACCTGGAAGTGATTAAAAAACTTTTTAAATAAAGGAGACTGCACCAGGCAAGACTGAACTTATAAAAAATCATTATGTCCTCTTCTGACCTATTTATAGCATTTTTAATAAAAGGTTACATAAATATATTGACTCAAATAGCCTATAAATAGAGGCAGTAATCTGAAAAGATGTATATTTGATTTTTAAAATTGTCAAATTAAAATCTTTTCTATATACATTACAAAAAATGCAAAACTTTGATATAAATCCAAAATAATTTTGGACATTAATTTATATTGGGTTTTTAATATATCTTGGCTCCCACAGAGACATGGATAGTTTTACCTGTGTTCTGTATCAAAAGCAACTTGAGACACAATCACAAAGCCTGAAAAAGTGGACCTGACTATGAATATTCTTCAGTCACCCCTCCTCTCAAATCACCAGTCTTAATCTAGCTGGTCTGAACTTTGGAGTTCTTATAGTCTGAAAGATACTTTTCACTGCCTGATTGCTTCTGGAAAAAAGGGTGAGTAACTCCTAAATCACACAAAAAAATGAAGAATGACATTTCTCTATTACAATGTCTTCAAGAAAAAAAACACAAACATTACAGGAAGAATTCTTTTATTTTTTTTTCAATTATGGTTGACATTCAATATTATTTTATATTAGTTTCAGGTGTACAGCATAGTGATTAGACACGTATGTAATTTATGAAGTGATCCCCTTGATTAGTTTAGTACCCATCTGGCACTATACATAGTTATTACAATATTATTGACTATATTCCCTATACTGTATTTCACATCCCCATAACTTTTTTACAACTACCAATTTGTATTTCTTAATCCCTTTACCTTTTTCACCCAACCCCTCCCCCATCACCCTCCCATCTGGCAACCATCAGTTTGTCCTCCTTATCTATCTATGGGTTTGTTTCTGTTTTGTTTGTTCGTTTGTTTTTTACATTACACATATAAGTGAGATCATATAGTATTTGTCTTTCTCTGTCTGACTTACTTCACTTAGCATAATACCCTCTAGGTCCATCCATGCTGTGCAAATGGTAAGGTTTCCTTCTTTTTTTATGGCTGAGTACTACTCTATTGTATATATGTACACCCTCTTCTTTATCCAACACTCTGTTGATGGCACTTAGGTTGCTTCCAAAGCTTGGCTATTGTAAATAGTGCTGCAATGAACATAGGGATGCGTAGATCTTTTTAAATTAGTGTTTTGGATTTCTTCAAATAAATACCCAGAAGTAGAATCGCTGGGTCATAAGGTAGTTTTATTTTTAATTTTTTGAGGAACCTGCGAACTATTTTCCACAGTGGCTGCACCAATTTGCAATCCCACCAACAGTGCACAAGGGTTCCCTTTTCTCCACATTCTCGCCAACACTTGTTTTTTGATTTATTAATGATAACCATTCTGACAGGTGTGAGGTGATATCTCATCATGGTTTTAATTTGCATTTCTCTGATGATTAGTGACACTAAGCACTTTTTCATGTCTATTGGCTATCTATCCATATGTCCTTTTTGAAGAAATGTCTATTCAGGTCCTCTGCCCATGTTTTAATTGTTTTGTTTTGTTTGGTTTGGTGTTGAGTTGTATGAGTTCTTTATAAATTTTGGATATTAACTCCTTATCAGATGTATCATTGGTGAATATCTTCTCCCATTTAGTAGGTTGTCTTTTCATTTTGTTAATGGCAAGAATTCTTATTTAAGTGTTAGGATTAAGATCAACTTTGCTGAGATTGGGAAATAAGGCGATTAGCCAAGGTATAATGGCTCGAAGAAAGGTGCCTGCTTTTGATTATACTAACTTCTCAATGCAAATTATTAAACAAATTTGCTATCCATCAAGAATCTTCATTTTATAACCCTAAAGCCTCATTCTTCACTTCATATAAAAATGAAAACAGTCCATGCCTTTGAAATAGTTCAAGGTATCCTATCTAATTAAAATGCATACACATTTTAAACTCAATCTCCTTTTCAAAGTTTAATCTGAGTAAGCAATAACCCCAGGATACAAAAATAATTTGACAACTGAGTTATTTGGCAAGAAATGATATGAATATTTATGGTTTTTTCTTGATTTAAAATGGATAAACAAGCAAACATATCTCCTCAATGAAAGCCATCCGAACCTAATTTCGAAACTTTCCAAATTGTAAAAAGAAAAAAACAGCCAAGGGAATGAATTTTTAAACTTAGTTCCAGTACATATTAGACCTTAAAAAAAATTAGACACTGGGTCTTATTCAGAGACACAAAGAGAAATGAATTCATTCGTCGATAATAAGAAGGCAATTTTAAAGGGGAAAATATGAAAAGAAACAAGTCTATCTTGATTTTTTTTTCACTTCATGTTTAATAAATGGGAAGTAAACTTTCTTTGTTCTTTCATTCCATCTGTCACCAAATAAAGACTATAAAATCACTGATAAATGGCTAGAAAGGCTTTCTTTTCACCATACTGACAGTACATACACTTACATAATGCCATTTAAGCATACACAGCATCATCAAATACTCAACTTTACTTCCCTTTACTTTTCCTAACCTAAATTACTCAGTAGGAAACCTTACTTTGATGAGATATTATTCTGGGGATAGTTGGGTTGATTCATTTTTAGATTATGGCTTCTGTGGCAGGTTATAATCCTACTTGACAAAATATGATTCTCATAACAAAACTTAAGAAAGAGAGGAAAATGGATGTCACATCACTGAAGTCCACAGGCAGTGCATACCTAGTACAAATCATGAGTTGCTTCAGAAATTGCTGAGGTCAAACCTCATCTCCAACAGTTATAGCAGTGTCTTACTTCATAGGTCTCTACAAATAGCTAAGATTACCTTGGAATGCCTGGACACCATGTTCCCCACCCTTAATCCACAAAGCATGAGATGAGTATGGATGGTTTATTTGCCAGGCATGTTAGGGGGATGCTCACTTTATTGGTTTTATAAATTGCTTAGCCATAAAGTGATCTTGAACTGTGGTAAACTCTGGTTCCTTCACAAGACACATGTTCAAATTGTTAACTTTTTCTTTCCCAGATGTGTTGTCACTATCTAGGCCTCTTAGAAGAGATGTTATGACAAATAAGAAAATACATAGCAAAATGGATATTATAGACCATGGTTAAACAATAACTGTAAGAAGTCAAAATGTTTTTGGGTATCTACCCAAAAAATGTGCAAACTTATTTGTAAAGATATATGTAATACTGTGTTCATTGCAGCATATTCACAACAGCCAAGACAAGGAAACAATAACCTAAGTGTCCTTCAATGGACAAATGGATAAAGATGAGGTACATATATACAATGGAATACTACTTAGTCATAAAAAAGATGAAATATTGCCATTTGCCAACAACATGGATGGATCTTGGGACTATAGTGAAATAAGTCAGGTGGAAAAGGACAAGAACTGTACAATTTAACTCATATATGAAATATAAAACAAAAAGTGAAAAATGAACAAACTAAATAAACATACAAACAAACAAAAAAAAATCAAAAGTACACACAACAGAATGAATGGTGGTTACTGGAGGGGAAGGAGGTGGGGGCAGGACAAAGAGGGTAAAAGGGGTCAAATATAAAGTGATGGAAGGAGACTAGACTTCAGGTGGTGAGCACAAAGAGAGTATACAGATGTCATTATAAAGTTGTACACCTGAAATTTATATAATATTATTACCCAATGTTGCCTCAATACATTTTGAGGGGTCTAAGGAAAGCAAACCCTTATATTCTTGAGATGTCTTATTTTAAGTTTAATATTTCGGAAATAAAGAGTCGTGAGTGGAGTTTTTTAAAAAAATAATCTTGGATTGGGAAAGGCCTTTCTATACATTACAAGAAACCCAGAAACTTTAAAGAAAAGTATTGTGTAACATTTTTTATAAAAATAAACTTCTGGGAGGCAAAACAAAACAAAACAAAACAAAACAAAACAAAACAAAACAAACACCTAGAACAAACCATTAAACAAAGTCAAAAGACCAAGCAAAAAATTGAAGAAAAAATAAAGTTTAATTAAATGGAAGTCAAAGGGCTAAATGTTCCTAATATACAAACAGGCTGAACAGAAAAGTTCAACGAACTAATAAAACTATGTATAAAAGACATTAATAGTTTTCATATAGGAGAAACATAAATAGGCAAATAAAGATGCATAACCTCACTAATAATTAAAGAAGTATAGGTTAAAAAGACTTTCTCATTTGTTAGATGAAAATATAGAGAGTAGCATAAATGAAGAAAAATAGTCAATAATACTGTGGTAGAGATTCCCATTGATCATCCATATCAAGTGTTCCTCTCTACTTCCTTGTGCCCTTGAAGATGGGCCTCTGGCAATGGGCTGTGAACTAAAATAAAGCATCTCACCGCTATTCCAAAGTATTTCATTGCTGGTAAAAAGAAGTTCTAAAGCTCTATTTCCCTAACCAAAGTATCTGAAGAGACCACATGTTCTAGATATTGCAGCTACAACATCTCTCCATCAGCCAGGTTCTTGGTGTGTAACTGACATATCCACCCCTAATCTGGAGTAGGCAAGTGAGAAAGAAACTTCTGTCATGTTAATCCATTGGGATTTCATGGTTATTCTGTTATCACAACACAACTACCTATCCTGACTAGTATAAATATACCTCAAATTGCAAAGTGGTCATATGTTTAGTATTATTTTTATAAATTAGAAAAAAGAAAATGGTAAAAATATAAGAATAAAATGCTGACATCCAAAGTACAATGACAACAATTGCCCCAGATGTGCATTTAAATTTGGAGAAATATTTCTTATTTAGGTTAATATACCTGTCTCTAAAAGATTGCCTATAGGGAGGGCATCCTCCTATCCATAAATATCTTCTGGTAGGCAAAATTGGATTTATTACCAATATTCAGGCCCCAAAGATAGTTATTTCCATAGAATACACAGAATTGTGATGGAATACACAGAATAATGTTAAAAGATATAAAAGAAAGGCCCTATGTTTCACTAGACAAATATTTTGATAAGGAAAATGAGTTCACATAAAAAAAAAAGTATCCAAATTGCTGGTCATCAAAATTATTATCCTATGAAGTGAACTCTACGACCACCCTCTTTACAGTTGTCAAAGATAAGACCTACCTAACCTCACCTCTATCAATTTGATTTTTCTGGACACAACAATGGAAGTCAAATTAAATCTATAAATTTCCATGAAAATATTTCAAGGGCTGCCTTGGAGGAACAATGTTCCAGGGAAACCCATTCTTTCTTCCATCAAACCCTCCATTTCAACCAAAAGAACTCCATTTTTGTTTTTTTTTCTACTGGTATGCCGCATGAGATTTTGTCTGAAGAAATAACATGGAGCTAAAAGAAAATTCTTAATCTGAAATCGTGATTATAGGAAAATAACAGACAAAATATTAAACCCCATGAAAGAAATTATATTAGGGTGCTTGGCTTTTGAATATGAAGTGGTCAATGTCTAGGAAAGGACTCTAATTATTGCAAAGAATACATCATTACAAAAGGCCAAAAAAATATATAGCATACTACATGAGATATAATTATATTAAAGCTTAAAATTCTTTTCTCAATGGAATGGTACACCTGATGAACCAAGCTCATCTAATCTTAGAGCATATCTAAATAGTTCTTCATCATAGGGAAGTCTGCAAGTTTTATGGTCCAGTTAATCTGCATTGAGGATAGAGAGGAGAGTTGACTGGTGAAGTCAGCCGGAGTTGAACTCAAGGACAGTCACTATGAAGATAGAGTGTAACTGGTAAGATTTCAGACAGGAAAGGATTACACAGGAGGCATATCTCATCAAGTCTCACAATAACAGGCAGGTCTCTTTGTGGAAAGTAGCCTCACAGAATAGATGAGAAAATCTCGTGGAATAAAAACTACATGCTTATTATGCTGTCCTATAGGGCAGGGACCTACTTAGGAGCACCAGGTTCAATGGTTGATAGTTGTCAGTAGTTTGACAGTTATCCGAAAGCTAATAAAATTGCAAAAATTGTAAACAGTGCTAGTCACACCAATCTCTATATTTTCTTGATTATTCATACCAATCTCCAAATGCAACTATTTTTAAAGTTGGTTTCCACTTACTGAGTTTTTCTTAAAGCAGAATTCACCAGCATACTCTAAAAAAAATTTTCTTTCCTCCCTCTCTCCTTCCCTCCCTCCCTCTCCGTCCATCCGTCCATTCACCCATCCAGTACATTCACATGGTTCAAACATAAAGCATACAATGGTATACACAGTGAAAAAACTCGCTCCCATGCCTATGTCCTGTCTGCTGAGCTCCCATCCCTGCACACAAACACAACTGGCAATCCCTCTTTATTAGTTTGTTTATCCTTCTAAAAATTATTTTTTATATACACAGAAGTCAATATAAATGTGTATATATGTGTATATATGTAAGATACACATATACACATATATAATTTCCTCCTTTTGTTTATCCACAAAAGGCTAACTCTGCAAACTTTTCTACGGTTTTCATTTTTACTTAGTGTTATGTACTGAAGATTTTTCTTATATTAATACATAAAATACACACTCATTATTTTTTATAGATTCATCCACTGTATACAATAATTTATGCACTGGTCCTCCAATAATGAGCACTTGGGTTTAAGGGAAATTTAAATTTCAATCATGAAATTAGTTATTTGCAAAGGAACATAAGGTAAATATTTGAAACAAAAGGTAAATAATCTCCTATGGCTAAAATAGTGCTATCAAGGTTACTGAGTTCATCTGGTATTTAGAATAATAGTTCTAAATTCAAAAGTGCAAACATATTTATAAAAAAAGACCAGTATATTATGACAAATATACATGCTCATATTTCAATTTTTAATTTGTTTATTGTGGATAATTTTACCCATATGATTCACTCATATGATATGTCAGGGAAATTGTCAGGCTTCAAGAAGCATACCTGGTTTGCCCATGGCGGCCGCAGGAATTTTTATTTTGATTCATGGCATGTGAAAGCATTGTCGAAAGGCAGAAAGAAAATAATTACCAAGTGGTCCTTAAAATCTTTACTTTCCTCCAGGAAATATGGTGAACAAATGTTTGCAAAGAATCTCCTGTACTAGCTAAAAACAATGACTCTTTTTTCCTTATTAGATGATAATTTAAGTGTCTGTAAGTGGACATTTAAAAATTTAAGCATTACAAGTGATGTTTATTCACCCGGTTATACTAAAGGAGACATACATTTAAGTCTTTGCCAAGTTTTAAATTTGGTATTCTCTTATTCTAGTATTGGTCCATTTCCTATAGTGAGTTAAGCAATTACTATTTCTTACTTAAAATCCCTCTAAGAAGGGTGAGAATTTAATATACAAAGACTGAGAATTTTTGGATATTAAAATTGATGAAAAACTGTAGGTGAAAACAATCTACAACCACCTCAGTCATTAGTGCTTCTACTGGCAATAATTCAACTCTTGGGCAAAGATATTCAAAGGGATAATCTAAAACTACTAATAAAAGAGATAATAATGATAATAATAAATGGAGAGTATGTCTAAATTGAGACATAAGAATATTATTTAATGACCATTTTTTACATCTTATAAATTTAGGCTATAAGTCAATCCTTTAAGATTAAAAAATTTGAATATTTATATATTCATTTAGACGTTATTTTTGAATATCAGTTCTTAAAATACCATGTTACTTTACATTTTTTAAAGTTTTTTGTTACTGAAATGTTAATCTTTATAAATGATCTGTGCTTTGGACAGAATTTTGATAGTTAACCAATTGTTTATTTTTAACTGTGTTCTATATTAAAGCAAAATTGTGGCAAACTAAATATTCTCTGGAGAATTCAGATTGAAAATCTTTTAGAAATTTCACTTACTTTAAAACTCACTTCTGAGCTTATCTTTCATATGCATGGGGTATAAAGTGCTAGTAATAGTTAGCATACTGTTGCTAACTATAGAAACCTACGCCTGGTAATTATTTACAACCTTTTCCACCCAGGTCATTCTTATGGTTATTTATATGCTCTTCTTCCTAAAATATGCAAATTAATCAAAACTAACATGTTTATTCACCAAGAACACATTTGGGAACCTTAAAAAATAAAAGCGTACACACAGTTATAAAATAAATATTCGGGGGCTACTGAATTATGTGTCTACTATGCATGAGTCCTCATTCTGCCCTCAAGGGCTGCAGCATTTAGTGGATAGGACAAATATGTAAAAATAAGCAGTAAAATAGAAGTTTATGAGAGAATGTTTAGATACACTGTCTTAATTTCCTAGGTTTGCCATAACAAAGTATTGCAAATTGAACAACGGAAATTTATTCTCTCACTAGAGGCTAGAAATCTGAAATCAAGGTTTAGGCAGAGCCATGTCTCCCCCTGAAGATTCTAGGGAGATGCCATCTTTGCCTCTTCTCACGTACTGGCACTCCCTGGCTTAAAGCGGTAGCACTTCACTCTCTGCTTCTATCTTCATATGGTCTTTTTCCCTGCGTTTGTTTCTGTGTGTCCTCTCCTCTTCATATAAAGACACTAGTCATTATACAAAGTCATCCAACTAGTCATTGAATTTAGGGCCCACTCTAATCCAGTAGGACTCCATCTTGACTAATTACATATGCAAAACCTCATTTCCAAAAGGTCACATTCTGAGGTTTCAGGCAGACTTGAACTTTTGGGGGACATTATTCTATTTAACCCACTACACTAACCATGTATAAGGAGAAAGAAAGCAAAACAAACAAACTTGTCAGACTGTGTAAACTTCAGGTAACAGTGTTCTAACAGAAATCATGTATATCATGATTAAAATCAGAGAAAGAGGACAACTTAACAACTTCTTAAAATTTCTTAAAGTACTCAGTTAGAGGTTATATAAATCTTCATTTCAACAATGGATCTGAGATTAATTTAACAGAATATCTTCAAAGTCCAAAAGAATTATTGTGTCTTGATGTATATTGATGGTTCTTCAAAGTTTCACCCATACACTACTAAAAATAACGAAAAGTCAGGATGACTGTTACTTACATCCATTGCTGCTTGCAGCAGTATATCTCATCAGAATTAAGGGCAAGGTTATTTTCTTCTTGATGAGACATCAATGAGATGCTGTTTGATTTTTATTAAATATAATTATTCATACTTGCTAGAAAGAACAGAAATACAGCCTTAATCATTAAAACAAAAGACCAGCTATCTCATCGCCTGAGGGATTCTGAAAGACACGCGAGGTCCCCCAAATCACAGTTTGACAATCAATGACCTAAGTTAATTGGTAAAACAGAGGTTAAATATACATTATATCTTTACTTATACTATTTAAAAAAATACTATTTTTGTGGTAGAAAATAATAAAATTATTTGCTAATGTTCAGTTTGAAATTTGTGCTTAATTACTATTTTCTAGGAGATAAATATATTTGAGTTTTTGAATTAAAAAAAAAATTTATGTCATAGTATTCATGGTTTCCAGTTCTTTTAGAAAAGAATTATTATGTATTTATTTTGCGTACTTTATAAAATGTCTGATAGATGTTATACCTTCTTCAAAAACATGATTCTTTAGAAAATGAATTCTATAATATGCTTGCTACAAATATGGTCTGTTCCCAATCTCTTTTTTCAACAGTAGTTTAAATAATGCAAGTACAAATGCCACTTCTTTAAATATCTGTTGGGTCCTCGGCACTCTGGCATGTGGTAGCTTTGTCCCCAAGCCTTTTTTTTTTTTTTGCCTGTCAGCTGTGAGAAACAGTTTTCTACCAATTACTGTCACAATATGAATAAATTCAAAACTGAAAATATAAGCACTGAATATTTTCAGTAAATTTATCCCAAAACTACATTAAAATAGAGATTTAGCATGTAAACAGGACTTGAGTAAGTAATAAGGAAGAAGCATCACATTGCACTTTATCTTCTATAAATAAAAACAATATAAAAAGATAAAGAAAAAAGCATTTTTGTACAGAGGAGAAATGGGCAAATGACAGCAAGCATGTGAAATGAAAAGAAAAAAAGTTACAGCTTCAAAGAGGGCATGAATTAAGAAGTATGATTCCCAAAATTGATGACAGAGTTGTTGCTGGGTTTTCTCCCTTTTTGAACGATTATGACTTAATAAATGATTTTTTAAAAATTTATATAGTATTTCTGTCTTTACCCAACACCAGTTTCTCTTAGTATGTGGAGCTAAACAAACATTAGGCCTGCAGCTGGTTGCTGACATGATTTTTGTTTGAAAGGTGTTAAGAAACACGCTATGAAAATTCACAATGTTCTAAGGTTATGATTGTTAATAAAACCTCAAATAAACAAGATATAGGTGACTCTTACTCAAAACTGGTTCCAAACCAAAATTTTTTTTTGTGGGGGAGGGGTTAATAAAAATCCTGTTTACAGGTATGACTAATAAATATACAGTTTGAGTTGGCTATGTACATATAATCTCAACAGTCTGGTCCATCAACTTGGTTTGGTAAGAACTCTGTTCTTTTAGTCTTTGAACCAAAATCTGTTTTGATACCATGGTTATGACTCACAATTATTTCCAGGACACATTCTTTTGAACAGGTATTATATTGCTTTTTCTTTATTGCCACTCTTTCTTCTCAAATGTCTTTTTAAATTATTTATTCTTGATGGTCTGTGTAATTATAGATTGCAGTTTAACAAACATACAGAACTAGAAGATTTGGGCCTGAAAGTCAGTTTGTGTCATTACTGACCTCTCTTTTTCTTTCCCTTTCTCCCTTCCTCCCTCTCTCTCTCTGACTTTCCTTCCTCTCCCTCTTATCACCCATATTCAGTCATGTTATCATTTCTTTCCTAATGCTCCTCACAAGAATGTATCTTTCACAGCCCGCTACCACCCTTTACTTCAGACTAGTACTGTGCCTGTATTACTACAGTAGCAATAGCTTCCTAAATGATCATCTGTACTCCAATTCACTTTGCATAACACTGTCAGAATAATCTTCTTAAAATACCCCTTTAGAATACCGAAGTTTCACAAGATTTTAACGTAGGTTTTCAAAAAAAAGAGGGTAGACTCTCTTGCCAAGTATAATTTAACAGAAAAGTTACTGTACAGAAAGATTTTTTAGAGCTTTAAATATGCTAAAGACATATTACATATATTCAAGAATGAGAAAGTATACCTTTCCCAAATTTATTACATTGCAGAACTCTTTTGCCACACAACACCTTGTAACTTGTCCAAGAATGTTATGGCAGTTTTAAAAAGCACAAACTCCTTAGTTTGCTCTTTATGACTTTCTAAAGTCTGACCTCAAACTATTTCTAAACTTACTTCTCACTAACTTTTGTATGAATTTCTACCTTCAACTAAACTCTACACTCACTGTATTCTGAGCAAGTTGTATTGTATGTATGACTTTGTCCTCCTTCTAGTCTATAAAAACTCTGTCAACCCTTCATAGCCAATTCAAGTTCTGATTCCTTCACAAAGTCTCCCCTAATAATTTAAGAACACAATAATCTCTTCCTCTTCTGAACTATACCAATTACACTAATGCTCCACTCAATCATTGCTTAAACACTCAATCACTGCTTAAACACAAATCTAGAGTCTTGCCTTTGAATTTAGTTTTTGTTTGTGGTTTCATCTCCCTTACTAAAGAACAAGGTCCTTGAAGGAAAAGACATACCTTTTGTATATGTCCCATAGTATTTACAGCTTTGCAATGAACAGGGTCTCAAAAATGTTTGCCAAATAGATTGGAAAAAACAAACAAACAAACAAACCTTTTTTAGGATCATGTGGTATTTGCCCCTCCTTATCCAGTCTCCACCTTTCTGCCCTCTGCCCCAGAAAGCTGACCCATACGCATTACATCAACAGGTTCTCTTGCACCTAGTTTTCACTGGGATTCAGATAATAGGGAACACCAATGGGAGACTAGAGGGAAGGAGAATGAGGTCAGAGAATTTATTTTTCTGGTTCACTCTCTGCAAGATCAAATGGGCTGGCTGTTTCCCTGAGCCCAAGGCCGCAATCCCAAATCCCAGAAACTATGTCTTCTCCTCATCCTTTCAGGCTATGAAATGGTAAGGACACCCTGCTGTTAGCCCCTCAAGGCTGCACTTGTGGTTTCCCACACACTGGTTTTCAGCCTAGACCCTGCCCACACATTTAGTAGATCCTTCATAACCTGATTTGAACATGCCATCTCCTCTCCCCTAAATCCTGACTAGTACAAATTGTTTGGCTATTTTAAAGAATAGTTATTAGTTCATAGCACTAGGAATAGACAATGGATTTGTTCTGAGAATCTAAAACAAAATAATAGTCTACAATAAGCTTTGGATTATGATCTACTGAGGGAAGAAACTATGACTTATTCATCTTCGTATTCACTCCTGTGCTGAGAAAAGTCTCATGCATACTGTTTGCAATAAACATTCATCTAACTGAATTTAATCGGCTGTGGTAAAGACATTGCTCATCCACACAAGCAAGTGCTCCTCTACATTTTCCAGCCTCCCTTGCAGTAAGGTGGGGGGTCACATGGTGGGGTCTGGCCAGTGGAATATGGGTGGAAGTGATGTATGCTTCTTCCAGTCCTGGCCTTTAAAATCATTCCATGTGAGCCTTCAGCTCTCTTCTCTCCTTGTCAACTGTGAAGACTTTTTCCAAGTAATGAAAATAGAAGATAAATGAGAGCTGCCTGGTTCAAGAAATAAACATTCATGTTAAACCACTGAGTTTTGTGGCTTATTATTTACCTAATACAGAATCCAAGTATCTCCTACTTATAACAATTTAGCATTTTAAATAATACAACTGATTTTAATTTCTATCTAGATATTATAGCTTTCTTATGAAAATTTTCATTATTTCAAGATATAGTAAAAAACTAATCATATGCTCTACAATGAATGAAAACATATGCCTTAACAATAATTTATTATTGACAAATAGAAAACCCACTAAAGTCATTCTTTTTTATTTGTTTACCATTAAGTAAGCTTAAGAATGAGACAACTATAAAATGAGTGACAGATGATGATCTAAGAAGTTCTACCTCTAGACTGAGTCCCAAGAAGCAGGCCCACATCTTGTTCCTCCTGGTATAGCAAGTAAAGGGAGGAAAGAAGGGGCTGTTCTGTGGTTGTAAAAACGATGTATAAAGAATGGTATTTCCAGAAGTTGGGACTATTTTTAGATTTGCTGGGTATTTTATGTCCCCTCTTCACTATGTTTGTTTTATATTTTCAGCTTAAAAGCATTTCTCCTCAGTCACAAAAAAATAAGAAAAAGGAAGAGTTGTCTTATTCTCCGTCATCCATTAAAAATATACTATCTTCTCAAGCAGTGAGTTAAGCTTTTGAAGTTTTTATGCTCCAAAATTTTTTAGACTTTCGTGGATATTTAATACTCATATTTAGACTATGAAATATTATCAAAAGAGAACATATTTGTTACCTACATATATTTATTTAACTAAAAAATATATACACACATACATAAATTCATACATAAAAGTAGATAGCCATTTTGTATCATTCGAGAGCTTTAAAAAATCTCATCTCTTTTTGAGATGTAGTCTTCCTAGTATTGTTACTGATTTAAGCAACTGTCTTTACCTTTGTGTTCCTTTCATAGTTTGAACATGCTATTTCATTAAATTTTTTCTTTTGATGCCTTAGACAATTATTATATTTATCATGTGTCAAAAATATGGTACATGTTTACTGTGTGGAAACACATCAGGCCCCCTCTCTCGCTGCCATCACATTTCTTGTAGCTACAGTTATACAGATTTTTGTTTACCTGTCCTTTCAAAACACTTGTTAGAGCACCCTGTTTAGCAGACTACCACATCCTCCTCATCAGGATCATTAACAGATATACTATCAACTTTTTTTTTTTCAGAGCTTCTTGAAACAGAAACACCTGTTTTTCCTGCACAGCTTTCTGAAGCCTTCTTTTCTAATGTATAGATTAGACTAAACATCTCTCTATAGCAACGACTTTCTTAGCTATCATAAACTCTAAAATTATATACTGATTTTTCTCAAGTTTCTACTTTATCGATCAATTTTCTCCTTATGATCAGAATTATGCCACAAACAGTAGATGTCTCACTCTTTCTGACATAACAAATGAGAATCTCAGCCACTGACTTATTGTATGAAACAGATGTGTGTATGTGCATATATTTATTTAAATAGTTTCCTTATAGATATAAAAGCTTTCCCCATAGATATATTTTTCTCTTTTAAATATAAAAGCACTCTTTATATATATATATATTAAAAAAGACAAACTTGGTTTGTCTAATGTCTCCCTATTTCTTTTTTTGCGAGAAGTTATGACTCCTACTAAGTGGTCTTTGGTTTATCCCAGCTTTGGTTTATCCCTGCTTTGATTTTTAAAAATACATATGAACTAAAACATTCTCCAAGAAAAAAAAATAATTCTATCTAAGGAGAGTTTAAGATTATCATTCTGTTGAACAAATACTGAAATAAATGTATTTGTATGTATAAAATAATTTTCAGTACTTATCATACAGGAAGTGTCCTAAGTAGTTCTAGGTTTACTAATTACAGGACCCACTAAATGAAAATGTAAAACTCCATGATAAAAATTAAATCTATACCACAAAATGGGTATCATATGGAATATTATAAAATATATATCATGAGGGATCATATATAATAAAACCCTTAACTGAAAAGATGTCTTTTAATAGCTTCTATATTATTATATTAACTTATGTATTGGCATAGATAAATGGCATAAAAATCTACATCACTGTATTTACATAGTGTAATAATTAAGATTCAAAAAAGCCCTATATAAACCCAATGTCTTAGAAGTTACCTATATGAAAACATAATGGTTGATGGTTGCTGAGAGTTAAAGAACTTGCCATCCATATCCATGATTCTTATATCAATCGAAAAGGCTGATCAGCCAGATAGATACCATAAAATAGGGCTCCCCAACTCCTGGACCATAACTGTCCATGGCCTGTTAGGAACCCGGCTGCACAGCACGTGGTGAGTGAGAGAACCTTCATCTGTATTTGCAGCCACTCCCCAGTGGTAGCATCACCACCTCAGCTCCATCTCAGATCATCAGGCATTAGAGTCTCATAGGACCACCTGTCTCTGGTGCCAAAAAGGTTGGAGACCGCTGCTATAAAGGGGTCTATAAAAAACTAAGTTTAAAAGAGTAGCCAAAAGAACTAACCAGAAGAGATGATGGTGATGTGGTAGAGCTGTCAGGAAAAGAAGCTCAGGGGACAGAGAAATGGTATACTTAAGGCAAAGGATGATAACGAAAGAGTAAATGGGTATTTGGTAGCAGTAGGTTCAGGGAAAATCTTAACATTCTAGTTTAAAATTAAAATGTTATATTATGTAAACTGCTTGTTCTTTTGCTACACAAGACCTCATTAGTTAACTGAGGAATTAGAAGCTTATAAATATGCTTATAAAATATGCTTATAAAAATTAAAGATAAAAGGAAAAGAGGTAGGAAGGAAAGAAGAAAACAGGAGGAAATAACGGTTAGACTATCTTCATACCATTATCTCTTGTGAATTTAGATTTATTGGACTTTTAATAAAATAGATTAAAAACACTTCACATTTAAGAAACACTAAGAAAGAAAACAGTGAAGAAAAAAATGAATTGGAAAACATAACCAATGATTTTACACATTAAAAATATCTAAATTAAGAAGTTGATACCCCCAAAAGAAAAATGGTCCAAACAAAATATTAAGATTTAATAAAGGATCTAAAAGCTGAGGTCTACTGTTGACAGCAGAGCATAGGAAAGTATTATTCCAAGTCTCAGTCTCTGAATTACCCCATGAATTTCTAACAAATAGAAGAGCAGGGTATACTCTGATCACATTAAAATGGCAAGAATGAATAAGACAAAAAAATGGAAAAATAAGGAATAGGAAGGCAAAATAGAATCAGCTGCTCTGTATAATGCAATTCCAAACTTAGTTTGAAGAATTTAGGTTCCCTCTTTGTCATGCCCATTCTGCCTATATTCTCAAAACTGCATTTGTCAGAAGTCTCTTGGATTAACCAGTATGCTCTTCTTGTCTATCAAAGACAGTGTGGCATATCCTAAGATTCCTATACGTGCCACATTACTAAAACCAACTCCAAAGACTCTCACATTCATCCTATAGTAAAATCTTGAAATACCATCTGGCTCCTTACACTTGTGAAGACTGAACAACCTTTGAGACCCATTGTTTAAAGGCATGATATCTGTTAACCGGGGCTTAATTAGGATTACGTTTTCCCTTTTCTCTAGAGTCCAGCTGCTAATGCAGACTACTTCTACAGTCACTCAGGCTCTAGATGGGTCACTATAGCTCCCAGTTCTCATGAAGAATAAATAGAGGCAGAAACCAAAATACACTATAAACATAACCTTATAGAATGAGTGGCTGTGTAAAGGAGATTGGGCTGACAGCGAAGGGACATTTCAACAGTAAGATTCTAAAATAAAGAGACCGGTTGGTACTAGGGGTGAACTTTGTTTACACTTTAAATCTGAAAATGGAAATAAACTTTTATCTGTTTGTAACAAACAGCTTGGCAAATGACAACCAGCTCTTCCCCTTGCCTGACCTCTGTTCACTGGTGCACATCATATACCAGGGTGAAAACACTTGCCCAATAAAGTGTCAACAATATTACTTCAAAAAATTTCAGAAGACAGGCCTAGAATATGTATGCAATTTCAGAACTGGAAAAAAAATGCGTAGTAGCCAGGGACAATCTGACAAATATAACTGTATCCTGATCAGAGTGATGTGCAGTGTAAGAAAAATGCTTGCTTAAACCTCAAAGAGAAATAGTGTCAAAAAAATATGTTTAACCTTTTAGGTAACAACTCTTAAATGCAGTGAACTGCGTTAACGATGAGAAATCAATGTAACCAATAATCTAGCACACATGGCAACCAAAAAACCTTGTATATTAGGTTTTAAAGCAAGTATTGACTGCTCTCTTACAGTGTACCAAGCCTTGTGCTATTGAAGTATTGGGAGTCACAGTGGGTGAAGATATATACTTAAACGTGCATTAAAACACAAGGTGGTAAGATTGCTAAAAAGTGCTCTGTACAGTTCCATAAGGTCACATTGTTTCATTGTTCTAAAGTACATGCCTAGAGTATACATTAACTAAGCATCAAGGAGACATGACAGATGGGTTAAAAATAGAGGTAACACACAAAACAACACAAAGTTACCTAGCACTAGTAAGGCTGTGGAGAGAAGGACACTCATCTACATTGCTGGCAAAAATGTGAATTGCAAAGGCCTTTTTGGAAAGCACTCTGGTAACATTTATTAATAAAACTTGTACATATCCTTTATCACAGCAATGCCATTTCTGGGAATTTACCTTAGAAATGTGAAAGCATATGTTGGAAAGGATATTTGTACAAGATATTTACTGGAGCATTTTTAGCAGTTGTAAAAAAAAAAAAAATCGCAACTCAAATGTCCATCAACGTATTAATCAAAGGTTAAATAAACTGTAGTGTATCCATATAATGAAAATATATGCACCTATTAAAATAACTGCTTTAGGTCTATATCTTCTGACATAATTGATGATCATGATTTATCGCTGAGTAAGAAACACAAGTGCCAGGGAAAGATAAATATGTAAAAAAATAAACAATATCCTTTACAAAAAATCTTGTTTGTATGTATTTGTATATAAATATACAAATTAAATGAGCATGCAAAAGCTATAGAAGCCTTGGAAGCATAATTCTAGACTACTAATTTTGGATGTGACTATAGGATGAGGATAAGTGGAAAACACACAACAAAATCAGGAGAAAATGTTCAGGCTATATAAAATAAAAGGGAACTATATGGAGCTACTGCATACTTCTTCACTTTACTCAGGTTTCTTTTCAAATGGCACATCCTCAAAGAGCTCCATTTGGAACTTCCTATCTGAATAGTCACCAAATCCCCATTCTGTCATATTCTAGCCTCTTATCTTGCTTTTGTTTTTCATACTTCTACATAACGTTATATCACATATTCATTTACTTATTGTCTGATATATATCTTTAATATATAAAAATGAATCAATATTTTCTGAATAAATAAAAAATGAATTACATCTCATGTATAACAACTAAAAATAAGCACGGGCAGGGACAAGAAGTTAAAATAGCAAAAAAGATACTAATTTGATCAGGTGATGGAATTGATAGCAATTTACAATTAAAAAAAAGCAGCAGACTTTTAATAAGTAGGAAATTAAATTAGTTAAGCTCATACGTTTTGGAATGTTGCAAACAGTAAATCCTCAAATGGGGTAGGCAGGGAGAGAGAGGTAGAAAGGAAGAAGGGAAGCCTAGATTGAATGAATGACACTAAATGTGTATGCCTGAGTAATGCTATAAATAAAAAGCACAAATGAGAGAATAGTTTTTCCAAACACCTTTAAATTTTATATGATGAACACAATGATATTTCTCTCATAAAATAGTTTTGCTTTGGTTTATAAACTAAAATGTGCAAAGTAAAAATATATTTAATGCCGGTATTAACATAAGGGAAGTAAAATAATAGCAAGTGATATTGAAGAAAGCAAGCATTCATAGACTCCTAGCAGTCCTAGCAGAATAAGCACACTCTTGCCATCTAACCTGAAGATGCTTATTTAACATATAAAGCAAATTCTGAAACTCTAAAAAATATCTATGGATATATTTTAAGCATAAATACCAGAAATGTATATTGTTTTTTTCAAATTAAAATAGTTTATGATATAGACATACTAGATGTTCTCAAAACTCTAACAAACTATATAACAAAACTAATGGAATCAGTTTCTATGTTTTAATACTCATAATCAATCTAGTATGTTAAAAAATAAAAGCTAATAAGTATATATATATTTTCTAGGTAATAGTCTCACTTTTTATATTTAGATTATACACTTTTAAACAAAATAACTTTTTTCTCAGTAAGGATACTATTTTTACATATAGTTATGCAAATACTAATTTTCAAATAAAGCCATCTGAGGAAATCTAGTTATGGTTAAAACATATACACTGTCCACAGAAACAAAGAACTCTGCAGGAACAATGAACATTCTTAAATCCTTTAGCTCACCTACGATTCATGAATATTTTTAAATCGTGTACAGTATGAAATCTCTACAAGACAAGTAGTAAACAAAAGAAATCTTTTTGCCAATTTTGCTAAAAATAAAAAAGAACACTTTAAAATGAGAATGAAATAATGTCCTTGAAAAGTCAACTTGTTATCTGTTTATCTGTTGGCTGTCCATTCAAAAAATGTTTTCATATTTAAAATAATGAGTTGTTATTCTCAAAAAGTGAATTGTAGGTTACTTGCAAGAACATGAAATGATTTTTCAATCTCATAAAAAACAAGCCTGTAATGTGTTCCTATAATACTCATCTTTTATCTTTAGAGGCTCTTATGAAAATAATCTATACAATAAAACCTTCTATAACTTAAAGAACTACTTTATTTTTCCTGTTTAAATAGTAACGATGAATAAACTGACATTTTTACATATGACTAAACACATATTTAGATATCAAATGTAGACATACTTAGTTAAAATCAATTAAACTGAGAAGTCCTTCCTTCTGGCTGTCTATATTTTTCTTTAATCCTGGTCAGTGTAAACCCTTATTACCAGTAATTTGTCACTATAACGCTGAGGAAAAATGCTAGCCTCACAATTTTTGTCATTTCTCCCCCCTCTTCCCCTGCAGGCTGCTACTGTTGATGGCCTTTATGGAAATATAAATTCAATCAGCAGCTGCAAATTTCATGAGACGTCCATCTTCATGCTGAATTTCTAACTGAGTGTCAAAACAATCTGTGGATTTCTCCCTGATGAAACACACATTGAATTGTAAATTTCTGCAATTTTCTCATGTTTGAATTTCAGCTGCAGCAAAATAGTGGTAGCCCAGATACACTTACCTATCAGGCTAAAACAAGTAATTTTCTTTTCTTATTCTTTCATGCCATTTAAAGAGTAAAAAAATTTTAAAGCCATGAAACAAAATATTTCCTCCCCAAAATAAACAATTAAATCTTCTATACATTTGTAAGAAAATGAGGATATAAAATACCATTAATACATTTACATTTAATATGTCTTAAAGAGATTATTTCCCCGCAAGAAATCATTGTTCTATATGGTGACCTGTCTGTGTGTACGTATTTATTTTTACTATTTTTGGTGGTGAACAATGCTATGAGTTTGATAAAAATATTCTATAGACAATGTCAAGATAGTACATAAATGTAGTCAAAAGTAATTACTAGTAAGTTCAATTGTAATGATTCATTTTCATTAAATATTGTCCAAGTTAAAATATTAAAACAAAGAATTATAATTGCTAGATTAGGCATTCTTCTTACATACTTACAACTGAGTTCATTTTCTTTTAACTAAAGAATCATCTTCAACTGAGTAGCTAAATAGAACTGGTTTCAAATAATGTACTATTATGGGCCCTATATTATTTTGCATCTAGATATACAAAAATAGGTTTAAAAAAGAAATCTTGAGAAACTCATTAAGTAACTTGCATTCCAAGAGAGCAGCTTTTTATTCTTACAAACATCTTTTCACTAATGTTACTAACAAAATAATCCACAGTGCTTTAAAAAATTCAAAAAGACACTGTAGTAAGCAAACCTTATGAATGCTCTGTAAAACAAGTAATGAAATAACAATCATTCATTCATTCGACAAATATTTATAGAACATTTACTATGTGCCAGGTAATTTCTACCAGGCCATGGGGACACAGATGTGCAAAACACAGTCCTTTACTTCCAGAAGGTAGTCTAGTTGAGAGAGAATAAAATCATTTATTATAACATAGTGAAGTAAGTGCTATAAACTGGTACATTAAGGGAGGACAAATTTAGAACACTGAAGAGATAGACAACTATCTCACAATCAGTCATGGAAGCTTTCAGAAAAAGTCATAGTTTCTAAGGACATATGGGAGTCATCCAGGAGAGAAGTAGAAGGAAGATACATTCCAGCCAGAGGGCAGAATATAATAAAAAACATGGAAGCATGAAATAACAGTGCCTTTGGGAAATTGTTAGTAATCGAAGATGAAGAACAGGGCTGATAAGTGATGTGGTGGAATATGTAGGTTAGAATAAGGTCACAAAGTGCTATGAATGCCATGATAAAATACTTATTTAAACATTATGCAGAAGGCAGTGGGAGTCCTCTGAAATATTTTAAGTAGAGGTGTAAAAATAATAAATACCACTTAACAGTATATAAAAGTTAAAATATAATGATTAATAAATAAGATATTTACACAATTGCATGGTGAGAACAACATAAATATAAAAATAACATAAAATCTGGCTGGACCTTTTAAATATTTCAGGATCCAAGAGATGTAAATGTAAGTATCACCACAAGGATACTCACATACTATGCTAGACTTTCATAGAAGAAAGAATCCCTATTAAAGATGAGCTCCTAATAAACAAATTACAACTTGAAGAAGCCACCATAATGGAAGAGTTTTAAATGATGCAATAAATGGACAAATCAGCCTGTTTTAGATAATAGAATAATCTGAAAATGACTAAAACAATAAGAATGTTTAGAATGATTATTGATTTAAAAAAGGAGAGAAGCTTCAATGAATAATCATATGAAAAAAAGAACTAAAATGTTTTTAAAAGAACTAAAGAGAAACTCAATAAATAAATAATCATTAAAAGAAAAAAGGAAAACCTCAAGAGATATGAAAAAGACAACATATACCTCTAATAGACATTATAGAAGGAAATGATAAAAAGAAGTGGAAAAGACGCAATATTTAAAAAGATACGGCTGACAGTTTTCCAAAATTGATGAGTCACATAAATCCCTTCCCAGTTCTAGGAAGGACAAAAATCAGAATAAATAAAAAGAAACCCATACCTAAACAAACTGTAATAAAAATGCAGAACATCAAAGACAAAGAAAAAATCTTAAAAACAATTTGAAAAAATGGGTAGATTGTTTTTCAAAGACAAGGCAATTAGTTTGAAGATACATTTCTCATAGCAACAACAAATGCTGGAAAACAACAGAATAATACCTTCAAAGAGCTGAGGAAATAGAAATATTAACCAAGAATTCTATACCCAGCTAAACCATTATTCAAGTTTGAGGGCAAAATAAAGACATTTTCAGACAAATGAAAACTGAGAATTTATTTCCATAGAGTCTCAGGAAATATACTAAAGGAAGAAAATTGAACATAGAAAATTGGGTGAAATACAAAAATAAATTATGTGAAAAAATATTGGTAAAGCTAAATAAGCACAGAATCTTAACAGTAATAATAAAATTAAATAATTTGAGGAGATTGGATGTTTCTGTGAAGGTGTTTTTTGGGGTTTTTTTTTTTGGATGAGATTAAAATTTAAATTGGTGGACTGTGAGCAAAGTGAATTATCTCCCATAATGTGGGTGGGTCTCATCCAATTAACTGAAGACCATAAGAGAATTCTGACTTCACCCAAGCAAGAAGGAATTCTGCCAGCAGACTGCCTTTGGACTCAAACTGCAAATCTTCCCTGGGTCGCCAGCCTGCTGGCCTATTCTGAGATTTTGTATTTACTAAGCCTCCACAACTATATGAAGCAATTCCTTAAAATAAATCCTTCTCTTCTGGTTCTGTTTCTCTGGATAACCTTGAATAATAGAAAAGATATTTAAAAATAAAGGAAAACTAAAATGCTAGAGAATACAAGGTGCAAAAGAAGATTTTTCAACGGTAAAAAAATTAAGTATTTTGTTTTTGAAGCTCAACTTCAGACTTTGTTAAATCAAACATGCATGTCAAATACCTAATAGTAACACCGAGAAAGAGAAACAGAATGTAGAACACCTAAGACAGAAAAGGGGGAAAGGTTGGAGGAGGAAATGTATAGAAAAGTTGTTCAATCAGAGAAGGCTGGTAAAGCTAGAAGTAAAGGCATGATCAAGAGAAAACATGAATAAGGTGATAGAAATAGGTGCAAATATATCACAAAATATAAGATAATAAAAGATTACATTCACCTATTAAAAGACTGAAAAATCTCAGAATATTTAGAAATATCCACTTAAATGCTTAGGTAAATAAGAAATGTACCAAAAACATTATAACACAATAAGAAAGGAAATAAAAGGATAAAGAAAAGATACACTAGATAAATATCGACCAAATAAAGCTGGTATAGCAGTATTAATATAGATAAAATCATTAATAGAGTTTGAAATGGTCATTACTTAATGTTATAAGGGAGAATTTACTAGAATATAAAATAATGCTGAAGCTAAACACACCTAACAACATAGCCTCAATATGTGTATAGCAGAAATTGATAGACTACAAGAAGAAATGTACTAATATTGAATAAATTTGGGAAATCTTAAGATACAACTCTCAAGGTACCAAAGAAACAAAAATCAATAAAGATTTGGACAGTGTATTTAACAAGTATGATCATGTAAATATTATCTTGCAAAGAACTATACATTGACCACTAGATTCTTTTCAAGCACATATGGAATCTCGATTAAAATTAACCATGCACTAGGCTACAAAGATCATCTCAACAAATACCATAGTTTATGTCACATGAAAATACTCTAACCATAGTTCCTGTGATAGGCAGAATAATGCTCCCCTCCACCACCCCGCGAAGATGTCCATTCACTAATTGCTGGAACCTGTGCTGCCTTACATGGCCAAAAGGACTTTGCAGATGTAGCTAAGTTAAGGGCCTTGAAATGAGGAGATTATCCTGGATTACCTGGTATACCTAGGTGTTTAGTAGAAACAAAATACGATCAGAAGAGTGATAAGAGAGGCAAGAGGGTCAGAGTTAACAGAGTATATGAAGACAGAAACAGAGATTTTTGAATCAGAGAAAGATTTAAAGATGGAGGAAGGAGCCAGAAGTCAAGAAATGCAGGTGGTTAGTAGAAGACAGAATAGGCAGAAAAACAGAACCTCCCCCAGAGCCTCTAGAAGGAATACAGCCCTGCTAACACTTTAATTTTAATCCAGAAAGACTGATTTTGAACTTCTGTCACTCATAACTGTAAGAGAACAAATCTGTATTGTTTTAAGCTGCTAAACTTATGGGAATTTATTACAGCAGCAATAGGAAACTAATACAGTGCCATAAAGTTAAAAATTAGAAATCAGTAATAAAATAAGCACCAAACCAAGTTTCCTAATACATTTGGGAAATAAGCAATAAAAAGTTCAAAGTAATTCATAGGTCAAAGAAGAATTCACATGGAAATTATAAGATAGCTAAAACTTTATAAGCACAGTATAATGTACCAAATATTGAGGGATGTATTCAAATTATAAGAAAACATATAGCTCTAAATGTTTATATCAGAAAACAAAAAGGCTAGAAATTGATGATCTAAAATTTAACTCAAGAAGTTACAAAAATTTGTGAGGAGAAAACAAAGAAAGAAGAACAGATGAAATAATGAAAGAATTCACATTTAATGAAACAGAAAATAAGAAGATATAAAAAGGAAAGCTTGGTCTTTGAAAAGAATTAGAAACAAATTTCTTATTAATTGGTCAGGTTTTTAAAGGGATGGTATAAATAATATTACAAATATATGTAAAAGTATAAGAGAATACTATAAACAATTTTGTCAATAAATTTGAAAATTTAAACTGAACACTTTCCCAAAATATATAAATAAAAATGGATCAAAGAAGAATTGGAAAAACTAAATAGACCCTGAAACTATTAAAGAAATTGAATCTATAGGCAAAAAATCTTACTGTAAGAAACAGCACTGAGCCCAGAAGTTCTAACAGGTACATTTTCCAGGACACACAGGCACTGGTAACTCTTGTCTTATACAATCTATTACAGAGAACAGAGAAAGAAAGAAATACTACGGTTCTTTGCAAGAAGTTAGCATAATCCGATAGGAAAATCAAGGAAGCAAGCACAAGAAAGGAAAAATAAAGCTGATTTCTTTTATAACAGTATATGTAGAAATTGTTTATTAAAATGTATATATCAGCTGGACTTTTTTAAAGTTATATTTTATTCAGTACTACTGAATATTTTATAGCAGGAAGATTTTTCAGGTTTTCATCTGCCTCATTGCTGGAAAAAGAAGTCTTTCTAAGAGACTTTAAAGTTCTTCCTAATTTGTTACAAATTTACTAAAATGTATAGCACTTTTAAAGAATATCTCTTAGTACTCTACTTGTGAAGAAGGAAAAAGGTGGTATTTTAGTACGAACTGGATACACATTCACCATCAATCCTCCAAGGAAAGGAAATGGACAGAAAATGAAGAGTAAGGCGGGGTAGGAGAGGATGTGAGGAAAGTAAGGGGAAAAGGGGAGGAAAGGGAGAAGAGGAGAAAGACAGAATAGCAGCTAACATTTACATAGCCCGTGCTTTGTATGAGAAAGTCTTTTAAACACTAACATATTTACTTACCGAAACTCCAAAATAACACTATTATTATGTTATAATGTTATAAAATAACATTATTATCATCACCACTACACAGAGAAAGAAACAAATCAAGAGATCAGTTGCAATCATTCTAATTCTCTTTGTGGGATAAGATACTCAGTGGACTCAGAGAAAATACTGAAAAAGAAATTCCTATGAATGAAAGGTCGTATTTTGATCAATCGTCTTTTCTAAAAGATTCTCAAGTAAAATCTCCTTATTTTAATGAATGAGGGAATAGAGGCCTTTAAAGAGATTGAGAATTATACTTGTAAGGCAATAAAACCTCAAAATGACAGGACAAAACTAATCTTCAGACTATTTTTGTGTGTACTGATACTTTATTTGGATAAAACTTAGTGATAAACAAAAAAGATCCTCACAGTATATTGCTCATGGTATTCTAATAGCACATACATAAGATAAGTAATAGTGTCATTAATGGGTGAACAGCACAGAGTTTGCTAAAGTTCTATCTCTCTTATTTTACTTGTTCCAAGTAAAGGTCTTCAAACATTCAAAAGGCACTGGGAATTATTATTGGAAGTACAGTGATTCCTAAACCTGGGTTGATAATTGGTACCAATAGGGCAGGTTTATAAAATGTAGGTTCTTAAGGCAATCATAAACCTATAGAATCAGCATCTCTAGGACACAACTCATGTTTTTGCTGTCATGTTTTTTAAAGTTTGTTACTTTGATTAGAAGTTCCTAAGGAACTTCTAATATAGAAGTTGTTGAGGATATTAAAATTTCAGAAAACTACAAGCTAGCTTTTTATTATAAACGTATAAAGATATTTCAGGTTCTGGGTAGTGACTGAAATTAAATAAATAAAAATTAATTTCATTGGCATTTGTGTAGCTTAAAGTTAATGTACTTATGTTAAATCCTAATTTATTAATGAAAATAATAAGTTTGAGGAATTAAAACCAGTGGTATGCTATGTTCAAAAACTGGGTGCCTGAGTGTAATTCCATGAGTATTGATTGGATTATATTTTTAAATACTGAAAGAATATTTTGTTAATTTTTGTGCTATTTTCAATATGACTACAAATGCAATATGCATTATTATAATTTTCTCCATCACTTTAAGTGCAATCAATAAAACAATACATCAAACCCCAAGTTTAGCATTTGCCAATTTCTGTGGTATAAATACTCCATCCATAGCCAAGTTCAATGCTACTAACATGATGTCACAAAACACGGAGTTAGGAAGAGATGCACAGTAGTCCACCGTTATACAGTATTTCTACTATACACACACACACACACACACACATGCACGCACACACGCAACAAGCATAAATAACCTCAAGAGCATAGCTAATAGTAAAAGGTAGTCAATTAATTAGGAAGTAATCAATTTTGAGTACTTGTTTTTTTTTTAATATAACCTACTATTTATTTATTGTAAGCTGTCTCATGCCTAACCCCACCTAATTAGAGTAGGAGTAGAAAAGGAAGAGCTAAAATTAGAGAAAAGAAGACACTTATGATCTGAAGAACTGAATCCCTAAACTACGAAAGAGCGATAGAGAGAAGAAAATACGTACTTTCTTTGGGATAGTCCTGACTCTTATAAAAGGTGGCCAGGCACTCAAGGACTAAACATCCCAAATACATCAGAGGTGTAGTGAGAGGTACAGGCTACCCAGGCACAAGAAACCTACCAATCCTTTTAAAAAACACAGCTAAGAGTCAATGTCACTCTTTAGTTTTTCAACATAGCATTAACCCCTAAACTCAAACTCCCCTATTACAATCTAGACTAAGAAGTCAGGTTTATATTTAAAACTACAAGAATCAACCACTTTAAGTGATGTTTTTTAGATGATATAAAACAAAGTAACATCTGATCTGGGATCCTCTCGCTTTGGGGTGAGAACTGTCCCAGAAACTCCTACTATGATTGCAGGGGAAACCATGGTAACTGCTTGAACATTTATCTCTACCTTAAGAAATACACCAGAATATATTAGAGTGGTAGCATGCAAAATGAGTCAAAAAACAAAGAAACAAAAAAAAAAAAAAAAAAAAGCTTCAAATTCCCTCCTGACAGTTAATCCATAGTTATCTCACCACATAGTTGTTTGCTATCAGCTTTTGTGCTACTTGGCTGCCACCTACCAGAAATGTCATTATTAAAATTTCAATATGCATGCAATCATCCAACAGGATTTCATCGAAAGTTATTCTATTTCTCCCAACATAGTTATGTAATTTCAAACTTTTGCCTCACTAACTTACATAGCATCCCACCTCCTACCTCTGCTGCCTTTTGTCTTTTTCTACTTTTATGTAAAAAGGGCTCCTCATTGAATCCCAAAGGTGAAAGATTTTTACCTCTGTATGAATCATTTTAAAAAATATTGTTGTTAGTACTGTATTTAATTAAAATACAATCCATAATTGTTGTTATGTAACCTCTGTCCTTCAGATTTTAAAGCATCCTTTAATAGAACCTTGAAAATTTATAACACTGATTGCTTTCTGACATGTAGAATTTTCTGTGCCATAATGTAGAAAGATTTTTGAGTACTGGAGAAGGCCAAGAAATATTTAAACCATCATCTTGTTTCATGACTCTCCAATTAAATCTAGAAATACAAGAAATTGTATTTTAAGTATATTTTAAGTAATTAAAAATAGTATATCAGATAAGTATATAACGGTTTAGTTGCTCAGAAATTTTTTTTTAATTCCATCATTAATAATGGAATAATTTTTTAAAATTCCATTATTAATGATGGAATAATAGTTCACACCTAAGCATGTCTATTTCAGAACAAAGTCAGAAAATGTTCTAAAAGTCACTCTTGCTTGTGATAGTTCTTTTACTTCAATTTGGTCTCAATAGGTAATAAACGAGAAACCTGAGGAGAAACAAAGAATCTGCATTCTTATTAAATACCTATATCACAAGTGTTCAATAAATATTAAACACTTGCAAAAGAAGTTCTCTTCTACCTATAGATGGCTAGAGTTTAACATTATTCTAAAACTTGTAAAACCCAAGTTCTCTTAAATGGGTAATTAACACAATAACAATTATACCAAAATAAAAATTGAAAAATGGCCTACAATCAAATTTAACAATCTTCGATAGGAAGTGTCCCAAAGCCAGTTGTATAAAACAGAATACCCATAGAGATGCCTTGTAAATGACAAGACATAAATTATGCAAATGTAGCAGAAACTTCTCAGTACATTTTCAAATTTCCAGCTTTGTTTTCTCTAAACTACTCCTTTGAATGCTGAATTTTACTCTAATAAATTCCTAACTCTACAAAAGGAAGAGATGAACTTGGAAACAATCAGGACCAAAAGATATCTTGCATAGGCCCCAGTAATACACAAGCAACAATCCATAGAATTTATGATTATACAAACATATTCAATGTCATGATTCACAGCAATGAATTTAAAAACTGGTTTCATTCAGAATCTTCAAACATTCAAGCAGATGTCTAATAGAAAAGAATAACTAGTTAGAAAGAAATCTATTAGCTTTACTATAATCCAAATATATTAGGCACAGAGCATTATATCAATATATCAACAAAGAGAACTCTTAAAAGACCTTATTTTAAGAGAGTTGAAAAAAATTACTATAAAGGGAAAAATTTCTTTTTATGTACCTTTGAACAAGACATTAAATAAAATTAAAATACAAAGGAAACTACTGTTCTTCCACAAATTAAGTGTTTGAAAAAGTCTCAGCTTAAGGGTTTCAAATGAACAAAATTGCACTAACGTATTTTTATGCATCAGCTATTTCCTGGAGGTGATTAAATATAAAAAACTACTCTGCAAATTTCAATCATTTTCTCAACTTCCCTGTTTGAATATTTGCAATATTAACAACGAATTTTTATTTGTTTATGTGGTTAAGTAATTCCTCAATGTGGAGAAGTTTTTTTCTTACAAGGTAACCAAATTGTTGAGGTTTCTAACTGAAACTGCCCTGTTACACTACTTACATGACTGCTACTTAGAGAGTTCAGGCAAGATACAAATTTGGTTAAAAAATTATTACTATAATTTTCAAAACACTCAAATGAAAATGTCAAAGTGAATGAGATTATAGTTTTTATATATGAAATAAATGTGACTTAGTCTATCTTTTCAATTATTATGTCCCATTTCTTTGTATGTTTTATACCACATTTTTCTGAAAGCTAAGATACTCATTCTACTTTGAAAAGATTAAAATTTCTATTAAATAAATGATAAATTAAAATAGTTTAAAATGTAATAAATGATTTCTTAAAGTAGACAAATATAGATGCCAATGCATTCTACAATTTAAGTCTTTTCAATATACAATACTAATATATATTATTATTTGTGTCTACATTCAATAGTATAGTCCTGGCACTAAACAGAATTTTGGAAATTATAAAGTCTTTAATTGTACACTACAAGAAAAACAAAGTACTAAAGAAAGAAAAAGTGAGAATAAATCTGAACTGAATTTATACATGCATATTAACAATTTCAGCTAATCTGCTGAGAATTAGTTTAAGCAAATGATTTTTAATTAATATTCTTAATTGAAGAAATTATTTAAATTTTTTTTCTTTTTTCCCGTCTACCTCGCCCGTAAATGATTTAGATGACAGCCATATCTACAATATCCGTCTGTTGGGGACTAACAACAAAATTTGTTTAATTTTAGACATGTATGACATCTTGATTTTGACAGATTTGTAGGATATCCAGATGGAGATATTAAGCAGGCACTTGGATATAGTGGTTTAAAGTTCAAGGGAGAGGTCTGGGTGGAAGATAGATAAGGGTTAGCAGTCGTCATATTAGATTTTGATGCCATAGGAGTGGGTGAGCTAAATAAAGAATTCTGGGGGAACACTAAGATATGAACTGGCAGATAATGAGGAATAGTTTCAGAACCTGAAAGAAAATAGAATGGTAAAATGAGAAAAATAGTGTGATCAAAGCTTTAAAGAAGTTAATCAAGTTAGAGTGATTTGTAAAGTAGAATACCAGTAGTGATCTTACCAAGAGCAGTTTCAGTAGATTAATGGAGCTAGAGTAAAATTACTGGCATAGGTAAGAAAGTTGAGATCAGAGGCATGGATTCCTCATTTATTAAAAAAATTAAAAAATACTGAGCACCTATTTAATGTGCCAGGCATTGTGCTAGGCTATATTGAGATGCTAGGCACTATCGGAATAAATGATAAGAAGAAAGCCCTCACTGCTAGAGAAGACCAATCATGACTCTATCAGTAAAGGATCTTAACTGCAGGCAATAGAAACCTTTGCTTAGTTTAAACCAAAAAGAAAATGTTAGATAGTTCACGGAATTGTTGCGAGGCTGAAGAAACAGGCTCAGAAACTGTAATGAAGGAGAAAACCATGGAGAATGCCACAGAACTAGTCCAGTGAGAACCTCACTGCTCCCACAACCAAGCACTAGCTTCTACAACTGGCATCATGTATCTCACTGGCACTAAACAGTGATGGTGCCCCCAGCCTCAATGCTCTAGTGTTACCCACCCAAAACTAATTTAACCAAGGAATCCTAGGTTTAAGGGAAACTATATCCTGCCCACTATACACCCACCTTCCTTCTTGGAGATTCCCAGTACACAAGAGCAAATAAAAAGCTCCAAGAAATTCTTCATTTTGTTAGATAATCTATGTAACTCTGTTGAACAAATTGTTCCCCAAAATTATTGGCTTCGGAATACTTCTATCTTGTTACACCTAAAAATACTCCATGATCTGAAAACACTGCTAGAGACTTAACAAAATGTAATGACTTGCCGGTAATCCATAATGAACATGGATTAGTGGTAAAGATCAAAGTAAAAGATAAATGACATACATGACACTTAGAAATGATAATATAGGAAGACATAAACAGTAGAAAGGGAGAAGCACAAATGAAAGACACATTTTATCATTTATTTAGGAAAATAATATTAGAAATAATATTGATGAGAAAGACAAGGCAGGCAGTCTGTAAAAAGCGTTGGATAGTACAAATGCAACCTATCTTTCAAAGTTCTATTCAATGCTATTTTCTTCATAGTTTAATGTGATCTGCCTCTATGGAAGAGGTAACAATAGAAAGACAAAAATGAGCTTTGGAGTGAGAAGGGCCTATGTTCACATTCTGATTCTGTCACTTACTAGCTAAGTCAACTAGCCAATATGTGTCTAAAATATCTGACTAATATTATGACGAAGGTAATGATAACAATACTACCATTTATTGACCATTTACTGTACACCATTTACTCATTTACTACTCACAGTGCTTCAAGATAGGTGGAATCATCCTTATTTTATAGGTAATGAAACTAAGGTTCAGTGAATTTAAGCAATTTTTCTAAGATCTTGAGATTACTTTGAACTTCAAGAGGAATAAGATATAAATAAAGTAGCCTGAAGGCTGTATGTTAAGTGCCATACAAATTTTAGGTGTTATTAAATAAAAAAAATATATATATATATACCTTTGCTATCTGTATACACATGCTTGTTAGTCTTTTTTTTACGAAGACTGCTTTCAGAAATTAATACCAGATAACAAGGTTTGAGAAATGTGAACATCAGTCCCTTAAGAACTAAATACTGATTGACAGCTTCTTTCTACCGCATTGTTTCAAAACTTCAGATTTGAAACTAGTGTTACTAGTATTTTTGGAAGCTCTGATGAGTCAAATGCTTTGACCAAAATGATCACTGAATTTAAGTAAATAAAAGGTCATGTTTCTATTATAACATTAACTAACTAGATGGTAATACCCACACTTCAGTACATTCTCTAGACATATCCCCAGGAATGATCATTATTTGTTAAACATATTTTCTAATTAAAAGAATAAATGTACAGGTCCTGTCAAAGTAATGGGCATTTTTATAGCCATATAGGATTAGCATTCTAGTATCCGGAATGAGGTTGACCTCAAGACTTCACTGGACTATCCTGAATTCAGTGCTATGGATAGCCCACCCTATCTCAGAAATGCTTTAACTTCTTATATATATCTTTGGTCTGAAATAGCTCTTTGCATATATCTCTCCATGACTGGTGTTACTTGATCACTTAGACACTGTGTGTTCCTCCATAGGCAGAATGTTATTCACCTATAAAGGTACAAGTTACCCTGCTAAGGTACTGAGGATACAAAAATAAATATAACATCTACACAATGCAGTATACATACACATGACGTATTACTGATTGTACACTTGAAACATTTGATTTAATTAACCAATATCACCTCAATAATTTTAATTAAAAATATATTAAAAAAGAAAGTGTGTGTGTGTTAGTGTATGAAATTTGGTAAGCATTAAATAAGCATTACGTGATGTCGTCACATTGAGCAACTATATTGCTCAAAGGTGAACTTGAATATAGAGAAACATTTAATTGGAATATTAAATCACTAATAAAAGAAAATAGTTGTATATCATTTTAAATTATTTAAAAAAACAAGTAAAGCTGCTATAAACATTTGTGTAAAAAAAAATCTATCTTTGAGGAACATTTGATTTAGTAGAGAAGACACTACTAGTATTTTTGGAAGCAAATTTTTATTTATTTATTTATTTCTATTTATTTTTTAGGTGACACAACCCTTGGTTGACCTCACAGACTGTCAGCTTACAATCCCGTATTTTTTATTTTTTACGCCTACAGTACCTCGTCTTCCTAGGTGATCTCCCATCCAAGTACTAATCAGGCCCGACCCTGCTTAGCTTCCGAGATCAGATGGGATTGGGCTCATTCAGGGTGGCACTACCAGTATTTTTGGATTGAGATTACTAGCCAATATCAATTTTATTTTGTATTCTTATTTTCTAGATTAAACAAAAAAGTCAAATTGGATAACTCATTCTCTACTTCTATTTGGACATCGAATTTACCAAAACAAACAAACAAAAAGGCTATTTTTTTTTAATTAAAAAGCTAAAAGTCAAATCATATAATTTCATCATATTTTAAACAGCAAGACCTATTTAAAATCTTCCAATAGCTTCCAAATATATTTAAAATAAAAATCAAACTTGCTACCATAATCAATCAATCCTAATTGATCTGGCCTCAGACTACCTCTGATCTTACTTTATACTACTCCCCACTTTGCTCGGTAGTCTAGCTATAAGCCTTCTTTCTGTTCTAGGAATAGAAAATCATTCCTGCGTTAAGGCCTTTTCCGATAATCCAATCAAAAGAAAAATCCACATGTCTCTCTCCCTAACTTGTTTATCACATATTCCAGTTTATTTCTTCATAGCACTTCTAATTATCTGATGGAATATTGTTTATATATTTGTTGTCTGTCTCCTTCTTCTAAAATTAGAATGCCATGATACCTGACATCTGTTAGAATGGCTATTATCAAAAAGAAGAGAGATAAGTGTTGGCAAGGATGTGGAAAAAAGGGAACCCTTACGCACTGTTGGCAGGAATGTAAATTGGTACAGCCACTATGGAAAACAGTATGGGGGTTCCTCAAAAAATGAAAAACAGAACCAGAAATCCTACCCCTGGGTATACAGCCAAAGGAAATGAAATTGGTATCTCAAAGAGTTATCTGTACTCCCATGTTCATTGAGGTGTTATTCATGTTAGCCAAGATATAGAAGCAAGCTAAGTCTCTGTCAATGGACAAATAAATAAAGAAGATGTGGTAGATATATTCAATGGAATGTTATTCAGCCTATGAGAAAGAAGGCAATCCTACCATTCATGAGAACATGGATGGATCTTGAAGTCATTATGCTAAGTGAAAGAGAGAAAGATAAAAACTGCAAGATCTCATGCATAGAATTTGAGAAGCTGAACTCATAATAACAGAGTAGAATGGTAGTTGCCAGGAGTGGGGTATGGAGGAAATGGGAAGATGCTGGTCAAAGGGTACAAATTTCCAGTTATAAGATAAATAAGTTCTGGGCATATAATGTACTACATAGGAAGTACAGTCAACGAAATTGCTAAAAGAGATCATAAATGTTCTCACTACACACACACACAAAGTAATTATGTGTAGTGACGAAAGTGTTAACTAACCCTAATGTGGTAATCATTTCTCAATATATGTTATGAAGTCATTATGTTATATACATTAAACTTACATGATGTTGTGTTTCAATTAAATCACAACAAAGCTGAGAGGAAAATTAGAATGCATGAGATAACATGTACCTTTAATATCTTGTTTGCCACAATATTTCAGCACTTAGCCTAATACTCAATAAATATTTCTGAATGACTCAAAGGTGCTCAATAAATTTTTCTGAGTGACTCAAAGAATCACTGAGTTGTTGAGCTACAATTCAAATCCAGGTCTGACTGGCTGCCCATCCTTAGAGTTTCTCAACTACATCATACAATTTGTGAGGTCAGGGTTGGCTCTAACTTATTTTTGCACCTCTGTATCTCCTAGTACATTGCTGCGTGTACAATACGCTATCTATATATACTTAATAAAGTAACATAAGTTCTTAGGTACTGGAACAATAAACAAAAATAGTATGTGAGTATCTGTAGGTACAGAACCAATTCATGCCATTCTCTCTTGCTAGAATGAATACTTCTCCAATTCAACAACCCTTCTTTTTCTGTTTAAAAAATTACTCAGCTTTCAAGAACCATAGCTTGTTTCTTTCTTTCAGTCTTCCTCAGCACTGAAAGTTAGACATACAACTTCTGAACTCTCACAATTTTTTCTTATCTTTATTATACTACTATTTCCCATAAGACTGAGCTGACTCCAACTTTTTTTTCCCTTCTTTTTTTCCTGCCTTCTTCCCTTTTCCTTTCCTTTCTCTCTTTCTCCCCTCACTTTTTACCTCCCTCTCTCCTTCCCTTCTTCCCTCACTCCCCTATCTCTTTTCTTCTCTTCCTTTTTCTTTTTTTAGGTGATTAAGTAGAAAGTTTTCAAATGCTTTTAAAACATAAACATCTATAGTCCTGGAATTATAATAAATTATAATCCTTTAAATGATATATCTTAAATGCTCTCTAGTTACATTTCCCAAGTAAATTGTCCTTAAGGGTAGACTATGACAAATTAAAGCATTCCCAATGAAGCTGAGACACCAATAACAGCTTAACAAGTGCATTTGTAGGACCATGAGATCCCCAAAACTTCAAATACTAAATTCAAATTTACCTAGGCTCTCATAAAGTATATAAAAATATAAATTTTCCTATTATTACAGTTAAAAATATCTAAGATCTGGAATCTTTCCATTCTGATGTTTAAAGACTCAAAAATGCTCTTTTACTCCCTTACATGATAGTCCAGTGGATTTCATAAACAATGCTTTTTAAATACTCCATATACTGAGAAGTCTACATTTGGTTATCCATATCAAAGACTTTGCACTATAAGAAAACATCTATTTCAGTTTACAAGTATTATCCTTTAACCTGGGTAGCATAATATATCATTGAAATATAATATTCTTATTCATTGATTTGATCCATAGGAAATCATGTTTGCTATAGAAAGCTACATGAGACATTGGAAGGTAAAAAAAAGATATCTGTAAGCCAATAGCATGGGAAAAGGGAAAAGGGAAAAATAATGACACAAAAACTCAGTGAGCAAAACCATGTAGGATAAATAAGATAAATGCGAACAGCCCAATTATACTATCTCCAAAGGGTTATTGTTGGAATTCAGAACGAGTCACCCCAAGATGTGTTTCTATGTATGTGGATTATATGGGCTAAGGGCAATTTTAGCTTCAAGCTCAAGAGAAACGTCTGCCTGTCCCTTTAACTACCTAGAAGAAGTTGAATTAGGGGCCTTGCCCATAATAAAAGATTATCAGCGATAATCTCTTCTTGACCTACCTATACAGAATGGAACAGAACGGCAAGGTTTTAACGAAACATCTGCTCTTCTTATCATCCTGCAATGATCCTTTGAAGCCCCCAACGTTCATTACTTCATCCCTAGCTCAGGATGTCTTATATACCTCAATTCCCCTTTCTATCTCTGAACTTGTCCTTTATGTGGGGTCTCTGACTCTCATATGTGTGGAGGTTCCTATATATATTTATGTATTAAATTTAGTTATTTTCTCTTGCTAATCTGTCTCATGTCTATCTGATCATTAGACCAACCAAAAGAACCTTGGCAGGTAGAAGAAAGTTTGTTCCTCTCTCACATTATGAAAGCACTAACATTTTACAGAATAGAAAAGTAAATGGTGGTCATTATTGTAATTTGTACCATCATATAATCTCTTCAAGAAGAAACAAGAACCAATACAGACTCTGTCAGAGATGATTACTTCAAAGAAACCCAGCTACCCAGAATAATTTTTTTTCTGGGGTTTGGCATAGCTAAAGTTTTAGTGCATTTCTATGCCATTATCATGAAAATTAGTTATTTTAACCTTGTCATGTTGCTCCAAGGATACAATCCTTCATTTGAGGGAAAGGATTTGATTAATTCACTGCACCTAAAAATGTTACCTGGTTCATAAGTAGGCTTTTTTGTGTGTGGTGGTGGTTAATTTAAATTGGAATATTAATAGCAGAAATCTTTCTGCCATTTCAGCAACAAAATTTATCTGAGACAATATTCTTAGTACTTTAAGAGTTAAAAACTTTAGAGACAGTATATTCCAAAGGCCTCCTTAGCCAGTTTTCTAAAGTACAGAATAATCAATAAAAATCAGTCTGCAACTATACTTTTCCAAAAGTCGATTGGAAGGAGTCTGCATTCAATGGAATGCCAAATAGTACTGGCAGACATTTAGTCTTATAGAAAGAGAATGCTATGTTTGCATTGTTCTGTTAATAACATGCTAACAAGTATGTTTTCTGTAAGGTCACTAATGGACAGAAAAAAATACATAATACAGCAGCAAATAGTGGACAGCCATTCAGGCTCTACTGGTCTACAGTTACTAGAGAGAATAGTAAATCTTATAATCTTAGGCAGCTATAAAAAAGTATACTCTCTTGTTAAAGCTCAAGAGAATCTGAAGAGGAAATAAAAGAAAAAAGTCAGATTATGCTGTCAATTTAAGTTGTCATAATGTGCTTTAGAGTTAAAACATTCCTCTGAATGGCAATTGAACAGATGGAAATTTTCATTTTCGGTTAACTGGATGGAGGAATTGGACCAGTACCTAAAATGACATTGAAACGAAGCTCAAACCCCCTCCCACAAGAAAGAAACAGATGCATCACTCCAGATACAAAATAAATTATTGAACAGTGCATATATTATATTGGCATCATTGTATCCAACTTACATCTGCACAATGTTTTATTCTCCTGGTGAGAGAACAGACATTTCTGAAAGGGAAAATAGGCAACTATTGAAGTGGATCAGATAAGTGTACAATTTGGGTAAGAAAAGCCAAACAACACTTCACTGAATTTGAAGTTATTCAAGCTGAGAGGAAAAAAAGAACCATAAATTATACTGATTCCAATGCCCTTGAACTTACACATTGTCTTAAATATGATAGATTTTGAATTATAAAACCACATTTCCAAGATTTTTATAATCTTAAATATGAATAAAAAAATATATGACTACTTAGGACTCAAAGGAGTTAGGGTTGAATGCCCTCCTTGTTTAATCTGACAGAGAAGTGAGTTATTAAACTAAAACTTTATTCCTTATTTTAAGCTATGATTACAGTGAACTCATAGAACAAGTAACTAAAAGGAGACCTATCTGACAATTTAAAATTAATAACTGACCTTGTGAGTTGTGAACTAAGGAAATGAACTCCTTTTTACTCTTCCATGATTTCTAATTCCACTTTATGACAATACTGTCCTGCTTGGTACTTTCCTAGCCAGCTCTTTCTCATTCCTAGAGCTGATACAAGCAGGCAGTTTATATCTCCTACACTCTCACCTCAGTCTTCCTATCAATCATTTCCACTCTTTCTCAAGTCATTAAAACTTTAGTCCAGCTGCAGAGGAAATATGAAGATATCAGTTTTTGAGGGTAGGTAAGGATGCCTTGATTAAGCAGGGTTTGTTATTTTTTGTTTTTAAGGTATAATCTTAGTTGACTTTGGGCCAACAACACTCCTGTGTTATAAGGTGACTGTATAAGGTCTGGTCAGGGGATGCAGATGATGACTGAGGATGCCAGCAGAATGAATCCTGAGCTTAGTACCTAAAAGACAAAGAGGTAAAAAAGAAAATATGTCTCTAATATAAAAAGATTTTATACATTCCCAGGTTTCGGCACCAAAAAAAGAAAAAAAAAGATTTTATAGGTAAGTAAAATTCTGACTTCTTTTTATTTATTAAGCCATTCATTACAATGTAGTAAGATTTTACTAAATATCTAAAGTGATAAGACTATTTTATCAGACATGACTTCCAATAAAACTATATTTAATAAGGATTGAAGACCAACTGAATTATGCCTCCCAAGACTATCAGAACAGCACAGGTAAGAAAAATATGTTCAGTGCAACTCTACAAAATATTAATGGAATGCAGATACCATAGGCACAATGAATTACGAGTCTATATTGGTGCAAAGTCTTCATAGTGGTATTCCCTTTAGAAATAAAGTTGCACAGGGAAGCCATTCTTTGCATTCTACCAATCATTTTTAAACACAGGCAAATGTGAAACGGAGCTCATTAAAAAGATATAGAAGACAAATATAACCTAAAAGTAAAAGTATAAGGAGGTTGGGCCCATCTGGACTTATTAGACAGAGAAAAGCCTTGAGGGGAATAGCTGGGAATGTGGGATAGAAGAAATAGTTAGAAGGTAATTGGGAAAGGGGAACTAGAGTTGGCTCCCTCCCTGGGGTGTTTCTGCCAAGGAAAGAGAATAAGAATAGAACCTTTAGGAATAGTATCATGTGGTGGCTTGATGCCCAAAGAAAGTCTGTTGCTAGAAAAAGGCCATGGTATGATATGGTAATGATTCACAGAAGAATAAGAAGTGAACTAGAAATCATGTTTTGTCCCTTTCGCTTATCCTTATGCTTTCTCTCTTATTTAAACATAAGTTGCTTTATGGTTTCCAGCCACACTATTACCTACTCTCTGTTAACCATATCTCTCATTGTCATTCTGTAATCATTCTTATACTAATATGAGCAAACATTTAATAGGTAACGTGAAACAAAAGATTTCACAAAACATTTCACATATTCTGGTGTTTGATCTCCAGTGGTCACTAGTCATGGGGCTAACAGAGGTTGATGGACCATCGCCAAGGAGCCAGGTGAAAAATTTTAATCCACAGACTAAAAGAGCAGGTGGGAGTCCCGGGTCTTCTTAAATGAGGGCAGGGAGAGAGCCAAAAGGGCTAACTTGAAGGAAGCAGTGTCTTTTTTTTTATCTGGTTAAGTCTACTTCTATTTGCATTTCATTGTCAAGTGTCAACAGATATTTAAGATTCTTATTTGGTATCTGTATGTTTTCTTATCAAACATAATATCAGCATATCATTTACTGACTTTAAACATGAAATAAGCTAATTTATGAATAAAGCATTTCTAAACATGGTTTAGAAAGTATTGAAAGATAACTTTTGAACGAACAGTACAGACAGAAATTCTGGCAAGTCTGATGGGAGGCTGCATTTACTTCTCTAAGTATAAAGCTTCTAATGGGGCAGAGAAAAGCTGAAGTGTTTTTAATGAAACCATATGTGGCAAATGAACATTAAATCTAGTCATCTCTCAGTGAAGAGGAGCACTAGAAACTAAAGCTCTTTTGACCCCTTTGTTTATCCTTCTTGCAGGGCAGATGATCAGCACATTTTCAATGCTAAGCATTGGATCCTTCAACACTATTGAAGATTTTGTAATACTCTTGCAATCATTTATAACAATTTTAATTATTTCTTCAATCATATTATCTTCTAATATTTTTTATTTTTTCACCAGAAATTATGTAAATTCTAGCCAAAAAAAAATTTCCCTCAATCTGAAATTCTAAATATTAGCTTTTCTGATTTGTAAAAGGCAAAAAAACAAAAACACTATACAACAAAGCAAAATCATAGGACATCTAGTTCTTTGAGAACTTTCTAAATAGTTCCAGAATAAAGTACTCTGACTCCACAACACACATTTTCCAAAATAAACTGTATTTGATATGCTGATATTGACAGCATTATCCCTATATACTAGTATAACCAATTATCCCTTTTTAAAAAATCAAGATGAAATTCACATAAAATTAACTATCTTAAAGTGCACAGTTCAGTGGCAATTACAATCAAAATGCTGTGCAATCACCCCCTGTATCTAGTTCCAAAATATCTTCATTCCCTCTGACCCCAAAGAAAAACCCTGCTCTCTGCTTTCTGTTTCTGTGTGTACTCTGGGTATTTCATGTAAATGGAAACATACAATATTTGTGACCTTTCGTGTCTGGCTTCTTTTATGTAGGACAATATGTTCACAGGTTCATCCATGTTATACTAGGTATCAGTACTTTGTTTCTTTTTATGGCTGAGTAATATCCCATCGTCTGTATATACCACGATTTGTTTTTCCATTCACCTGCAGACGAACATTTAGGTTGTTTTCACCTTCTGGCTACTGTGAACAGTGACAGTTAACATTTGTTTGCAAGTATGTTTGAATTCCTGTATCAATTCTTTTGAATAAATACTTAGAAGTAGAATTGCTGGATCACATGGTAATTCTGTTTAACTTTTTTAGAAACCACCAAACTGTTTTCTAGAGCAACTGTACCATTTTACACTGTTGCAAGCAATGTATGAGGGTTCCAATTTCTTCATGTCTTTACCATCACTTATTTTTCATTTTTTTATTATAGCCATCTTAAGTGGGTGTGAAATGGTATCTCGTTGTTTTGATTTGCACTTCTATAATGACTAGTGATGTTAAGCATCCATTCATGTGCTTGTTGGTCATTTGTATGTCTTCTTTGGAATAATATCTATTCGAATCCTTTAACCATTTCTAAATACAATTACTACTTTTTTTGTCGTTTGGATACTAGATCCTTACAGGATATATAATTTGCAAATATTTTCTCCCATTCTGTAGGTTGCCATTTCACTTTCTTGCTATGTCTTTTGATGGACAAAAGTTTTTAATTTTGATGAAATCCAATTTATCTATTTTTTCTTTTGTTGACTTGCTTTCAGTGTCAAAACTAAGAATCCACTGCCAAATTCAATGAAGATTTATGTCTAGGAGTGTTATAATTGTAGCTCCTATATAAGATGGTTAATCCATTTAGAGTTAATTTTTGTTATGTGGTTTGAGATGGAAGTCTAACTTCATTCTTTTGCATGTAGATATCTAATTGTTTCAGTACCATTTGTTGAAGAAACTAGTCTTTTCCCCCATAGAATGGTTTTAGCACTCTTGCTGCAAATCAATTGTTTATGGATGTATGGGTTTATTTCTGAACTCTCAGTTCTAGTCCATTGGTCTATAGCTTTCCATTTAAACTGTATATTTCTCCAGTGCTCAAAGCATAAGCACAAAAGAGTTTGGATAAGAAACACTACTCTAAGATCTTTAGTTTGATCTAAAGTTTCCTAAATGCTTTCTCAATAGCAATGGCATCATAATGTGAGTTTACATCTTTGGTGGGGATGATACCCTGAGCTGGTACTGATTTTAAGCACCCTCTTCCTGGTGCTGGCATGAAAAAAAATGGAGGTTCTTCCGATTCTCACAAACCAATTTCAGGTAATCCTCATCATAAACTTATATGGTACTGAGATAGCACTATCGATCTTCCTCTTTAACTTATCATCACTAGGAACAGAAGGGTGGTAAAAGAAGAAAAAGTGACAAAAAAGGCACTAGTTTCTACTCTCAAGATATATATATCAATTGTTAGCAATAGCTAATAAACTTGGGCCTAGTAACGAAGAAGACAGTTTACTACATAGCTACAGCCATCTGCAATCATTACTAGTAACCTCATAGCCACGAATACTATAAAGATTTCATTGGAAATTGTATGAATGCTTAGTGTTTGCTGCAAATGACCCTCGTGTTCTCTTGCTTTATTAATTTAGGAAATAATACATGGAAATGAGAAAATGAAAGATGTGACCGGGTAAAATACTATTTTACGTTAGTTCCAACTTTGAAGCTATTTGCAAGACTCAATTTCAAGATACTTTTAAGGAAGAAAACTCTTAGGAATTATTTTTTTACCCCCATATTATAAAAAGTAGAGGAGATTATTTTTTTCCTTCTTTTTTCTTTTTCTAGTTTATTCTCACTAATCACCTAATAGCTAAAACATAACCCAGTTAGCTCTGCTCTATCAAGGACACTGCTCTCAACAATGAACACTGTTAAGGGATTTATTTACAACTCACAATACAATGACATTAAAAGATAGAGGGTCAGAAATTTTAAAAGCATGGTATGATCATGGAAATATCTATCATTTTAACTTTTAAGAGGGAAAGAAGTACCTTCTTTGGTACCAATGCTGCCATTAAAATTAGATGCTGCTTGAAATTTACTCATGAGATATGAAAAGTCTGCTTCTTTGCCCAAATCAGTCAGAGAAGCAGAACACTTATGAGCAGCAACAGAATCAGTCCCCCAGCAGGAAGTGATCAGCCCTTGTATTAGGTACTGCAAGAACACTACCATGCAAAAGCTCTATTCCAGAGTGCCCCAGGATATAATAATCCCACTTCCTTACATGAAAGGCTCTCTGAGTTTACAGGGAATATCTTCCAAAAGGTTGTACAGAAGAAAATTTTCTACTATCTGATAAATCATAAGGTAGGTGATGAGGGTCATACAAGTGAGAAATTTGACTTATTTCATCAACCTCTTTTAGGTGGTATATTCTTCAGTACATCTTCCTCTCTTCCTTCTCTCCCTGTGTCAACAGGGAAGTACCAAGGATATAAAACACTGAGCTGAAAAATAAGAGTTTAAAGTAGCCTGGACTAGGATGGTCAAATTAAAAGGGCAGAAAAGGGAGTGGAGAGGAGCGCCTAGGGGTGTGGAAGGTAGGAAGGCTGTTTTCTAAACTAACCATGTTTGCTTGACACAGATTATCAGTTACTTGCAGTAGTGCTCCTCAAACTTTAGCGTGCATGTGAATCAGCTGTAGATCTTGTGAAAATGAAGATGCTAATTCAGTAGGTCTGGGATGGGGTCTGAGATTCTACAAGGACCTACAGAAGATTATGTCTGTGAAAGCGAAAGGTGATTTTCAAGGAGACACAACCAGGATTCTGAACAAAATTACAAAGTCTACCTTGATCTTTCAACTTCCCTTCCCAAATGCCTCTCCCATTTTATGTCTCCTCATTCTTTCTGTATCTAAAAAGTGTTCTACCTCATAGACGTAAGCCTCACAAAGAAAGCAATCTCCTCTCTCTTAACCTTCTAAAACAACTCCCAACCTTAACTGTCCTGTAATCCAATTTGATATTGTTATCCTTAATAGTTAACACAATCCAGATTAAAGTGAGAATTGATGATAGCTTTACTCCTCCAAAAGGGCATTTATATTTTAAAAGATTTTCTTATCAGCCTACAATAATACCTACTGGGGAGATTATTAATACAGAAAATATTTTTGAGGTCCTCTGTTCCTTACTCATCTAGGGTAACATGCTATTATTTCCACTAAACTTTAATTGGTCTGTTAAGGTTTTAAATACATAGATTCTATATTAAGAATACGTAGTCTCAAAGCCTCCAATTTCACTTCCTCTATGATGGTTAAGTGGTTTCATACTTCATAGTATACTGAAAACAAAAGTTGCTACAGCGCACTGTAGTATTCAAAATGTTAAATCATAAATCTCTGAATACAACAGGTCTCCTATACTTAAAAATTTCATTTCAACAATAAATTATCTAGCAAAAAAAAAAAAAAAATTAAGGGACTTAGGAAGGCTTGACAAAGAATTTTCCACAGTTAGGTCACGCTATAGGGAAGGAAGCCAGAGAAAGGTATCACCTACTGTGTAGAATACTATTAGAAGGAGAGCAAAATGGGATTTTTGCAGAAAGAAAGGATGATACAGAAATTAGGGTTGAGTAAAAGTATCTTTCATTTTGGAGGGAGCAAATGACTGAAATCTCGATAACATTTTTATGGTTTACTCAATAGCCAAAGCCTTTATTAAGTCTCTCAACATTCATGCCTATTCATAGGAGAAAAATATGTTTTTAGTATGTTGAGAGAAAATAAAATTCTATAAGTTTATTCCACATATTAAACCAAGGGAACATTTTTTAAAGGTCATCAGGCTACTCTAGTTCCAAAACAGCAATAATTTCTTATTCTTGAAACAATTTATTTGGAGTTTCCACAAATCTTATTTCATAATTTTCAGAAAAGATATAAAAGAATAACCCTCTAAAATAATACACAGTAGAAAGAAAAGAAAGTGATTATTAAGTTTTTTGTCCCTTCGGTGTCAGTTTATTAAAGGACACAGTTAAATGTTAATGATTATGATTTTTCTTATTAAAATTAAAGCTTTAGGTTTGTTGATTTATTTATTCATTCATTCAAGATTACAATTGCCCCCCAATACCACCACCATATTCCTGAATATGTTAGCTTTTTGACAATTTAGGCAGTAGCTACAAATGTAATCCTATTGGCTCCAAATCTGACCCAGACTCACTTCTGAGACTCCCAGAGTTTAAAATCTTGACTATTTTCTCTTCCCCCAAAATGATAGAGGTGGCTGCTACTTACTGGCTGAGAGTCACAGTAAGAGTTTGGTTGCAATTTAGCAAGACACTTCACAAGTGGCTAGTGAATAGGCCTTTTTTCAAGACATTAATACCTCATTTGGAGGCTGCTTTTTAAAGTATTTTTAAATTTTTGTTCTTGCACAAGCATATAATTAAAAAATATAGGAGGAAAGAGACAACCATCCAAATGGGAAAATATATTTGCAAGCAACACCTCTGATAAGGGCCTAATATTCAAAATATACAAAGAACTCATAAAACTCAATAACAACAAAAAAACAAACAATCCAATCAAAAAATGGATAGAGGACCTGAACAGACACTTCTCCCAAGAAGACATACAAAACAGCCAACAAACATATGAAAAGATCGCTAGCATTAGGGAAATGCAAATCAAAACTACAATAAGATATCATCTCACACCCGTTAGAATAGCTGTTATCAACGGGACAAGTAATAACAAATGTTGGAGAGAATGCAGAGAAACAGGTACCCTCATACGCTGTGGGTGGGACTGCAAATTGGTACAGCCACTATGAAAAACAGTATGGAGGTTTCTCAAAAAACTAAGAATTGATCTACCATATGATCTAGCAATCCCTCTGCTGGGTATTTACCCCAAAGACTTGAAAACTCGTATCTGAAAAGATATTTGCACACCAATGTTCATAGCAGCATTATTCACAGTGGCCAGGACATAGAAGCAACTGAAGTGTCCTACAATAGATGATTGGATAAAGAAGCTATGGTACATTTATACAATGGAATATTGCTCAGCCATAAGAAGAGATGAAATACTGCCATTTGCAACAACATAGAGAGACCTCGAGATAATCATGCTAAGCGAAATAAGCCGGGCAGAAAAAATTGAAAACCACATAGTATCACTTAATATGTGAGATATAAACCTAAAAGCAACAAACAAACAGGACAAACAAACAGAGACTCATGGACATGGACAATAGACTAGCGGTTACCAGAGGGTACATGGGAGAGGGGAAGTAGATGGGATAAAAGAGGTCAAATATGTGGTGACATTAAAGAATTAAAAATAAATAAATTAAAAAAAAACAGCAATAAAAAAAAACATAGGAAGAGAGAATCCCCAAGTATAGTAAAGGTAAGAATAGAAAGGGAGATCCTGAAAAGGTTTTACTTGCTAATTGATGTAAAATGATGGTCATTAAAATAATTTTTTAAAAACATAAAATTTTATTAGTTGTAAATAATTGTGCTTAATTCTTTTATTTTCTAACTCTAATAACATAACAGGTTATCAAGATTCACCCTACAGCTTATAAATCAAAAGTTAGTTATCCAGAATTCAATTAAGTTTTTAACTCCAATGTTAGCAACCTTTTTACCATACCTAATTTAACTAGACAAATGGTTATACAGCTGACTAAAATCTGACACTAGCTTTGATCCATTTTCCTTTCTTATAATTTAACCAACTGTTTTCACAATATTTCCAATGATTCAATTATTTTCCTCATTTGGACATCTTGCCTAAATGCAAACATCTTAGTGAAGTCATACACAGTTATAGGAATATTGCACAACATGGTCAGACATTTTTATGAGTTTCAAAAGAGATTGATTGGAAACTATACTGCAGTCACCAAAACTTTGTGTTGATGAACGTGTGCCACAATTATAACACAGCACTGGGTTATTATCGTTGGGATATGGCAGTGCTTTCATTATAAAACCTTGCTGTTTTCAGTTTTGTGAACTAGCTATAAAACTTGACTTGGTTCCGATAAATAATTTTCAAAAGAAAAACTATAAATATAGCAGACATTAGATACGTACACATATAAATAAAATAACAATGGCACTAAAGAAAGTTCAACTGATATAAAAGAAGAGTAAGGTATTTATTGTGTGGTGCATACTAATAAAAAGGAGTATACTCCAAAATTACTTTATCATTTTTGTTAAAATATACTGAGAAAATATATCCTGAGTTCTTAGAAGCTTTGAGCTAAAGCTTCTTCAGACCTCAGTTACCTCAATCTATAAATGAATAAAAGTATCCATTCAAAAGGATATTTCATACCTGAGAGGAAGTAATAGTCTTAAAGATATACACACACATACATACACAAAAACAAACAAGGTTAAAAATTTTAATGACTTAACGATTTCTTTATCTTTCTTCTTCAAGCTGGTCATGTGGTTTCTGATATAATAAAATTAAAGTAAAAATATTTTAATTCTAATTTTCTATCACAGTAACTTCCAATGTTTATCAAAGATAAAAAAATCAGGAACTATTTAAATTAGAAATACTTTTTATTATAAATTAGGCTAGCTAGATTATTTTTAAGTTGCTCTTTAGAAAATTAAAAAAAGCAGTCAATGCTATCATGCGGAAAACCTAAAGATCAAGTGAGTGAAACTAAGATTCAGAAGGGGAAAATACCTTTTTGTAAGAGTCATGAAGGAAAAATATAAAGTGTCTCTAGTAAAAATGGATTTAGAAATGAGTGTACTGTCTTACCAGCATGTGAGATGTAAATCTAAAAGCAACAAACCAACAGGACAAACAAACAGAGACTCAGATGTACAACTTTTCTTTGGTACAGATGGCTGAATGGTCAAAAGAAGTTTTGAAGGCAAGAGTATTTTAGAAAATACAGAAAATACATGTGAGATAAACACCTACGGATAGTCATTGTAGCATATATCATTTGTATTCTGTTATTCCATATCCATATCATTAATCAATACAATTACATGAAAAAGTCTGCTTAATAAAAGCACATCTGCAAAAATTTTACCATCGATTTGAAGTATTTTGCATGTATTCTGGCTTTGATAAAAGTTGATTATTTAAAAAGTTGTATTAACTTTTAAATATCCCACTTCTATATTTAACACTTCTTCAATGGCTCATAATTTTACTTTTGACCTTCCATGACAATATTACTAATCTACAATTTTTGAGGAAAAGTATTTCAATTTTAAAATGCCTATATTTGATTATATTGTATTTATTCTATGATTTTGATCATTAACTAAAGTAATTGAAATATTTCATTACAAACTAGATCTTAGTATCTAAAGGAAAGTAATTTGTGAAAATGATATTTCTAAAAATTAAAGTCTATTAATTTTAAACACACATACACACACACACACATACACTTCTAGTAAATGCCTGGCACATAGACGATATTCAATAACTAATAAAGAGATGAATGAAAGTGGCAGAAGGTGGACTGCCATTTCTCCTATTATACCATCTGCCTCCCTAGACAGTTCATAGGCATAGAGCAATATATCTAATTCCAAACAAATAAACAAAAACAAACAAATGGTATTGCTGCAAACAGTGACTAAATGTAGGTCATTTCAAAGGCCTCAGAAATAACATCTTAGAAAAAGAAAATCAAATTATAGAGGTAAAATAACAAGGAAATCTTTTAGGTTTAATGTGAAACCATCTCAAGAGCTTCTATATTCTCAGAGAGACTACTTTCCTCTTTATCCTTCTTATGTTTAAGAGAAAGCAGCAGCAGAAGCACTGCAAGAAAGGAAATGAGATAAGGTAAGCCAATGTCTATCTCTGTGGAGTGTATTTCTTTCGATTTAACAAACACTAACGAAATATCTAGCATATGTTAGGCACCAAGAGTTGAGAAAAACTCCCCATTTCATTCACTGTAAAAGCTCGTTTACACTGCTATTCCCTCTGACTGGTGCACTCTTGCTCCAGATACCCATCTGGCTAGACTTCCTTTAAGTCTATTCAAAATGTCACCATCTAAACTAAGCTACCTTAACCATTACATTAAAAATTTCAACCCACTCCCTACTTCCAGTACTCCTGATTCTGATTTACTCTGATTTACTTTTTCTTTTGTCCTCAGCACTTACCATACTGTAACAATTATTTAATATATATTATCACCCGACTCCCTTAGCTAGAATGTAAATTTGAAAAAGACATGGGCTTTTTAGTATTTTATTTATCGATATATCTCAAATGCCTAGGACTGTACTTGGCACACAGTGAGTATTCAATAACTATCAGTCAAATAGATAAATAAACTTTCCTAAACACCTGCAATGATCCAAACATTGTCCAGAACACACAGAGTCAGGGAAATAGCTACAAAAGCAATCATCTGTAACATAATGGGGGCATATATTACAAAGTTTAACACTTAGAGAATGGTGAATTCTAGGTGAGGGTTAAAATAAGTACACTGAAGTCTGGATCAATGCCTGTTTAATAAGACTTATGATTTTAACAAATAAAACATGGAAAATAAATAACTTTATAATATATTCAGCTGAGGAAAAAGAAAAGCTTAATTAGAATCTCTGGCAAAGAGTGCAATTTGTACCTTGGACCACAAGATGGAGGCACCAGTTACCTGGAAGGCAATAAAGACCAAAAGAAAGAAATAGCTCTCTTTAGTGTTAAAATTACAAAAGTAATTTTTTAAAAAATCATATACATTCCTAAGTCATTTCATAAAAATGGAAATTTGTTCTAACAATCAAATAATGAAGTCTGCAATATGGTTCTGAAGATAATTCTCTACCCAATCCCATTCAATTGTCAATTCTCAAAAGCAAGCATGTCAACTTGATTTTCTAATTCTTGTAGAGTAAAAATCACTTTAAAAGTCTTTAAACAGCAGCAGAAATGAATTGTTGAAATGAGCAGTACTTTGAAAAGTGAGAGTGCTAAGTAAGAAAAGTAAGAGTTTCATCTGATTTACATTGACACAGGGAAACTAAATTCCACGCGAAGATAACACAAATAGAATTTATCACTAAATGACCTTGATAAATCAACACTAGATATACTATTTTTCCTCACTTATTATAATTCTTCCACAAATACAGTGAATCATGACAAGAGCTGGGAATAATTCAAAGTAGATAATAACTTAATTTTAATAATACTATTTATCATTATTGCTGCTATTGACATTATATGCTTAATATAAAGCAATTATAAAATCATCAAAGCAAAAGAGGACAAGTACTTCTTTTCTATTACATGAAATATTTTCAGCCTCACTTAGAAACAGATATAATATAGCTTAGTCACTCATTCATTATTAGTTTTCATTTCTTCTCAAAAGATCCTATATTTCCTTGACAGGGAAAGGCAGAATCAAGATTAAGTTTGCTTAAATTCATTTTAAAGCCACTATAAAGGACTGACATGTATGACTGTGAACACATTTCATCCTCCTGTTTTTCTCTTGGATGAAAGTATGACACAGATGTGGCTCTACTGATATGAAACAGGAATTCAATCAAGAACTATAGGGATTTTCCCTTCACCAAAACACAATTAAGTGGTTAAATAAACATGCATATTCACACAAATCAAAGGAATTCAATAATCAAATGAAATAGTCTCAGAGGGAAACAATTAAGAAATGAAATTTAAAAATGAAGGTCATAAAATTAAAAGTCCAACCTTCAAACAACCCTGAGACAATCTATATTGGAAGTTTATAATTATTATTTTATATTAAATCAAGTATTTTAAAGTAAGTCCAACTTTTTCATGCTATCCCTAAACAGAAGGCATGTTTAAGCTAAAATCATAAGACATTTTAGGATATTCTATCAATTTGATGATGCCAATAGTGATGATTATGTGATCACTAACAACTCAAGACAGAATATTATTTACTGTTGGAAAAATCATATGTATGATTTCTTAATATTTTGGTCAATTCTTCAAAATATAATTGCCACTTACATTATTGTGCATTACTGACTAGGAACAATCCATAGTGTCATTGTAAAATCCTTGTCTTAAAAGTTAGCACTATATAAAGCAGTAATGTTGGGTTTTTATTTTGGAGGAAAACATCTAAATCCAATTAGAGAAAAGATTCCTCCCTCAAATCAACTCAAAAATATTAAACAGGCAACCTATAATTTTTTAAAACAATGCTGCCACCTTCTGGAAAAATCTATCATGTCTTAATGATTTCCCAAATGTTAAGAGTAAATATCACATTCATCTAGTTACATCATGATCATCCAGTTACCTACTGAAACAAGACATACCTTCTTAATAATTTTGACCATTTACTTTGTCTGATGCTTAATAACTATGTCTTAATTGAGTTCTAATTCATTATAGTTTTTAGTATATTTAAATATTAAATACGAATTGGTGACATAAAAAACAATGCAGCTCTATAAGTACAAGTAATAGGGGATGATATAGGTTTTGAATTGCCAGATGATATATTCTTCCTGAAAGGAAAGAAATTAGACTGGGTATCTTAACAAAAGTTTGATGCTTGCTATGACACTAAATTTAGAAGGTCACTGATCAAGCTAAGTGTCTACAGGAACCACACTAGAAAAGTTATAGAAAACATACTTATTTCTAATGAGAGTATTTTAATCCTTGAAGAATAATTTGGCCCATTTATCATAAATAAACATACAAAATATACTTTAATTATCGGTTTTAACATTTTTTAAAACTATCATTTCCTGTAGTTTAAAATTTTTTTTTTGCTTTGTTTTTGTTTTTATATTTCTGGGTCTATAAATATCTTTTAACAATTCATTTAACAGCTATTTTTTGAGTACCTACTCTGTACCCAGGCACGTACACATGAAGCTCATTTAAGTATTCAGGAATGAAACAATAACCTATGTTTAATATGAGGATAATAATCCCTTAATGGTTATTGTAAAGACATGAAATAATCAGAATTAATACCCAATGACTGCTACTTATCATTAATGTAAGTAAGCATTACTAAAAAACATTGGCGGCTATGGTAAATAGAGAACAAAATGGAGGAAAAATGTATTTCTAATTTGTTACAAATTAAATATGTACAGTTCAGTTTAAAATAGCCATTGATTCATGTTTACCTCATTTATCTTCCCAAATCCTTTTGAATTTATTAAAGAATATATAAGGGGGTATGCCTTAAGAGTTAGTACCTAATAGTATCTTTATCTGTTAGTAGCCTAATAGTAATATTAGGCCAATAGATCTGAAATTCATCAAATAGATATGGTTTGCATAAAGCAGTGATGAAAAGTATTTGTCACATTAAAAAATTAATAAAGAGTACAGGATGAGATAGAAGGCAAACTCGGCAGTACTAACTAGCCTGTGAATCAGCACAGACATGTCAGCCACACTGGAAAGAATCTATATGAGTTTCCCAAAAAAAGTACTGTGAAAATTCTAAGCTTAGAGCAGCAAGCCTGAGAGCAAGGGACAAATAAATGGTAAGGGTCACGTCAAAGGAATTTGGAAATGCCACCGATGCTCCCACAGAGAGGTCTAGTTATCACTAATATGCACAGCTTGTAAGATGTTACAAAATAAGGTAAAAAAAAATACTCTCAACAATAGCATGTGCTAAGCATTCCACGAGCTCCTTCTCTATTTCTCAACTATGATTCTGACCTGATACCGACATTCTTAAGATTTCCATTTACAAGGGCTGAAAGTGAAGGCATCTTGAGTACTGAGTACAGTTCTCCCAGAGAAATTCTACCAGAGCCCTATGAGAAGCCACAGGACTGTAGCATTCACTCTCAGGTCTCACTTGGTAGTCATTTTTAAGAAAAATGAAGGTTATGCTGCAAAAGACATCTAAGGGGGGCAGTCAGGCATAATAAAACATAAATAACAGAAAACAAAAAATAAGATGACTGAAGACTAAATATATGACTTATTACAACAAATATAAATGGGTTAATGCTATTACTTAAAAAAAAAAAAGTATGTTTTTTGGAAACACCTATGCCCGAAAAAGCAGGGGTGTATGTATGAGAGAAAGAGAGATAGAAGGGAGGAAAATCAACGTAAAGAGAAAACCTATAAATTACGAGGCTTAAAAACATACTAGCAATCATAATATAAAGATTTTAGAGCTCAATTTATACAAACTGCAAAAATAAGTAAACAAATTAATCATTAAATAAGAGCATTATGGGACAGCCAGGGAAATGAGAACAGGATGATAGTAAGGAATTGTTGATTTCTATGGGATGATGGATAATATTGTTATTATATTTAAAAAGAGTATGTGTTTAAGAAGTATATTTAATGAAATGTTCATAGGTAAATTGACATGATGTCGGAATGTGTTTAAAATAAGAGGAGTGATGAGTGAGGGGTAACGTGTAAATAAAATTTAGCCATGAGTTGATAACTATCTAAAGTGAGTAAGGTACATGGAGATTTGTTTTATCATTCTCTCTACTTTTTATGTTTGAAATATTTCATAATTTAATAGTTAAAAATAAATGGATAAGTAAATAAAAAGGAAGTGATTCTCAAGTTAGAACACAATGTAAAATCCAACTAACATTTTTAAAAAGGAGGCACATAGAAATGGTATAAAAAATAACCTTCAATTTTAAACAAAATTCAATTTTAGATTGACAAATCTCAATTTTAAATTACATCTTTCAAGTCTGGTTTATACCTTGACTGATCCGGCTTCCCCAAAGTGTTTGAGAACTCCATATTCAAAAGCCATCTTTTTTTTTTTTAAAACCAAAAAGCATGAAATATAAAATTCGGGAAATGTTATTAAAATAATGTGTTTGGCACAATGATAACCCAAAGATATGTGAATCTAAATATAGTAACATAAATACAGAAAATATAATTTGACACTAAATACATTCATGAAAACCTGAGCATGAATTTTTCTTTGCTCGCAATTTTTATAAATGTACAAGCTTCATTAAAAACTGAGTGAAGTGAAAACATCTTTTCAAAAGTAACATTTTCTAAGAAAATGTTGAAGATTTATTTAATAATTATTAAAAAATGAACAGTCTGAAAATCACTGCCAGAAGCCTAAACAATTTGCTATGCAAAAAAAACCTAATGAAGGTTATACTTAAAAGTGTATCCTAAAAGTAAATCTACTATGATGAAACATTTGTCCTGCATTCTAAAAGCAAGCATCACAATAATATTCTGTCCACTGCTATCCCTGCCTTGTCCTCAACGGATTCCATTTTGGGAACATCGACTAAAGCTCAGTATTATGAAAAGTAACAGCAGAAAACTATTTGGCAATAAAAAGGAACAACTACTGACACATGGATGAATCTCAATTGCATTGTGCTACCTGAAATAAGCTAGACTCAAAAGGCTACATCCTGTGTAATTTTATATATATGATTTTCTGAAAAAGGAAAAATACTAGAGACATAAAACAGATTAGTGGTTGCCAAGGGCTGGGTATGAGGTGAAGGAATGAACTACTAAGGAGTAGGAAGGAATTTGGGGGTTGAAGGAACTGTTCTGTATCTTGATTGTGGTGATACTATCAGAACTCTAAGCATTTTTCAAAAATCATAAAACTGTACACCAAAAAAGATAAATAGTACTGAATGTAAATTACACTTCAATAAATAAATCTGATGTTTTACATATTTTTTAATGTTATTGACAACTATGGGACATAAATATCTTTCCCTCTGCTTGAAATCTGTCAAATACTTCACCATCATGCAAGGAGGAAGTAATTCCCTTTGTCAAGAGTTACAGGAAATGAATGGAACATAATTTTGGAAAGATCTTAGTGCTTCTCAATATAACGGTGGTTATTGCCATCTCTAACTTTAAAGTGAAGAGGCCGAGACTTGGGGAGGACAAATACTGTCCTTGATTCCTCAGCTGCCAGGTGTCAAAGCTGATATTCTAAACCAAGCTTTTCTGACCCCAGCCTGAGATCTTTTGCATCGCAGTGCTGAAAAGGCACAGAGATTATGACGGCTGCTACACGTGATTTCGACCAATGGGAACGACCCCTACCTCCCCAAATTCCACTACATATTTCGCACTAATCCTATACAGAAACATCACAATTAGAGCCATGTATCTTAAAGTGAGCTCGACGTGATCTTGGATTGCAAACTCGTGGGAAAGGTAACATGGAGCCTCGTGGGGATCTCATTTTCACGCTGTCTGTGCATGGACTTACTTCTGATAGTTGTGAGGAAGATGACTAACGGGGCCAGCCCGAAAGTTACTGAGAAAAGTCAACATCAAGGAGAAAGCAGAGGCGCTTAAGATACACCTCGTCAATTACATCATTCTGGCCTGTTCGCAACCCGGACACAGGAGGAGGAAAGGCCACCTTCCTGCCCTTCCGAGAACCTTTGGTAAGACCTCTGTGGGCTTGTCTCCGTCGTGTCACCCAATGGCAAGGACCAACACTGGGGCGTCCTCCGCCGGCGTGGTTCTCGGCGCGGAGAGGAAAGGGGTGTGTGCGGGGCGCACCGGACCAAGCTGCGGAGCGTGGACCGCGGACACACTCAGGGCCGGTTCGCAACACAAGCCACTCAACAGTGAAGGGGCGGCGGGGTGAACGAACTGGGGTTGTCCCCCTCAGGTGATATCATGAATGTCCCATGTTGCGTTAGTTTACGAGACACACTCTTTCCACTCGTTTACTGACTACAACACCGCTGCCCTTGCTCTCATCTCACCTCTCCAGTTCTTGTACTCCGGGACATAGTAGTATTTGTTCCCGAACTGGTCTGTGCCCACTTGCTCCTTCACTTCCTTCGACAGCGCTCTCCACAAGGAGCGGAACAAACTCTGAGACCCACTCATGCCGGTGGCTCAGGTCCCAGCGCGATTAGCAGCCGGATCCGCGGCAACTGAAACAGGAACGCCCCAGGGGCCGACCCGCCTACCGGCCCAAATGAGTCCCATCCACCTCCTCGCTCACGCCCTTCCAGTAACGACGCTCACCATTGGTCATATGATATCATCTCTCTACCAATGAGAGACTCTGTTGCTACAGCCCCGCCTCCGAGCTTTGTCATGGCGGCGTCCAGTGCCTTATCTGCCGTAAAGGAACGGGATGCTGGGTTTTTTGTCCGCGCGGCAAGCAGGATTGGACGACCCTCTTCGCCTACGAAGAGCGGAGTCCACACGAAGGTATAGAAAACCTTACTCTTTTCTCTAACAGGCCTGTTAAAATTGGGACCAATGACTGTGAGCCTTGCCTCACACTTTCCCGCCTCATTATCACTTTCCTCCCACCAGACTCAGCCTTACTCTTCTTTTAGAGCATGTACCAAAATTCCTAGTATGTATGTGTATGTACCTAGCATGTACCAAAATTCAGGACTCTCAGAAGGAAAGCAGGTATTTAACATAAAACACATTGTTTACTCCAAATAGTTTGGGCACAGTGAACCATTCTTATCCAGGATGGATAACCTCTCCCAATACCCTTGATGAGAACCCTTCTGAAATCTCAGAAACCAGGCAAGGCCTAGTCTTGCAAACTGGCCTTTCCAAGGATGGCAGTCTCAGGCGTGCTATGTTAACTTTTTTTTTTTTTTTTTGGTACACCTTGCCTCCTACAGAAACTCCATCCCTGTTTCCCTATCTTATTACCCTTTTCTTTTCCTTCATGTTAACCCCTCCTAGTTCCCAAACCAATTCAGTCCTAAAGTGTTTAGGTTGGGCAGAGGAAGGCTTCCAAACACAGGCAGGTTTTAGGTAGGCCTAGAGTGATATTTCAGAGCCTGAGTAGGCTGAGGAGGTAATCTAATTGTGGAGACTGACGAGCTCAGGTGATAAAAGTATTGGAGGGGGCAGAAATCAAAGCCCAAGCCTGGTGAGCAGCATCTTTGTTGGGGGAAGGAATGGTAGTGGTGATGAGAGATTAGTTATATACAGGGAGATTGGTCAAATAAATAAGTACATTAATGATAATGGGAGCTATGTTTCTCACTGATAGAATGCTCAAAGGGATGATTACCTTTGCACGTTTGTATGATATCGTACTTGTTACAAGAAGCACATATGACTGTTATAATTTGAATAATTATCAAATAGAAATATTTTAAGAAGAAATGCAAATTTCAGTTGGAAAAAATGAAAAATTTTCTGGTGAAATATCGAAGTTCAGAAATGGCAGGACAGCATCAAGAGCTGGAGTAAAAAATGTCAGAGTTCAGATGCAGTTTAGCTAATTATTTTATGAATGACCTTGGTCAAATTACTTATGTCTTAGTTTTATAATCAAGAAAAGCAATTAGTAATACAACCTACCATCTAGGAAATCTACCATTTAGGATTACCATTGATGAAAATGTCAGCAAATACTAGACTCTTAATATTGAATGTTATTGTTATTGATCAAGATCATAGAGGTAGTAAATGTTAGCCTGGATATTTGAACCTAAAGCCAAACTGTCTTCTAGAAGTCAAAGGACTTGTATATCTTTAAATCAAACACTTGATACTGCTAAAATGATTTCCAAAGTGCTCTTTAATTATTAGTACTGCTACTGTCAGTGTGTAAATGTATCAGTTTGTACCTTTTCGAGGACTGTGCATTGTTATTTTTAAAAAACATAATTTGATAGACTAAAATTTTTCATATAAATTAGCATCATATCGATCAACTGAATTTAGAAATCATTCTGGTTAAATTAATGTAAATTCTTTTTAACATGTAGCAGATTAAAACAAATTTTAATAGTCGACATTCACTAGGCACTTACTGTGTCTAGACATTGTAATGAGCACTTTTTATGTATTAATTCATTTAATCTTAATATCCACACCAGAATAATGATGGTTCACAGTAATGGAATAACAGACATTTTATTCATCTTAATTTGTGAGAATACTTTTTAATAATTTTTACCTATAAATAATTAATTGGTTTTATTTAAATGTGCCTAATTGTTTAATTGAACATACTAATTCTGTATTTACACCTAAGACATAAGAAATAGTCCTAGGAATTTTTAAAATATACTGTAATTCAAGTTGTTATCCTCTAGGTGTCCTCAGTTAAATTTAAGTTATCAGAACTTAACAAATCATGAAAATTTTTCAGTCTCTAAATACCTTAATAACAACTTAATAAAATACACTATATGAAGTTTAAGATAATGCTTCAGGAGAAATTCTTCACATGTAATTGTTAGTACTGTTGATATTTTAAAAATTTGTATAAGGCCTTTAAAAATCTATAAATCCCTTTGAATGTGTAGTAGAAAGAGATTTAAGCATTACTTACGATTTTTGTGCTATCTGTAATCTTGGTAAGATAAGGACTTTTTTTATGTTTAAATTGCTCTCTTATTGTTTAGTTTTATCTGTGTCCCCCATTTAATTTTTTTGTTTTCTTAAAGGGTTTTAGGACTAGAATTAAACAAAGACAGAGATGTTGAAAGGATCCATGGCAATGGAGTTAACACCCTTGACATTGAACCTGTTCAAGGGAGATAGTAAGTTTTTTATTCTTATACATTTTTCTTCCTAAGTGGGATGCAGTCAAATCTTGCTTTCAGATTAATTTTGTAAAGGTTCGTAAATATTATTAAAAATTCTAAATGGTGGCATTTTTGATCTGGTATTACTAATTTCAAATAAATACAAAACTTCAATCCTTCAAAATATTGCCAGATAAACATTTCTAAACTACTTTAACATAAATATATTTATTGTTAAATTAACAAATATTGAACTTCTTTTGGATGTGAGGCTTTTAAGGGCTGGGGTGTGAAACCGTAGATGCTATTTTAAAACATAGTTGTGGCTCTCAAGGAGTCTAATTTAGAAAACAAATATTAAAAAGCAAAAGTATGTTTTAGAGATTTAAGTTTGAAGCACACCAGACTTGTATTTGCATTCCTCCTGGTTTTACCACTTATCCATGTAACTACGAGCAATTTGCCTAACTTTTCTAATTCTCAGTTGCCTTAGCTATACAATGGGAACAGTAAAACCTAACAAGTTTGTTGTGAAGATTCATGGATATTATGTATATAACACGATTAGCATAGGACCTGACATATCACAAATTGTTGCCAGTTTTCCTATTAGTCAAAAGCATTATCACTTATATTTTTACTTCTTTCAGTCCATTCTCTAGATGATAGCTGAAGTGTTTTGAAAAATGCAAATCTTAACAAACCATCTCCCCACTTAAACTCATCTTGACCCTTACGTGACTCTTAAAAGAAGGTTCAAAACTCTTCATGTAGTCTGTTAATTAGAACAAGTATAAAAATAACTACAGAAAAAATTTATCATGTCATATTATGTTTAGCATTTGCCCCACAATTTTTATATTATAATGAAGAATTAATATTACTATTATTACCTACATTTTAATAAGCCAGGAAAGATTTAATAGAATTCCATTTTTTATTTCCGGCTTCATGTTCTCACCTAGTATTATATGAGAAAAAGGAATAGTGAACAAATTCTCATTTCAGTACATGGTTAAATCTAAAAGATGACCAGCGATAATTCTTTTCTTTTTCCTGACCTTTTCCAGGCTTAACATATATCTCCCATTCAAGGATAGCTGTGGGACATTTGCTTATAAAGTAATGCAGACATGAACAGCAATGAACAGTTGATTTTTTTGGTCTTGGGTGCAGGTGGAAAAAATATTTAGTACTGCTTCTCCAACAAGTCATTTGGGATAGTAATCAGTTGTTTGACCTATGAAGTACATGAAGGCAGTAGGCTGCCAGTTATCAGAGTCAATGAGAAATGTGGGAAATTATTGGTTATATATGCCTGAAATATGCAGAGCATATTTGCAGAGCATATAGAGAAAAGTCAAGATTCTTGCTCCAATGGTTTCCTCCATTATTGCATGGTAAAAATCTATAATTATTTATTTCATTGTTTGCTAAGACTCGAATTTTGCATTAAACCTTTTTGGCAGCAAAGAGAGAAATAAATAGAAAAATATATGTTTAATGGAAAATTATATACTAATTTTCTTGAGGAAATCAGTGTACATGAAACTTGCTCAAAATACTTGTTGATAGTTACCAACCGCTATGACAGCTAATGATATCACTGAAAACCAGAATGAAAATCAGAATACAGAAATCTGGTAAAGAAGCATTAATTTCCAAAGTTAGGAGTTATTTTAAGAAGTCTACCTGAAAATAACATTTTAACAGGTGCAACTGCAAAGGGTGCATTTGCATATCGTTCTGTAAATCTTGACTTTTATACCTTCTCAATTCTCCTAAATTAATTTCATTCATCTCTAATATCAGCTTATTTTGTCCATATAAAAACGGGAAGCCATATCTCTTACTATATTTACTCTATTACAGAATAATAATCTCATGATTAAATAAAGTCAGTGCCACCATATACTTCAAATAGTCAGTTAACTCCAATAATGGTTCAGTTTTTCACCCAATTAATGGAATCAAAAGTAGTCATTCTAGCAAAGATGAAACATCTGGCATTATTGAAAATACCATTTAAATTCAGTTTAAAAGTTCAACTTTGAAAATATTTGTTTTTGTTTTGATAATACATGTAGTGCCATGGTAAAAAAAAGTATTTCACAGAGTTCAAATATGAAGTATAAATGTTTTTAGAATTGGTTATGGTACACATGTAACTCACATCTGTGTCCAAACAAAATGCAACATTTAGCAACTGAAATAAAAGTTGTAATTGTTAAAATTTACACATATTTCTTTATATACACAGAGTAATAGAACTGCAAAATTTTTATAATGAAGCTAATGTTAAATATAAAAAAAGAAACTTTAATGTGGCATTACTTGCTGGCTTTACTGCCCATTTTCAGTTAGACTTTAGAACTGTTTGAGGAAAGAACTTTGAAGAACTACCTTTAAATTAGCCTAATTGTTCTACAAATTAACATTGAATTTTTCTTAAAACACATCTATAAATCAGTGCTACTTGGATATGCTGCTAGTTCATGAACCCTTTGTAACTGGTTCACAGTGAGATAAGTAGTTACTTCGTCATTAAGCATACAATTTAGAAGATTTGAGATTTGTAGCAAGACTTTCTCAGTGAAGAAAGAAGTATATTCATTTCTGGTACAAGCTCCTTATCTTGTCATAGACGGGCACTTTAAACAGCAAAGAAACTAAAGATGGCAAGATCAAAACCAATGTATAACATTTATAACAAGTATAAGCGATGAAGTATCCTCACCAACCACAAAATATGGCTGAGTGGAAATGAAACTACTAACTGCTAGAGCTGTGTGGTATCAGCATCTATATCAGGCATGACAGTAAAAAGCAATGGGGCATCTAATAGACCTAATAACTCCAAAATAACTGACAGTCGAAAGCTCAGCAAACCAATTTGACAATAGCAGCTGAAACTGGGAGAGAATTTCGGAGTTGTTCAAGGAGTTCACAGAAAGACCTGTGGGACTGGAGTAGTCTGGGCCCTATAATCTCTCCACTCATTAGCTAAAGATCCCCTGTAGGACAGAACCCTACACTGAGGGGGAACTGCTTTAAATAGAATCCAAATTAAGCAGCTAAGAGACAATAGAACAAAGGAAATAGATGGCCCAGATAAAAATTAGAAAGGTAAACAGAACCAAGAAATCTCTGAAGGTAAGCTGCTACGTTTGAACATCTTACAAAAGAAGAGAGCAAGAGAATATCCCAGAGATATAAAACTAAAATATTCTAATTTGTCTCCCAAATGTTTAAGAAAATGAATTTTACATAAAAATGAGCAAAATAATAGGATTAAGGTCAAATTCCATACATAATTATTGTAAGAAAAAAGAAAATAAGTAGATCCCCTATAGACAACAAAGTTGTGCCAAAACAATATGCCCACAAAATAAATGAGAACTTTAACCTAATATTTCAAAAGTAGCTAAAAGTCATTTTGAAAAGATACAAAATATGAAAGAATAACAAGTTGGAATTAGAAAAACTGAGAAAATGATCAAACTGAAGAAAAAATTAGAAATGAAAAATGTTTCAGAAATGACTAAAGTACCAGGAACTCAAGCACAAAGAAAAAAGATAATTCCTTAAATGAGGGTAGAAAGGAAGAAATATTTTTTTAAATCAAAAATAAATGGAGAAAAATAAAATGATTCAAGAGGTAGGAACATGTGTAGATGATAGACAAAGGAAATCCACCATACGTATAATAGGAGTTCTCAGTGAAGAAACTCAAAGAGAACAGAATAAATATTAAAACTATAAGCCAAGAAAACTTGCCTAGAATGAATAAGATCTGAAACTACATTTGGATAGAAAATAATATTGGAACTAGATTTTGATTTTGAGCTTTATTTCCAAATAAATGAAGTTTCTTATCTAAGATTTTAAAGGAAATAAATTAGTCAAATATTTTATATCCAGTCAGACTGATTTTCAAGTACAGAAAGATAGGCAAATTGTCAGTAATGTGCAAGAATTCAGGGAATAGTGTTCTCATTAGTCCTTTCTTAGGTATCTACTAGAGAATAAAATCAGAACCAGAATGAATAGGAGATCGCAACAAGAGGATTGATGGTGAGCAGTAGTATTAGCAAATAGCAATACTTTATACAGATATATAAATTTGTAGATCTGTCTTTCCTACTAGATATTTAACTAGGAAGACAGGAACTATGCCTGTCTTGTTCATAAGACAGAGTACCTAGCATATTGTACTTCTCAAAGTTAAAATTAATTGATTCAATGTGTTCATAATAAAAGGGGAAAAATCTAACATTTATTGATACCTTATTTTTTGCCAGGCAGTTTAAAAGTAACTTTGCATATTACTTTTATATTTCCATCAACTTTATCATTTAGATGAAAATGTCCCCCTCCTCTAAAATGTGAAAGGCTTAAACATGTGAAGTAACTTGCCTGAGATCACATAGCATCAGTAATAGCTGGTCTGTCTGATTTCCATTATTATTTAGCACAATTTATAATTAAGACATTTAAAATAACTTTGTAATATTTTACTTTCTAGTAAGAAATATCTTTTGCCATCTTGTTTCTACTGTCCTTTTTGGTATCAGGAAAGTAAATTTTAATTGATCACAAATTAAACCTTTTCATATTTATTCTACTAATATTAGATTGAGAAAGTTTAGTTTATTGAAGTCATGTTAATGAATATTTACTTGGTTTTTGTGGGCATTCGGGTGTTTATAGATTAGTAATTTTCAGAAATATGTAATCATAAATGAACTACATATAACGATAAATTAATGTTAACTTTTTTATTATTAGCATGTTATCAGGTGGTTCAGATGGTGTGATTGTACTTTATGATCTTGAGAACTCCAGCAGACAACCTTATTACACATGTAAAGCAGTGTGTTCTGTTGACAGGTGTGTATTAAAAATGTAATTCACGAATTTATAAACAGTTGAGTGTTTTTTTGCATTAAATGCAAAGTATGAAAATAACAGTCATATGAATGTCTCAAGCAAATTGTTCTAATTATATATTTACATGGATATCCCTTGACATTTTCTTGAAAATCATCACTGAAATTTAGGTGTAGCTCTTTTTAACCTAACTTTCCCAAAACAACTTTGGCTTCAGTTTTCAGGATGATTTTATTGAAAAACTTTTGATTATGTCTTTTTTGTTTTACACCTACATAGCACTACTCAATGACTAATTATAGTTTTTAGTTCCACTTAGTAAAAGATTCATTTATGAGTCTTTCAGCTAATTGTAAACACAAGTTAGATTTTTCAATTGATATTAATAGAACAACCAATTAATGGCTAGAAGCAATAAATACATTGATGTTCCCTTACCAAACAGACACGTACACACAGCCCTCTTACCTCACTACTTATTTACTCAAAGCTTCCTAACTTAAAAATGTACCTCTCTTTGTTTTGAGTTTTCTGACTATTCTTTACTGTCTTTCCAGTCTTGTGAGAATTATTTTAAGTCTTCAGTAAAATGTTTCGTGACTTTGTTGTAATTTGTTGATAATGATCACTTAATTCTTTCATAATGGTCACCTGTATCTGATATTGAGCAGACCTTGGAATTTACAGAAACAATGGGTATTGAGAAAATGCTTTCAAGAGGAAGACCTTCATGAACATTAATATCAACAGCCACTCTGTATTAAAGCTGTTCCCTAAGCACTAGAATAGATAGAATATTTATGAGGAGATTTATGATTGTTTCTTGGCTCTGATGCTTCACTTTGCAAATATAGATTTGGGAAACTATTTCTCTGAACCTCAGGTTATTCTTATAAGGTTTCTTTGAGAATTAAATTAAGTATTCAAAAAACTCGTTGGAAACTGTAAAGCCATTGCATAAACAGAAAGTAATATAGTGATAGGGAAACTTGGTACGAAGCAAGATACCACCTCAGATACTCTGAAACTTGATTTCTAAGAGGGTTATACCATTTTATATTCTCCACTCTCACCAAATAACTAAAAAAACTAAATTCTAAAATGTAGAGCATATTAACACTTTATTTTTATTTTCATTCATTTTTATTTTATTTTAACATTTTAACATTGTTTAATTTGTTATATGGCAAAATAGTATTTTCATATATACCACAAACTATATAATGTTATTTCATGAAGGATCTGCTTTTCTAGGATATAAGGTCAAGTAAGTGCTTAGCACATCAATCTTTTGCTTTACTATGACTTTCTTCTTGAATTCGAATTCAATCTTTAAAAGTATGACTTTGAATGTAAATGGTCATACAGTGAGTATCCTTACAAAATGAGTTAAAGCAGTATATTTATACCTAAAGACTTTAAAATCTAACTTAAAAAAAATTCAATAAAAATCATTATTGAATTAATGGACTGTTTCCTGATATTTATTTTGGCTTTACTAACTGTGTTTGTTCTCAAGCACCAAAAAGATTCCTCTACCAAAATTTTTATTAAATGTTAATGAGAGTAACAGATCATACATAGTAAGGTAATAATATAATATTTTGTTTTATTTAAAAATTTAAAGTTAAAATATAAATGAGTTTTTATTTTTGAGCACTACATTGAAGATTTATTTTATTTAAAATTGGGAGATCTCTGTATATCAAGATTCCAAGGAGCAAATAGAACTCAGTTCTGCTTATCTTAAGCAGAAATTTATTAGAAAGATAATTAGTATGTCGCATAACTGGCAGGATGGTGGGAAAATGAAGTGTAGAAAATGAGCAGAAATCAAGGGAAACTAGGATAGAGAACACAGGCAAGGTTACACCAAGGAACAATTTCGTTTGGGTTCTGCGACTTTTCACCAACAGACTCTCAGCTCCACAGCTATGAATAATTGCTAACTATCCCTGGAGTTTGCATTACTAGCTTGAGTTTTAGAGTCCCCAGCAGGATTGATGAAGCCCAGGACACATGTCCATGCCCTCGGGGCCAAGGGGATGGAAAAGAGAATGTCTGGAGCCCCTTGCTTTCTGTAAAAAGAAGCAGGACCCTGCTTTTCAGTAAAGCAAAGAGGATTTCCCCCAAACAAGAGGAATTTGGTTGCTCAGCACGTGTCCACCACAATCCACACATTTATTTTTATTTTTTTAAATTAACATTTATTTACGATCCACGCAGCTGTCTGACATCCATATAACACCTCTCTTCCCATACTTAACCTTAAAAAAAAGAAAGTTTTAGCCTAATCTAATGCAAGTATTCACTGTACAACCAAAATATATCATCTTTTTCACCAAAGGGTGATGACCTTAAGTCTATTCAGTTACCACATCCAGATCCAATTTAAGATAATGTCCAGTTTTCCACTAGTTTTACATGATCTTATGTCAGTGTCATACAACCTGTGGACTCAATTGTATAGTTAACCAATATAAAGTAAAGAAGATAACAAAGAGAAAAGAATGAGGAAATTGAATTAGCTAAAATATATATGTGACATACAAAGAAAGGAAATATGGGTAGACACTACAGCCTTTGTGGTTTTGTAGCTGTCTCAAGGCCAGAACTGACACTTAGGACTTCTTTCTTCATGTTTGCATTCTTTCAGGTAGCACCACAAGTGTTCAAGGTCCTTTACCATGTATTGTTACCCAAACCTTCACCTGAAGGAGCAAGGGCTTATGATATCAGGTCCTGTCTGCACAGGGTTACAGTAGACTTCTGTTGACTTTTATCTTATGGAAAATTTCTGAGCTATGTATCTATTACCCAACTTTAACAAGTCAGTCATAATGAATCTTGTTTCATCTCTACCCCCATCCGCCCACTCTGAGGATTATTTTAGAGCAAATCCAGAGTTGTATCATTTTATTCATAATTATTTATTTGTCTCTAAAAGACACTTTTTATAATCATAACCACAGTACCATTATCTCACATACACAATAATTTCTGATATTAAATATCCAGTACATGTTAAAATTTCCCTCCATTGTCTCATAAGTGTTTCTTAACAGCCAGTTTGTTTACATTAAGGTTCAGTAAAGTGACACATACACTGTTGAGCACTGGTTTAGAGCATATACTGCATCCTTCAGGATGGCACATCACTCTCACAAGATGGTGTATTATAGCTGATACCATAACTGAGTCATCAACAGATCATGCTTCCTCAGGTGATGGGTTACATAATAGTGGTGAATCCTATTCTTCCGTCATAGAGTAAGTTCTTTGATCAAAAGCAATATTGTGTGGGGTACCATGGAAATATGTGAGGCATTCACCAATTCTAAGAATGATAATGCTGACAAAATGATATTGGGAAGAGCAAGTCCAAAACCAGATTTGTTATCTCTTCCAGTAAGGAAAAATCACTGCCACTTCCATTAATAGGTCCAATATAGCTGGCTGATCTCTTCAAGCTATAATGCATAATAAACCTCGTTTTATGACCCTTCCTAGGAAGCAGGCCTCCACATCACATTATGGAACCCTGAAACTAGAGATGCCTGAACATTCTTTTTCCCTGAACAGCTAGGACAGAGGCATGTGGTCTAGATTTGGCCCGTCATATTGTCCTTCCTGAGACTGCTATTTGTTATAGAATCAGTTTCAAACTCATATAAATCAGTTATCTCTAAATTTTGATTGCTGTTTTGTAGAAACCATCCTGATGTTCACAAATATAGTGTGGAGACTGTACAGTGGTATCCTTATGACACTGGCATGTTCACATCAAGCTCATTTGATAAAACGCTGAAAGTATGGGATACAAATACATTACAAGTAAGTGTAAAACCTTTACAAATGGCTCTGTAGGATGAAGGAGAATTTAATTCTAACCCATTTTAGTGTGATTATTTGCTAAGATGTGATATATGTTGGATGTGAGGCAGTATAGTGGTTAAAGAGACCTAGACTGCTTGAGTTCGTATCTTGGGTCTGCTGATGATGAGCTGTATGACATTGGGCAAGTGCCTGAACCTCTCTGTGTTTCAGTTGCCTCATCTGTAAATATAAATAATGATTGAACCTTATAGAATGGTTGTTATACTTAAACTAGAACAATACCTAGCATATAGTAAGTGCTCAAATATCATTAGCTATTGTCTTTATTATTTGAAAACTACTGTGGCTTAGTGATATAAGGAAGAAAATTGGATTTTTCTCCTATTGACCTAACAACATAAAGGAAAAGAAAGTTATCAATATATTTTAGTAAAGATTGAAAGTAGATAATAGTTTTTACGATATTTGGTCAAATTTGTATTTCTAGTGCTAATTTTATCCCTGAACTCTAGCCCATATTTCTCTACCTATCTATAGAACTTCTTACTTGAATGTAGTATCATCTCCTCAAACTGTACGTGTTAACAAACTGAACATAATCGCTCCTCACATCTATTTTAACAATCTTTCTTCAAACTCATATTTACCTCTTCTATTTCCCTCACCATTGCTATATATCTAGACTACTACTAAAAATTCCTAACTGGTTTTCCTGCATTATTTTTCTTCCCACATTTTCCATGGTAAGTTCTACCTCAGAACCGACCTTATTGTAAAGCAATTTTATCCTGTCTCTACCCAAAACCTCTTGTGACTCCCATTGTCTATAAATTCAGCCTAGCGTTCTAAGTTCTCTGTTACCTCACTTCCTACTCCCTAAACCTTAGCTTCTACTTCTTTTTAGCATAAATGATTTGCTGCTACTAAATTGATCTCTTTTTGCTTTCTGATCACATTTTGATTGTGTTGTATTTCCTACCTCAAGTGTCCTTCCCTGGCAACTTTTTCCTTCTCTTATTTGTCATATAACTGGAAGTTTGTACTCTATGACCAACATCTTCCCATTTCTCCCACCTCCTGGCCGCTGGTAATCACCATTTTATTTTGTTTCTATGAGTTTGGCTTTTTTAGATTCCACATATAAGAGAGATCAACTGGTATTTGTCTTTCTCTGTCTGATTTATTTGCCCTCAGTGTCCATCCATGTTGTCACAAATGGCAGAATTTTCTTCTTTCTCATGGCCAAATATTCCATTGTGCGTACACACACACACACACACACACACACTCACACTACATCTTCTTTAGTCTCTTGTTGATTGGTACTTAGGTTATTTCCATGACTTAGCTATTGTAAATAATGCTTCATTGAACATGAGTGCACTTATCTTTTCAAATTAGTGTTTTCACTTTCTTTGGATGAGTACCAAGAGTGGAATTGCTAGATCATATGGTAGTTATTTTTTTTAACTTTTTAAAGAATCTGCATACTGTTTTTCATAGTGGCTGCACCAATTTACATTTCACCAACAGTGCACAAGGGTTCCCTTTACTCCATGTCCTGTTATTGCTTGTCTCTTTGATAATAGCCTATTATTGTTTCATAAGTGTGAGAAGATATCTCATTGTGGTTTTGACTTGCATTTTCCTGTTGATATTTTCCTGTGATGTTGAGTACCTTTTTATGTACCTCTTGATCCTTTGTATATCTTCTTTGGCAAAATGTCTGGTTCCTCTGCCTATTTTTTTAATTGGATTTTTTTTTTTTTTTTTTTTTCTGTTGTATAAGTTCTTTATATATTTTTAGATATTAACCCCTTATCATATACATGATTCGCAAATATTCCCTCCTATTCTGTAGATTGCCTTTTCATTTTGTTGATGGTTTCCTTTACTGTGGAGAAGAATTTAGTTTGATGTAGACACAGTTGTTCATTTTGCTTTTGGTGTCAGATCCAAACAATCATCAACTAGGAGCTTACCCCTATGTTTTCTTCTAGGAGTTTTATGGTTTCAGGTCTTCCATTCAAGTCGTTAATCCATTTTGAGTTAATATATGTGTATGGTATAAGATAGTGGTTTAGTTTCATTCTTTTTTGCATGTGGCTGTCTAGTTTTCCCAATATCATTTATTGGGAAAGTATAGATTACTTTCTTCATTGTGATTCTTGGCTCCTTTGTTGTAAATTAATTGACCATATATACCTCAGGCTTATTTTTGGGTTCTCTATTCTGTTACTTTGATCTGTGTGTCTGCTTTTATGCCATACCATACTGTTTTGATTACTACAGCTTTGTAATATAGTTTGAAATTAAGAAGTCTGATGCCTCCAGCTTTGTTTTTCTTTCTCAAGATTGCTCTGGATATTCAGGGTCTCTTGTTCCATATAAATTTTGAGATCGTTCTTTTCTATTTCTGTGAAAACTAGGAGAAATTTGGTAAAAAGTTTTGTGTTGTTTTTTGTTTGTTGGTTGGTTGGTTGATTGGTTGGATGGTCTTGGGGAGGGACATGCTGTTAAGATTGGCTGGTATTTTCTCTTTGAAATAAAAGATCAGATCACCTGTCATGACCAAGTGGAGATGTTTGTGGAGAATGGAGAAGGTTTGAAATGGCTGTCAATATTGAGGAGTATGCTAGTGAAATATAGTAGGACTGGCAGTCAAGGCTGAAAGCCCCAATGAGATGAATGATCTTTTATAGTGATACCAGTCTTCTCTGTTATAAAACTTTCTAAACCTGGTCAGGCAGAGCTCAACTAACTGCAGCCAATAGACCAAGTATGTCTGGACTCTGGGCCAAGTGTGGCTCATGGTCTCTTTTTGTAAACTAAATGTAACTGGAACAGATAAGCTCATTTGTTTTCTATGGCCACTTTGAAGCACGAGTTGCAGAAATGAGTAGTTGATTGGTCCTCAAAGCCTAAAATATTTATAATCAGACCCTTTATTGAAAATATTTGCCAATCTTTGTTGTAGATCAACCTGAATATAGGTGCATATTGACATATGGAGTTGTCCAGGATTGAGGTCTTGACAAGTGCAAGCATAATGACGAAAGAGTTGATGATGTTGACAATTTAAGTATTGGACCTTGGAATCCAAGCTTAAGAAGGAAAAGAAGAAACAGTAGAGATTAATAGATGTTCGGGCTTTATTTGGGTGTCTGGAAGTAGTTGGGGAAAAAAGTGAAAATGTAGATAATTATGGCCATATATAATTGAAATGTGTGATTTTTTTTCACTGAGTTCTTTTTATTTTATTTTAATTTACTTTGAATTCTTTAATGTCATCACACATTTGACCCCTTTTACCCCATCTACCTCCCTCCTCATCCCTCCTACCCACCCTCTGTTAACCACTAGTCTATTGTCTATGTCCATGTGTCTCTGTTTGTTTGTCCTGTTCGTTTGTTGCTTTTAGGTTTATATCCCACATGTAAGTAATATCATGTGGTTTTCAACTTTTTCTGTCTGGCCTATTTCACTTAGCATGATTATCTCGAGGTCCATCCATGTTGTCGCAAATGGCAGTATTTCATCTCTTCTTATGGCTGAGTAATATTCCATTGTATATATGTACCACAGCTTCTTTATCTAATCATCTATTGTAGGACACTTCGGTTGCTTCTATGTCCTGGCCACCGTGAATAATGCTATGAACATTGGTGTGCAAATATCTTTTCGGATATGAGTTTTCAAGTCTTCAGGGGTAAATACTCAGCAGAGGGATTGCTAGGTCATATGGTAGATCAATTCTTAGGTTTTTGAGGAACCTCCATACAGAAGGAGCAATTCTAAGTGATGCGAGTGTCCTGTATATGGCAGCTGAGGTTGTATGGAACTGAGAGGCAGAATGTTGTCTACATCATCTGTGTATATGCTGAAGTCCCTAGAATGAGATAGACAGGAAGATGGTAAGGTGGTTGTCTTTTCTTAATATCTGGGATTTATCAGAGAAAAACTTTTTTTCCTCACAAAAGGGAGAAAAGTGTTATAAATAACAGGATTTAAAATTATCAGGTTTTTAGCACTCCTACATTTAAGTCAAATAATTGCTAACAGTCAATTTAAAAATTGCTAACAATGTGAAAAATATAAATAGAAAGTTTATTGCTTTTGTAACTATAATTAGAACTTACACTTTTAAAATGTCTTTTGATTATTAGACTGCAGATGTATTTAATTTCGAAGAAACCGTTTATAGTCATCATATGTCTCCAGTCGCCACTAAGCACTGTTTGGTAGCAGGTTTGTGCATGTATTCTTTTATTTTTTAAAACATAGAAAACTTTCTCCCTTTTAATATTTAGTTTTGATACAGACATTTTAACCCAGATGAAGACCACAATTCTCTAAAAGAAAAAAAACAAAAAGATTTAAGTATATGCCACTATTTATATTCAGTTTAACAGGTTTGGGGCAAGTCAGGCATTGTGCTACTGGCTAGGATTCAGAGATTAATTAAGAAAATACATTTCTGTTCCTGAAGTTACTATTAAAACACCAAAATTTCAAAGATTTTACATGAACAACTTTTTCAATTTGACACAATGAAACAGGAAATTATTTCCTTTTCTCTAAAATTGTGAGATTCAAATTAAACATCCGTTTTTATGAAAGCATCTGCAATAAAAATTTTCATGTATATAGAAATAAAAATGTTTTTCTGGCATCATGTATCAGTTCCTTGTGAGTTCACTATCTCTGTGGACTGCATGAACCCCCTCTCCTCTGGACATTAGTCAGCTACTTCATCTGTAAAGAAGAGCTGGGCACTAAATTATCTTTGCGGTCCGCTCATTCTGTCCAGAATTATGAACCTGTTATAGTGTTTAGAAATATTTCATTATCATGGTAAAACTGAGCTATTAAAGTAAAATAATTTGATGTATAAAATAGCATAGAATTATATGCACACATTGTACCAATACAAATTTCCTGGCTTTAATATTGTATTATAGTTACCTAACATATAACGATTGGGGGAGCCTGAGTGAAGGGTACACAGGGCCACTCTACTATTTTTGCAACTTCCTATGAATAAATATAATTATTTCTAAATTAAATTGTAAAATGTAATGCAGTAATACAGTTGTCTTGGTACCAAAGCACAACTACTATTAAAATGATTTTTCTAATTATAAAGGAAAACTATTTGAAGTATATTTTTAGCATACATTTTAATATTTCTGCATGGATACAGTGAATATGTCATAATTCATAATGATGGTCTCTTATGTCCGTTTTGCTGATGATTTATAATAAAATTACCTTAAACCATTTTTGTTTTTGTTTTACAGTTGGTACTAGAGGGCCCAAAGTACAACTTTGTGACTTAAAGTCTGGATCCTGTTCCCACATTCTACAGGGTATTTTTTTTTTTATTTGTAACAACAACTACTTTGAGTAAACCATTCAATAAAAAGAAACATTGTTAACAATGTATTCTTTGTAAGTGACATGACTGATGTATTTTGTGCTAGTTGTTAAAAGTCAACAGAGAAATAAAGATCCTTCTGTGCTTCTTCTTATAAAACTGAACTATTGAAGGGACATTTATTATGAACAATGGCCATAGGGGAAGCTCAAAGGATATGGAAGATCTAACTCAAAACCTTGTGTTATTTCTACATGTTAAAAAATAAACTACTTATAAAATTTACATGAATACATTTGTTTCATGAGCATTGTCTAATATTGTTCTGGCTGAATAAAGGTTTTTAATATTTAGGTGCTTTTTTTTCAGTAAAAATATTTTAGAAAAAATAACCAATAATGCTTAGATAAAGGTAATTATTTTTGCTACTATTTTATCAGTATCGTATTATCTAATCCTAAACAATGAAAAGATCTATAATTCAGAAACATACATTTTTATTCATCTCCGAGAAACACATAATAAATATATAAGGAAAACTTGGTGAAATGGATAGGATTTGTTTTACATTATCAGGTGGATGACTATAACTGATATGAATAGTTCAGTTAGGTAAAAGTGAATTAAAATGCTGAAATCACTTATCCTATGAATTTATTACTTCGCTTTCTAGAAAAAATTTTTATACAAATACTTTTTTATAATCATGATTTAAAATAATTTCTTCTATTATAGCTCTGAAAAGGTAGAAAACATTTTTATTGTTTAGAATGTTTATCTTGTATGGTTTGTTGACAGTAGCTTTTGTTGTAGAGATAAGTGAACTTGAGCTATATCACTTATTGATGGATTGACTTACTAGGCCAACAACTGTATTTAAAAGGAAGGACTCATTTGCTCTGCCTGTTCTTTCCAAAGCAAAAGCAGACCTTTTATAATAAAATGCCATGTGTGAGAAAACCTCCATAGACTTCACAGTAATATTTAAACAGATTATTATAAAAGTGAAAAAATGATATCCATTTATGCATTTAATATTTAGTTTTCACTTCAAATCAGAAAAAATTGCACTGTATCTTTTGATTTTTCAAATGTTTTGCAAGACTTTTCATACAGTTGTATTTGCAGGTCACAGACAAGAAATTTTGGCAGTTTCTTGGTCACCACGTCATGAATATATCTTGGCAACTGCAAGGTAAAATTCAAATTATTTGGTTTTGAACTTAATGATAATCATTTTGAAGACCATATGTAAGATGTATATTTAGTTATTAATTAGGCCTTTTAAAATAATCGAGTTACAGATACTCATATGATCAAAAGAAATCTTCCTTTGTATCATAATTGTAATTCTGACTATCCATCTTGAAGTTGCTCACCTTTTTAAAACAGAAAACAAGAATCTGTGTAGCAATGCAGATCTATACAGCTCTTAAAACAGTAAACAACCGTGTTGTCACTTATGCATGCAAAAATATAGCACTCTGTTAATTTAAAAATAGTAGCATTTTAATTTTTTTCTTTAATCCAGAATTATTTTGAATCTGATTCAACACATCCATACATTCATTGATTCAATTTACTAATATTTAATGACTGCCTACCATGTTCCAAGCATCGGGCGAGGGATGAGAGATGTAATACGGAAAAAGAGCAAGAGCACTTAACTTTGAGAGAACCAAGAGGTTTGAGAGGTTTTGTTTGTTGGAGGGAAGAGTCTTGCATATTTTTATGCTGAGGAGAAAGTACCAGTAGAGAGAAGCTGGTGAAGATAAGAAATGGAAGGAATTCAGGATTTTAAATGGACTGGGTAGGGTAGTATCAAGGGTCCAAGGTAGGAAGGGGGAACACTTTGATTTGATACATGAGGGGCATCATGAGACTAAATGGAAGGAAGAAGACTTAGACATACAGTTAAATTTGTGGCTTTGCAGAGAAACTCAAGAAATCCAAACCTAATGGAGTATAACTTAATGTCATCTGTTGAAAATAGTGGAATGAGAATGCAATTTTGAGGGAAGATAGTAAAGATTTGGAATAACAGTTTTAACAAATAGGCGAAGGAAGTGATTAGAGGGACATAGGAATGCTGGACAGTGTTGAGTGCTAAGTTAGAGGTGTAGACCACAACTATACTAAGCCACAGAAATCAAAACATTAAATGACACAGACTTAGCAATTACCTTAAAATTGTTAAAGTCGTGGGTATAAAGATGGAAATAAAATCATAAAAAAGGTTTATAGGCAGCATTAAGGACCTAATGAGATGTGTGTCAGAGTAAGAAAATTGAAAACTGAAGGTATCAGAAGTCAAAGATTTTGACATAGACATTTTAATAAAATTTTTTGCAGAAGAATTATTACAGAAGTTTTATAAAGATATCATGTCTGGATTTTTATAAATTTTCCAGCTCTCCCTTTCTGTCACAGTTTTGTCCCTAAAGAAGCTTTTGTTAAAGTTTGCAGACTGTGAGGTTGAAATTTATAATTTCCAAAGTAGAACAAGGTCTAGAATGTAGCCATAAGAAGGCTGGCTAAAGAGGTGTGAAGGTGAGTTGCTGGGTGCTGTTTGGGTCCATGCTAAGTAAATTTACATTGTTTCTACCTAATTGGGTTTTCCTTTAATCAGGGAAGCTAAAGAGGCTTTTAGTTCTTAGAATACCCTAGGAATTTGAATCAGTACCAGAATGGACCTCGCAATCAGTGTTAGGAGTCAGATATCTCTAAATCTGATCTGTTTCAGAAGAGACTTAAATTCTCAGACTCATCCCATTGCAGATGTTTTCTCTAGTTGGAAAGAAAGAAAATCAGCTTGAAAATGAAAAATGCTAGCTTTTTGCTGATTATTCTAATTGACTAGGTTTGATGGTCATCTGTGAAATGAACCCAGGTTATAGGAAGAGATGAACCCTGAATATATATTTTAAAAGATTTATAAATGAGGAAAAGGTTTATAAAATGCCATGCAATGCTCTTTCTAATTAAAATGCCTGAATAAACGCAATGGGTTAGAATATTGCTGAAGTCTTTGTGAGGATATGATAGCCTCAGTTGAACTGATATATATTTTCTTTAGGAGTAGTTTAGAAGCTGAAATTAATGTGATCATGTTTTTGCCTTTCTTTTCACTTTCTTGAAATAAAATGAGTATCTAATTGCCAGGAGACATTAAATCTAGTTCTTGTATATCTGTGCAGATTGATTTGAGTACAGGAAACTTAACAAAAATATTTTATCTTCATTAGTCACCTTATTCTTGATTGTTTACCACATAAAATGCGAAGAAAAAATCCCACCAGATTTATGCCAAATAGATTCTTAAGCAAAGTGAAATTAGTTAACTGCTTGATTGTTTATATAACATTTAAATAACAAATACTAGTAAGGTGAAGTAACAAACTTGTTTAGGGAACAAACCTATCTAAGCCCATGTAATCCTTGAAAAAGATGCTCATATCATTAAAAGCAACCTGAAAAGCAGCAGAATTCTGTCCTTGTGATCTAAAAAAGTTACTTTTTTTTGCGTTATTTTTCACTTTTTTGTGCTACTATTAACTATTGAATGTTTGCTGATAAGGCAAAAATACAACAACCCAAATGTACAAATATACTGAGACTTTGTGCCATAACATTGGAAAGGCGGGTAAGGAGTACAGTCACTATCCTAGTTATATATGTCAGTGTAACATTTATTTCTTTTCAGTGCTGACAGTAGAGTAAAATTATGGGATGTAAGGAGAGCGTCAGGATGTTTGATTACTCTTGATCAGCATAATGGGGAAAAGTCACAAGCTGTTGAATCAGGTAATGAAGAATGTATTAATATAGAAATATAACATTGATAGTTTTTTATATTGAAAATTTTGAATGAAACCAAATAATAAAGGTATACTGTCAAATTGCAAATTTTGTGTTTAAAAATAAAAAGGTATTCACAATAAATCTATTTCTAAATTTAAATAAACTAAATTATGGTTGTCTTCCTTTAGGATACAAATAAGTAATGGCATTTCATCTGTTCCTGAATTTTCAAGTGTAGAAACGTTTCTGGGTTAACTCGTTACCTTTTCCTCCAGTGATGCTAACTAATACCAATTCAGTGCCACTTGTGAAGTTAGAATAAATAAGGAATAGTAACATTTCGTGGTCATTGTGTCACTAAAATTTGCAAGTTGTGTTAAATGTGAGTCAAGTGCAATCCAGGTGGTAAAGTACCACAGCTGTATTTTTAGAATAGAATTTAATTTCTATTAAATTTTAAAATTCTGATTCAGAATTCTGGACCAGAAATATATGAAGACCAACTGATTAAAATCTACATTTGTTTTAATAATCTCTTAAATTAATCAGGCTATTGAGAATTATGCTTTCTCAAACTTGTTTATTTTGAAAGTAATATAAATTTTAACTGAGACTAGAACAGTTGTACTTCCCCTCTTAAAGTTTTTAAATAAGAAATACTAGTATTAATGACTTAATAGTGAATGGAATGATTTTTAGATTAAAAAGAGAAATAATATAAAGTATAAAAGATATTTGAAAGGTGTTTAATTTAAAACTTAAGTGTTAAACTATGCTGAGTTTGATAGCTTAGTCTACTCTTTGAAAAATTATATTTGGCAGGATTTTTTCCCTTTGGTTTTTCAGTTTTCCTCTATTTTTATGGTTCTAATTTATATAGCTTATATTCAAATAATCAAAGGGTGACTCATTTTAAATATATTCAACTTATGTATTATATGTAATTCAGTTGTCCTTTAATATTTTTAAAAACTATATTATCAAACATTAAATGTGTGCTGAATACAAGAACAGAAAACTGAATTGTATTTTTCATTGCAGCAAATACTGCTCATAATGGGAAAGTTAATGGCTTATGTTTTACAAATGATGGACTTCACCTACTCACTGTTGGTACAGATAATCGAATGAGACTCTGGAATAGTTCCAATGGAGAAAACACACTGGTAAGAGATTTTAAATACCTCCAAGCTTTTGATGTAAATTAAAGAAATGGATCTGTGTTATACACTTGATGTTTTCCTATAAATTTAACTCTTTTTCTTGCTTCTGAATCACAGCTTTCTTTTTATAACATTTTCCCATTGTATTAACAGTAATTCTCAGTTTAGGACAGCTCACCCCATCTCTCCCCAAGCACATTGTCCCCATTGCTTTACTGAGCCACTGTGTATAATGGGAATATGCCATATCTCTCACGTATGTTGGAGAACAACTGATATAAAGTTATAAAGTTAAAAGCTCAAATTTCATACTACATGTGACTCGTAAACAAAATCTAAAATTAATGTTATAGTACTAGGACGTATAGTACTTTAATATTGGAATAAATGTGTTTTAAAGGTGCTAGATTATTCTGTGGTAATTGATTTCCAGTATATTTTTAAATTATGTTGTGGTCCTTAACCAAGTATATCTATGGTTTAGTAACTTTCAGAATAAGCTACCAAAAGTTTATAATTTGGTGATAGTAATAATAGCTAATATTTTTTGAGAGCTTATGAGCCAAGTACTGTGTTGGCGCATATATGGTCTTAATTTAATCATCACACCAACACTATAAAGGTAGTTACTGTTATAATACCCATTTTACACATGAGGAAAATGAGATATAAAATGGTTAGGTAACTTATCTAAGTTGCACAGCAGAAAGCAACAGAGTTTGACTCTAGTTTCCACTCCTACTATGCTAATTATACCCAGACCACTTAAAGCATTTACTTAATACCTTAAGGTAGGTATTTAATAGTAATCCTAATCTCATTCCTTTCTTTAATCATCCTAGCTAATTCTCTTTCAGATACTCTACATATCACTTTCATTATTAAATACTAATTTTACTATAAGGTCAAAATTGTTTATACTACATTACTTTAGAGTAATCCCCCACATTCTTTTTGAAATTCTTCATTATGTCTCGAGCTAGAAAATCAGGCATTGCAAATTTTAATTTAGACTCTTCCATTCATTATATAGTTCCATGTCCATAATTAGGTCACACCTTCCTTTTCTCATTTTTTTGTTTAATAAATATTTATTGAATACTTTCTATTTGCCAGGCAGTGCTATACAGCAGTAGACAAATCATAGAAAAAGCTCTATCCTCATAGAGCTTACATTCCAGGGAGAGGAAGAAAGACATCTATCCCTAATCAATAAATGGATAGATGGATGGATGAATAAATGGATGGATGGATAAAATAATACATTAAAGGCAGTAAACACTGTGGGGGAAGAACAAGAAAAGTTGCCTAGAAATTATTGGGAAGTTGGAATTGTTTTACATGCAGGGCAGTCATCATAGGTCTCACTCAGAACATGACAGCCTGAAGGAAATAAAGGAATGAGCCATCAGATATATGGAACGGAGAGCATTCCAGGCAGAGGAAGGAAGAAAGTATAAAGATCCTGAGGTAGGAGCACGCTTGGAGTACCCAGGGGACATCTCAGGTGCTCTTGTGTTGGAATAGAGTAAGCAGGGGAGAGAGTAATAGATGAGGAACAGAAGGAACAGGATACCAGAGCATATAGGCTTGTGGACCTTTATAAGGGCTAAAATTTTTTCTCTGGATGAGATGGAAAGCCACTCAAGGCTCTTGAGAAGTGATGGGGTCACTTTGGAAAAGTAGACTGGCATGGGCGTCAAAGGTGAATGTATTGAGTATATATACATAAATTGTTAGTGTGATTTTATTCTATTTTTCTCTCCTTGAAGGTAATACTCATACCCTATGGATTTTTTGCTAATAAGTCCATATCTCGAATAGTATGTTTAGAATGAACAATGCATTTTAAAATGGAACTTGATCAAAGTAAAAGTCATTCATACAAAGATGACTAGAGTAACCCAGAAGCTCACCTACAGAACATACTTAAAGGTATTTGGGACATTGATCCCAGTAAAAGTAACTCTCAGAGGAACCACACTGTCTTTAAATATTTAGAGGGCTGTCAGACAGAATAAGAAACAAATTCCAGTCCTGCCATTTAGTAATTTGGGGATATTAGGCAATTAATTATGTACAGTGAAATATATAAACTATACAGTTAATAGAACATTATTAGGAATTTACATCTATTCTTAGATATTTTGCCATTCTAATTAATGCTGCATTGAATTCCTCTGGGCATATAGCTTTTTGCTATTCAATTATTTTTCTAAGATAAATTTCCAGTAGTTACTAGGTCAAGGAGTAAGAATATCTTTGTTGTTCAATAGGTATAGAGTTTCAGTTTCACAAGATGAAAAGAGTTCTGGAGATATGAATGTACTTAATGTCATTGAACTGTACAGTTAAATATGATTAAGATGGGGAATTTCGTTATGTATATTTTAACCACAATTAAAAATATTTTAAAATAAAAGGATTATCTACTCTTTAAAAAAAAGAATATCTTTGTATTTTGTTGCATAGTAAACTATTTGGCCTTTTAGAAAGAATGACCAAATTACACTATGCCATCATGTTTATCTCACTTGTACCAGTATTGAGTTTCTTATGGTTTCTTAAAATCTTTGATAATGGTTTAAATGATTCTTCAGAGTTGCCTTAATTTGCATTTTTATTTCCGTCGAGGTTGAAATGTGAACATTTGCTTTTGTGGGTTTTTTTTGCTGTTTGTATTTTCCTCTTACATTTATGTCATTGGCCCTTATTTATATTAAGACATTGGTCATTTTCCTTAGATTTATAAGAACCCTTTTTATAGTGTATTCTAATATTTTCAGTAAATATTCCTTTCAGTCTTTGTTGTCTTTTTAATTCAGATTTAAGAAGTGAATAACTTTATGATTTTACATCTTACAGGTGAATTATGGAAAAGTTTGTAATGACAGTAGAAAAGGATTGAAATTCACTGTCTCCTGTGGCTGCAGTTCAGAATTTGTTTTTGTACCATATGGTAGCACCATTGCTGTTTATACAATTTACTCAGGAGAACAGATAACTATGCTTAAGGGACATTTTAAAAGTGTTGACTGCTGTGTATTTCAGTCTGATTTCCAGGTAAGGATGATACTTAAGGGAATTTAAAATGTTCAGATAACTAGCTTGCCGGACTAGTTGTATATAGAAGAGTAAATTGCAATTTCATTCTGAGTAATTATATTTTTAATAGAGGTTAATACGGGATATATTTTTAGATGTTATAGGATGTATATCTGAAGCAGTATAATACTGTATAACTTGACTGGGATAAATTCATTATTTTGCGTATGAGCTTCATTTATTTGACTGCTGAAAATCTCTGGCAAATTAAAATAATTTCTTGCAAACAGTCTTTTGGGAAAGAATAGAATATATGTGTCTAATCTCAAAATATAGCTTGTATATCTTGATTTATGTATGTATGAGTCTAAGGTTTTCTCTCTTTTTCTGCCAATGACTAATAAGTTTGCTTTTTGAGTTAATGCAACTTATATCATTTCTTAAATACATACCTATAGCTGTTGTTTAACATCTTGACCTTTCTCTTTCATCTCACCAATGGAGCACATTGATTTTTCAGAGAACATTTACACAGATTTACTTCATGTTCTCCTTTAAATGAGTTTCTAATATAGCAAGACTGTTGGTATTTTCCTTGTCTATGGGGAAAATGAGGCTCATGAAAGTTTAATAGAATGAAAATTATTAGATTATTTGAGCTAAAATGAAAATTATTGGATTATTTGAGCTAGGAAGGACTTTAAGTACCAGCTCTTATTCATTCATTTATTTATACTGATTACTTAATTTGTGTCTGACACCATACTGTAAGATACACAGGGCTGATTTTTCAGCCAGCACACATCAGTATGCTATATTTATTATTAAAATATTCAAATACATATCCCACTATTTGTTAAATAGCTGTTGCACCAAGCCCCCTAAGTAACCTCCAGCATTACCCACTTCCCCAGGGCTTCCTAAACCTCACCTCAACCCAACAACTAAAAGAGACCTTCAAGACTCTGCTCTTACTTTATGGCTAGTATCTCTTCTGATTGACCAGTGTCTTGATGTACCAGTTGTTAAATATTTTCAGTGTTACTTGCGGGAAAAGAAAATTAAAGCCGCCAGAGAGGGGCCATGATTTGCCTCAAACCTGCAAGTAGTTTTTGACAGAGAATGATTATCCATTCAAAGAACTTTTTAGAATACTGTACCTTTTTTCTTGTTCAGAGTCATTTAGAGACAAAGCCAAGATTTAACCAATGTTTTCTGACTATAAATTATTACTTTCCAACAAATCAGAGCATCCTAATAATCGTGCCTACAGTGGATTAAAGTGTGCCATGATACTGATTCCCTTCAGTCCCTGGAATAACTGAGACAAGCCTGGGTCAGCCAGAAACCTGGGGCCAGTTGCCTCCTGACAAATACCATTTCTATATTTGCTAAGTACTTAGAAAGATTTTAATCACTGTACTTCATCAGAAAGCATCCAACTCTTATCTCATTCCATCTACTATGATTTCTGAAAAGGAAGATAATTATAAATCTCAAAAGTAAGGGAGTAGTACTTTTGCATCTGTTTAGCAGCAGAACCTTTTTCCAAATGAAATATTATGCAAAACTCACTCTGAAAACAAACCTGATATAGTAATTCTACCAGGAATATAAAAATCTGACAAGGTATATGCAACATCAAAATAATGATAATAATGGATTATAACCCATTGACTAAAATAGAGATCCACAAATCTGGTATAAGTAAGTAAACTAATTAAAGTCTGATGAGGAATAGGATATTTACATATCTCAAAGTACCACCTTAAAAAATATTAATTAAAAAGGTAAAATGAACGATTTTACCTTGAAAGAGCCCGGCAATACATTACCTTAATGAAATGATCAAAGTTAATGTCCTAGTTCTGGGACATCAGTTCTGTGATACTCCTGGCAAAGATGTATCACCTAAATTTAGTCATGAGAAAGCATAAGACAAACAAAATTTGAGGGACATTCTACAAAATAACTGGTATGTATCTTCAAAATTGTCATGGTCAGGAAAGCCAAGGAGAGACTAAAGAACTGTTCCAGATTATAGGAAAGTAAAGAGACATGACAACTCAGTGTAGCATATGATTTTGAATTGGACCCTTTTGCTATAAAGGACATTATTGGGACAACTGGTAAAACCTAAGTGGGTCAAAGAATTAGCTGGTAGTAATATATCAATGTGAATTTTCTGAGTTTGTTGGTAGCATTGTAATTATGTAGGAGAATGTCCTTGTTCATGGGAAATATACACTGAATGTTCAAGCATGATAGTACCTCATGTTGGCAACTTATTCTTGTGTGTTTCAGGGAAAAACAGTCTTTTGTGCTGTACTTGCAACTTTTCTTTAAACTTTTGAGATTGTTTTTTTTATTTTTAATCCAATATCTCAAATGAACCCTTGCACTTAGCCAAAAACTTCAAGACTCAATTCAAATACCTTCAAGTGAAGTCTTTATTAATCATTCTGATTGAAGTTCTGTCTCTTCCAAGCTCTCTTTATATATTTACAGAATTGCCTTTACATATCCATCAGTGTAGCAGTGCGTATCATGAACTGCCTTTTAAGCTTATTTGACCAAGTTATCTTGGTTATATATCTTGTCTTCTCAGAAAACTAAATTACTCAATGTCACTGAACATTTGAAAATATTTTTGTATTATCTATAGTTAATGTAACCATATATTTTAGATTTAACAATACAGTTACAGAATTTTGTTCCATTTAGGAAATTTGATCATGTATAATTAAATTAAATTTAATTTTTTATATCTATATTTCCTATAAATTCATAATCTTATTTTCTTTACCCAGAACTCTTACTTTTTTTTTTTTTTAGAAAAATACTAATTGTACTAGGCTTAAATAGTTTTTGAGATGAACAGTAATAAAAATAATTACATCCCAGAGCAGGAAAGAAGTTATATTGTTAAAAATATTTGTGTGATAATCCAGAAGTATATTTGTGAGGGGGAAAAAATCAGTCAGAGTTTTACAACCACTTAACACTCTAGTGTTTCGTTTTGTTTTTTTAATCCTTTTCTCTTTTGCCTAGTAGCTTTTTTTTTAATGGACCTAAGTTTTATATCCTATTTTTTTGCCTTCACACTATGAATATTTGGTTTTATCCTATTATTTTCTTTTGACATTATGAGTATTTTCCTATGTCATTAGTCTTCAAAAATAAATTTAATGGGTATATCATAACCAGTCATATAAATGTTACATAAATTTATATAAATTAATACCCTACTTGTAGACAATTATTTCTATTTTTATTATAAATATAATACTAATGATATCCTTGAATTTTATTTATGTCTTTGGCACGACTTCTTAAAAATGCATTCAAAAACTTTTGATGCATATCGAGATTCTATTCTCCAAAAAAGATGATCCCAGTTTATGACCTCTTTACGAGAGGATCTGTTTCATTGCCCCATAGGAATGTTTTCAATACTAGCAAATATAACATTCCTTAAGTTTTGTTGAGAAAGGAAATGAAATGAACATGGTTCTGCCTTATGCAAACAGCATATGCATAAAGACATTGACATAGACTGTGCATCAACTCAAGCTTCCCCTTATAAAATAAATATTTTGTGAATTTTTGGTCTATTTTAGCTAGAAACTCATGTGGTTTCTCCTTGAAGTCTTTATTAAAGCTCAGTTATTGACAGAAAAGGACAAACTCTTTACTTCATCCTTTTTTTCTTTCTCTACTCTGACATTTGAAATAGATACTATGATTGATAAAAACCATTAGGATGTTGAATGTTTTTGTAAATTTTCACGTTAGCAAGCTTCAACTTATCATAATACTGTTTTTAAATATAAAATGAAGGTTTACTAAATTAAAAATAAAAAGTTATCAGCTCAGTTTTTTGGAGTAGGAATAGAATTAATCTAATTGATCTAACCTAAGAAAGAATCATTGAAAAATTGATATAGTTTGTTTCAGATTGGTACTAGCTTTAAGTTTACCCACAATCACATCTTTCCTTTCTGTGCTATAGGAACTTTATAGTGGTAGCAGAGATTGCAATATTCTTGCTTGGGTACCATCCTTATATGAACCAGTTCCTGATGATGATGAGGTAAATATTATTTGTACAAATTGTAGTTACTTTTAAATCATAAATTAAAAAGTTTTATTAATTTTATATGAGAGACTTTTAAAGCACTTCTTGCTATTTTCTGATGTTAAAAATAATTTGTCTATTATAACACATATGGAAAATTCAGACAAATATTAAAAGAACACAAATTTCTAAAGCTGAATTAATTACTGTTAACATTTTTATTTACTTTATTCTTGTTTTTCCTATTTCTATTTTTAACATACTAAATATTGTGCTTGGACATACAGCTTGGCATCTCACTTAATATTGTACAATAAATCTTTTACCATGTTATTAATAACTATTGTTTTTAATAATATGGCATTCTGTTATTTATATGCCACAGTTTACTTAAATATTTACTCACTTGGTGACATTTCTTTTGATCATTACTAACAAATTAAGGTGAATAGCTGTTCATAAATTGTTTATATTTCTGATTGCTTGTTTGGATAAATTCATAGTAGGTTTATCTCAAGTTATCATGTATGACATTTTTAAAGCTCTTTATTTACACTGTCAGATTTTACCAGTTTATATTCCTCTTAGCAGTCCGTTAGTGCCTTAGAGTATAAATTGGTACAAATATGACAGTGTGAATAAAAAGCCTTAAAAATATGAGGAGTAAACAAAATGAATAAGAGATGATCCCTGATCATAGTAGTAGTTTCTATATTTTTTACTTTTATGTCCAGCTGTCTATAGGTGATTATTTTACTGACACTGTTAATCATCCCCATTTATCCTTACCAAAAATTATTTTACTAGGTACTATTAATCATCACCATTTCTCCTAATTTCTAGGATATTAGAAGTTAATATCTAAAAACCAATATGTATAGATGTAATTTTTTTAAAGTTGGAAATATAAATAAATGTAGTTAGAAACACCTTACGTTAATCTTACCTAACTCATAGTAAAAATAAAACATCTTAAATAGAGATGGAAGAAAGTTATTGCTAGAGCACATTTGAAATTCTAAAAACATTTTTCATATATTTTGTTTCTTTATGAAAACAGGACTTTGTCCGAAACCACATAGGAATGAATTTTTATGGAGGTGGTTGATAGCATTTCGCAGTTATCGACAAAATGTATTTCATACCTAAACTTGCAACTGCTATGGTTTACTGCAGTGTAAAGCTGTGAAATTTTTTTTTTTTGGCCTTAATCCAAATGAAAAAGAAAACACGTACAATGGTAAATCTTCAAGCAGCTGGCCAAACGCTGTATGAATACTTACAGATTTCATCACTTGTCTAATTCGATTTCTTATGGCTTTGCTTAGTTTCCATGTACAGCTGCTTTAAATGAATATTCTTCTGTGGAAAGCTTAATATGGTCAAATAGTTTGGTTCAGCCATTTATTTTACATTATTATTTGCTTATTGTGTCCTGCTGTTTGGGAATTACTATATACATTAAATCCAACTTATTATAGTGTAGTCCCTATTAGGAAGTATAACAATCATTTACCAAATGAAAACAGTAAAAATAAAAGTAAATCTAGTATGACTTATGCTTAGAAATAGGGTATTAGAAGAAAACTAGAATACTTAATTTATAAAGATAGTATATGATTCTGATGATTTATTTCCTTATTTTATAGTTATAGTGGTAGTTTGAACTTCTTATCTAGAAGAATTTTTGTATAAGAAATTAAGCTGTACAAATAGAAAATCAAATAGAGATATACAATGTTAGCTTTAATTTTTTATTAAATTTATTGCAGTGACATTGGTTAAAAAATTATGTAGGTTTCAAGTGTATAATTTGGTAATACATCATCTACACATTGCATTATGTGTTCACCACTCGAAGTTACATTGCCTTCTGTCGCCATATATTTGTCCCCCTTTACCCTTATCTACCTCCCATCCTTCCTTCTGGTAACCACTAAATTATTGTCTGTGTCTATGAGTTTTTGTTTGTCTTGTTTGTTTGTTGCTTTCAGTTTTATATCCCACATGTAAGTGAAATCATATGGTTCTCGACTCTTTCTGACTTATTTCACTTAGCATGATAATCTCAAGATCCATACATTTTGTCACAAATGGCAGTATTTCATCTCTTCTGATGGCTGAGTAATATTCCATTATATATATGTACCACATCTTCTTTATCCAGTCATCTATGGAAGGAAACTTTGGTTGTTTCCATGTCTTGGACATGAGTGAATAATGCTGTAGTGAACATTGAGGTGCATATAACTTTACAGATAAATGCTTTCAAATTTTGGGGGTAGATAACCAGAAGATGGATTGCTGAGTCATATGGTAATTCTTTTCTTAATTTTCTGAGGAACCTCCATACTATTTTCCAAAGTTAGCTTTATTTTTAAGCTTAAGAGCTATAAAAGCTTATCTTTTAAAATTTACTGTTTTACACTTTAAGATAGCCATCATTCTCATATTACTATAAAATGGTAGGTGCTAAGATTATTTTTACAAAACTGTAGTTTGAAAGATTCCTGTGAATGCAGGTAGAACACGAATGTGATGATATAGATCCTATAGAGAAGTCCATCTTCATGAGTCCCTTATTCCTTATATGAATATTTACTGTTTAACTCATATTTAAAAGTTTTTCATCTCAACTATCAAATAAATGACTGCTGCAGTTTCCCAGAGTGGCAACACAGTTCAAAACAAAACAAAACACATTTATACATACACACTCAGTCTTTAGTTTCGAGTAAATTAAAAAATAATACTGGTAATGGGTTTAAATCACAGTTTTGCCATTTATTAGTGATCTGGGACAAGTTTATTATATTGCCAAATATTAGAATCATCAAAGCAAAATTGTTCTTAGGTTTTCTTTCAAATTCACCCTTGAGATGAGATTTACTTCTCCATCAGCCAAGATAATCCCTTATGGGTGTTTCTTCTAAGATCTAAGAGGAGGAATTTAGTTCTGTCCTAAGAAACTGAAGAGTGTTGCGTGTAGGGACAGATTTTATGGTCTTTAAGCATAAATCCTGTTATTTAATTGTCAGGCTGTTTTACCATATTCTAAGGAGTTGCCTTCCTTTTGCCCCCTCATCCTAAAATTTACTCATGGTCAAGGCAAGCCTGTATAACTTAAACAGTTTTCTTTTCTGAGAACTATAGGTCAGCTACATTACAATTTAAATCTGACTTCTTACCAAGAATCTTACTTTATTTTGACAGTCACACAATACATAGCTGTTTTATTTACCACTTTCTGACACAGACAACACTATATTCTGCCCATGGAGACTTTCTAGTAATTACCAGCAAGAAATTTAGAATTTATCAAGATTGTATTTGTGATAGATGTTAAGTTTCGTTTCGTTCTTCCTTTCCATTATTTGGACCTGGACTGGAGGATCCCTCTAAACTCATGCTTCCCTGTCTCTATAACATTCACAACTATCTGTCAGTAGAACAGGCTACCTGATAAGGTAGAGATGGATATATAGAGCATAGAAAGGATGGATACTGGAAGGAGATGTAGAGAAAATTGAATAGTTGGTAGTTACACTTAATAATTGAGTTTCAAACAATAATATCTGTACTACATCCATATACATCATTTTTACTGTAGCTTTTAACTATAAGTTTAATTTTTTTCTGATTTTTAGCAATAAAATATGCTTACAATACTGTAGTGCATTCATATTGTTATCATTTATTACTATAAACAGTAAAGTTTATATACAGCTGCATTTTGATTTTCACTTCATTATTTTCATTTCTTTGCTCACTATAGCAACAATAATTTACAATAAAATGTAATTTTGCCTCTCTGTTGAGCCTTCAAATGAAATTAAAATGTTTAATAGGTACCATAGTGGAATTAAGAGGCATGACTTTTGTATAGGTTAACCATCCAGGGACGTTTTGGGTAGGTAACTAAGGCAGAGTTAAAGGCTTCTAAAGATAGAGTAGGGAAGACGAATCACCCTAACCCCCAAGACAATACATCTTTGAATAAACTTTCACTAAATAACCTAACTTAATAGTTAAATTATAAACCCAGAAAGATAGGAAATTCAGTAAATGTTTGGATAAAAGAATAAATTAACAGACTTCAGTATGCTACTCTTTCAAATCCATGAATTGCTGCTAGGAAAAGTGAATAGTTAGCTGAGGTTCACTAATAGTTTTGTATCTGGACATTTGGTGTATAATGGAATTTTTTTTGTACAAGTGACGATAGCCAACATTAGGTTCAGTAATAGCGACAATAGCCAAATCTAGGTTTTAGTAATAATGCATTGTAATCTATAGCTTTATTAGCTATAATGAATACCTAAATTAATATATTGTTTTCCAGCTATTCTGGCTGATACTAGGGGTAGTTACTGGAAACACCTACTTTTTCTACTGTTATCATTGTTTGAATTATAATATTCTAAGTCACCATGTTCATCAAAAAGGAAATGAGCACTCTCAGACATACAGTCAGGGTTACTCTTGTCAAAAAATATTACTATATGTTGTAAAAATCAATACATGTAAGATAATTTGAGTAGTTTTGATGCTAATATATTATTGGATTTTGAGTCTGAACAAACTTGTAGCAAATGTAAAAGTTGCAGAAGTAGTAGTAAAGCTGGCTCATAATGCCCACATACTCAGAAAATGAGACCATCTTAAAGTCCTTTAATCATTTGTCAGAGCATAATATGGTAGCCTTTCAAAATATTTTCCAAAAAAGTGAATCAATTTGAAATACCAATTTCTGATTGCCTTTATAAGGTCTGGCTCTAAAGTGTAAGAGTACCATGATGTTTTGTTGTTTTAAATAAACACCAAACGTTTGCGGTTGTTTTTTTGTTTATTTGTTTGGTTTTTTTTTTTTTGGTCAAAGAAATCTCTCAAGGAAACCTTTGTGCTAATGACAAACATGTTAACCATTTCTGACACATTTTGCATGTGATTCTGAACTACTTTACTAGCTATAAAAAAGTGAATAAATGTCACAACTTAATAATTCAGATTACTTTTTGAGCCCAAAGTGGTATTACTAAGTTTGATGAACACCTTACGCCCCCCATATATGGATATTTTGCTTATTTATAAAAGTCAGGTCTATCCAAACAATAAAAGTTACCAACATTAATATTTTGGGCGGTCAAGTCAGACTGTAGACCTGAGTTCAGTCTTAGCTGCATGGATGTTAATATGCTACTACCTTCTCCAAAGAGTTGCAGAAATGCCTTGAACAATAGCAGCATGTGTGCGTGCGTGTGTGTGTTTGTTTAAAGGGAAACATGATTTGGATAAAGTCCGGTATGTTAATTTAAAATGAAGTTACATTATCTTGTATGTGGAGTGTTTCTTACATTACTTTTGTTTGAAATTAACAATATATCATTTCTTTCAAAATAATCTAATTGCTTTTCATCTGATATATTTTATAACTATATTGTAAGCCTAAAATTATGAGGTGGATTAATCAAATCTTCCTTTTTTTACTCCTTTTTAGATTACAACCAAATCACAGTTAAATCCAGCATTTGAAGATGCCTGGAGCAGCAGTGATGAGGAAGGATGAATGTCAATCCTAAGTACCTTTATGTCTGTTGATGGAACTTTTGAAATGGGACTGTTTTGTTTTTGTTTGTTTAACTGTCCAGTGACACCTAAATTAGCCCTGAATTTGGGTGATTTTTTCCCCTGATGTTTTAAAATGAGGTTTCATGTGTCAGATGGCACCTTGTATTTGCATGAAATCCTGAAATACCTTTTCTGTGGTATATTTAATCAAAACATGTCTTCGTGATCCCAGTTGGTATGGCCTGGGGTAGCCCCTCTTGCTGCAGTACAAAGAGACGAGTCATGGCTCTGCCAAGTGGGACCGTGAGCCCACTGTGTGAACTTTAAGATGCAGTCTCCAAAGATGAGCACGTGAAGGTTATCAGCACAGAGTCTCTCCTACTGGCTATATTACCTTGTTCATTTTTACTTTAAAGGAGAATTTTACTGAGGATGATTATATCAAAAATAATTGTTGAAAAGTCATTTTTTTTTATTCATGCATTCAATTTTTGCAGCGATTTCATTTAGTCGACCATTGTCTAGTTTTATGTTAAATGTTTTTTGAACTCAGTTCCTTCCACTGTCCAAAAAGTGTATCACAGGTGTTTTTTAACTTGAGGAAAATCCCACGTTTCCTTTATTTTCATGTGTCAGATGGCAGCTTGTACTCATGCTTCAACTCCCATTCTCTGAATGTTAAGATGTGACCAAGTCCTGCTTCATTCATTGAGGCAGAAAATGTCCAGACAGGGGAATCTGGCTTAAACATGAAATGTTGTCATAAAATTTCTGTTTATTGTCTACTCTTCTTGTGTTATAACCCACAAGTGATTATCATGAAACTAATCTCATATTCCCTTTCTTCCTGATTCTTATCAAAAGGAGACCAATAAAGGAGGTTTTTGTGAGTTTTTAAGTGTGTGTTAGGCCTCATATCAGATGTTTCTAGCCAAATGTTTTACATATGTTTACTTTATAGTTGATTTTCTTAAGCCCCTACTGTTTACTCTCACTTCCCCACACCCCTTGGTAAGGATGCTTATGACCTTTGAGAATACTATTGAAATTGGAAATTTTTTTTTAATTTTAAGGAAGAAGAAATTTTCCTCCAGACCACAAATAATTGTATTACCTCTATCTAGTTATATAAATATAGTCAGTCCTCCATATCTGTGAGTTCCACATCTGTAGATTCAACCAATTGTGGATGAAAACTATTCCCCCCAAAAGTTACATTGTTGCTGACATGTACTATGTAGTTAGGTCTATGATGGTTGTGTCTGTACTGAACACAGTTTTTTTTTTCCTTGTCATCATTCCCTAAACAATACATTATAACAATTATTTACATAGCATTTATATTGTATTAGGTATTATAAGTAATCTAGACATGATTTAAAGTATACGGGAAGGTGTGTGTACTATGCCATTTTACATAAGGGACTTGAGCATCCTGAGGATTTGAGATTCATAGGGAGTCCTGGAACCAATCCCCTTCAGATACCAAGGGACAGCTTTATACATGCTCATTGTAAATAATTGAAGCAACATAAAAACTTACCAAAAAATGTAGTGGTCACACAGAATCATACCACCCTAAGGTAACGACTTCTAACATTTTGGTGGCCATTCTTCCAAGCATCTGTTTATGACACATATAATTATAAATAACAGGATGCAGTTGTTATGGAAACTCCTCTCCTCCCACATCAGCACCTCCCTCCCCATTCCTTACATTAATATTAAAACAGTTTTATATCTTGACCCAATTAGAAATTCAAAACTTATATAGTAAATATACTAAAGAATTTATATAACAGATATAAAAGAGACATTTATGGTAGATTACTGCGATGTTAATGTAGTTTCAAATCCATTGGGGCCCCATACCCAATAGCCAATATTATTAATATTACTGATTGTATTCAGTCAACCACCAGTAAATATTTTTCTCTTGCAGATTTGGCTAACATGTTCTGTTCGGTGCCTGTTTCAATAGCCTCTTAGATGCAGTTGTCTTTACCTTAAAGTGCCAGGCTACCTATCGGGCACCTCAGCAGCTTTATCATTGCATATATTCTTTGCAGACAAGATCTCAACTGCATCCACTTTCTTCCAGGAGCACAGGTATGACATTATATTGATGATATCTTCTAAGGAGACTCATTTAGGATCTATAGGTCTAACATCTTTTAGTACTTCTGGGGTTCTGATGGCAACACTTTATTTACAATTTTTACTTCCAAATTAAAATCAGCAAGCACTCCTGTCAATCCCCTTCATTAAAGAGACTTTGGCTATCTCTCATCATGCTTCCTGGAGTCTCTGGACCTCTTAGGGTGGTCATACATTGCCCAAAGACTTCCGATGCAAGAAACTGCCCCTCTTGGCTTCATACTACACTTTTTTAAATCAATAAGTAAAATACATGATGGGCTCTTTGGAATATAAGGGCTCTCAGCCTATGACACTCAGCCCTTGACCTGTAACCAGCTGTTTATTAAGCTTTGGGTCATGGAAACAGTACATCAGAAAGGTGGCACAGCTACTAAGGCCTCTTTAAGACAGGATGGAGCCAAACCTGGGCTCTCCGGCATATTCCACTTGCATGAGGATATGGCTTCCCCTGTCCTCTGTCTCTTGCCAGAGGCCAAAGTGCTGAAGAGTGCCACCCCCTCCCTCAGACCATATGGCTACCTGGGATATCACTTGAGATTATCTGAATGAACAGCAGTGGGAGTACCTAGACTACTCACATGGCATTGCCGACCATTGTACATGATGGAGCTCAGTGGAATATTGCTGCTTTCCATCTCTTAGCCAGGATGTCCTTAACAAAGGATGGAACCCAGGAAACAGCACACTTGGCCAGATTTTAGGCAGTCATCTTGGTGCTGGATGCCCTGGCCAACAAGTAGCCCTATCTTCACATTTATTATAAACTGTTATACTATTGCCCAAAAGTTGTCCCTCTCAGGAGAAACAAACAAACTTTGAGACTCTTTTGCCTCACAGATATCCAAGATATAAATAAAAATTATACATCTCCACATATATTAAGGCCATAATAGAAGGCCTTGCCAGTATACTGTATCCCTTTTAGAGTTATAGACGTTACTGATGATAACCAAGAAGTATATTTTACTTCTTAAAATGCACAACACTAGCCTTTTAAAAAACATATTTGATAGAATTTTCATTTACCTAATTGGTCCCAAATAGCCAATTTAATTGAGAGACATCATGGTAAATTTATACCTACATCAACTTTAAAAAACTTTCCCATCACGCTTTCTTATAGGTTAAGAGGGATTTACATTGCCTCATGTTTATAAAGACTCATTGTAAGTGAGGCCCTTTTTATAATGTCTTCTCCTATCTTTATACATTTTTTATCATTCCCACATCTCAGAAGGGCTAGAGGCTAGATCTAGGGTAAAGCTCTCCTGGGACCCATTAACCAGGTTGTCTATGGACCAGACAGCTGCTCAATGTGATATGGGACCCATTTGAACCTAAACTTCTACCAGAAACCAAAAAGTCTGTCAAGTACAGATGTACAACTTTCTTCTGTTGACTGTTGATCTTATTACTACTAGTCTGAGTGCTTTCATTAATTCTGTGGACTGTTGATCTTATTACTACTAGTCTGAGTGCTTTCATTAATCTGGAGGTCTCTCTGTTTTCTACTAAAAAAAAATGCCCCTACACTCCCATGCCTAAAGGGAAATCTGATAGAGGTTACTAGTATCTGCTTCATATCAGTCAAATCCTTCAGCCCTATGAAAAAGAACTACTTATTTTCCAAAGCTTTTTTCTACTCTCCCCTCCTGTCTCCCACCATGACCACCACAACCATTCTTTCTCAACTTGGTTACACACCATATGACTAATCTTTATACACTTTACTAACATATCATTTTATCTCCAATAAAATAACTGCTGGACCTGCCACCTTGAGATTGATGATAGATAGATAGATAGATAGATAGATAGATAGATAGATAGATAGATGATAGATAGATAGATGGATGATAGATAGATAGATGGATAGATAGATAGACAGACAGACAGACATATGTACATAGGTATATACATACATACATACTTTTAACATACTTTATACCTCCACCAAGACATTGTTAGAGATCCCAAGAATTTCAGATTTCGTCTAATGCCATATGTAGAGAAAATCTAGTTATGGGGTGACCCGCAAAGATTCTTTATACCTCTACTTGTGTTCCTCTTTTCTCCTGTCATAGTAAAAGGTTTTATACACTGCTTAGGGCAACTTATGCCCTCTTCTCTAAAAGTCTCCACTACCATCACTCCCAAGTTTCTTTAGTATGGTGTCAAAGAGCCAGTAGTATTGACTACACTTTCTTATTTTTTTGTATTCTTGATACTCTGGTTTTGGGACCTTGATCCTAGTGATATTGCTCCTTTCAGGACTAATTCTCAAAGATAGCAGGTGTCTCTCCTGAGGGCGAGCCTTTTGTATACAAACCAACCAACCTAAAGTCCATACCCCTAACCATCTCCATTGTCAAACTCACATACCAAGCCAATAATCCCCCTTCCCTAAATCACCCAAGGGCCAGGTACCAGACAAGTAGGGACTATCACTAGATAGCCTAGAGTCTACCAAAATTATTCAAACTATCCAACCCTAAATGTACCTACCCTGTCTTGCCATTTCTTCCCAGAAAACCCTAAGAAAGGCTCTGGGCCATGCCTTGCCCTTTGCTCTCCCTAGAGAGGGGGCCTCCTGACCAATCCTGGTCCTTTCCTCCATGGCCCTGCATGGTATGGTATGCTATGCCTTCTGGTTCTAGGGACCTGTGAGTATAAAGTTTCTTCATGACAATTATTTCCATGTCTTCATGTCTTAGAACAAATTTTAATATACTAAGTTATTCTTTTTATTAACTACACAACATTCCATCTTGTAAATGTAACAGTTTTTTGGTTTTTTTCCCCCAGACAATCCCCTGTTTATGGCCACTTGTACAGTAGTAAAGATTATGAACTATGCTATATTTTCCTTAGGTGATATATTTGGCTGATACACTTTAGTCACTGAATATCATATTTTCTTCTGTCAGAGGAAATTATAATTTTGCTGGGTAAAGGATTCTTGGGTTGTAGTCTTTTTCTTTCATTAGTCTATAATTATTATGTTCACTTTCTTCTAGCTCCTAGTACTGCAGATGAGAACTCCAAGACCAGTGTGATTTTTTCCCTTTGTAAAGAACTCAATCTTTTTAGCTGGCAGCTTGTCAACAGTAAGATTTTTTTTCCCTTTATCCTTAGAATTCCTTAATTTTATCAAGATAACTGATAAGTCTTTTTTTTTCCCATCAATTCCTGGACCGCTTGCGAGCTCTTTTAGTCTAAAGCCTCAAGTCTTTTCTCAGTTCAGGGATATTTTCTTCTAATATCTGTTTAATTGTTGCTTCTCTCTTTTTTTTCTTCTTTGCATCACCTATTAATTGCACGTAAAGTCTACTTTGGTCTCTCCTTCATAGTCATATGTTTTCCTTCCTGCTTGCCTTTTTTTTAAATCATAGAACAGTGCCCAGAATATACTAACTGCTCAGTATATATGAGTTTTGTTGTTTCTGCTCAATATTTTGAGATTTTGCACTTGCTCTTTGAGGTCACTCAGACCTGACTGTGATCATCAGGAAAATCTTTTAAATTATTGTTTTATTCTCCTCCCCACCCTAAACTTTTGTTTTTAAACACTTGCAGAAATATATTGAAGAGATATGAGAAGTCTAATAGAGGTTTCCACTTGAAACTTTCAAAAATTGTTTCATTCAATTGATATTTGTCTAGCCTTATTGATACTATATATCAATAAACCTGTTAACAAATGTAATGATCACCTGTAATTTCTTTCTAATGCCTTTTACAGTTTACAAAATTTCCTTCCTTACTGTCTTGGCTAATGAATGTTGTATCCTGTCATATTTCAAAGGATGCTTATGCCAATTGTTTACTTGACCTCAAACTAATCCCAATTTTAACTAAAGTCATTCATGATATACCCATGAAATACCTAGTTTTTAAAAATACAAAGAAACAAAAAAATCACATTTTATTGAGGTAGCCTTAAATTTATGTTTAACAGCAAGCATGAAAATAGCTTCACAGTTAAGCTTTTATACTTTCTGCCAAGCCTTTTCTTTACACTTATGAAGAAAACACCTTAATAGAGGAAAAAAGTCTTCTCTTCAATGGAAGCATTCTTTCTGTTCAGTTTATGTTAAAAATTCCCATTTAAACTAGATAAAAAACCTTTAAAGAAAGTTTGGAAGACAAACTCTTAAACTGTACCAGTTGTATTAACAGAAAAAAATAACTTCAAAATTGAAATTATTCAGTAAGAGACACATAGGTATGACTAGTATTGATGAGACACCAGACAACAAAAACCTTTAGCTATTATTTAAAATCTGATTGAGACAATAATAGAAAAAATTTGTTCTCAACAAATCAATCTCGATTAACTTTCAAAGAAGAGTCACTATCTCACAATGGGAAGAAAAACCTCAAATTAGATATTAAACTAATGGCCGCACAGTTCTAACTCAGCAGTATTTCATTACTGCTCAGTTATATACTAATAGTTTGTGATTTCTATAAAAATGATATAACTACTGAAGATTAGAAAAAGAGATTTCTGTAAATGATAATTATAATTTATCAATATATTTGTTTATAAGTTATATTTTAAATTAAAATTCAATTTAATTATAATTTAAAATATAATTTTTATAAACAAATACATTAATAAATTTCCTTTTTTTAAACTTAATTTTTTCCCCTATATTCAGATGCTTTTTACTGACTAACCAACTCCTGTTTAGCCTCATGAGGGTACTCATAAACGTTGTGCTAATGGGTTAACATGGCTCTCCCAGTCTGTGCTTTCCCAAGACTTACAAAGAAACAAATGTACAATCCTAACCTTGGCTTATTATTTTGTCACTAAAAATACAAGTGAGTCGATGTTTGAGACAGTTCCTTAAGCTCCTCTTTTTTTTTTATGCCTTCACATTCTGTCAATGGTTATTATATAGGGTTGTAGCCTTAGACCTGGGCAGTGGCTTTGTTTCCTTGGTATTTGTGGTCAACTCTTAAAGTCAACAAATGATTGGCTCCAGTGGCTTCTCTTTTGTTCATCTCATCTCGTGTGGTGTGTTAGCAACAGCACTACATTAGGGCCTGTTAACACCTTCCTGTTCAAGCACCAGCAAAGCTACTACTCAGGTGGCTCTTCCCCGTATAGTGACATCATCCACTCTTGTGTGAATCTATATATTTTCCACATAAATATACTGCTAAAGTACTAAAATGAGGAAATAATACTCCTAAGTCTTTGAGAATTGAGTTAACTATTTTTATTGTAACTGTTTTTTAATATATATTGCATATGCAAAATTTTGTCGAGTTTCAGTAAGTACTATGGAAAAAGGGTGTTAAAAGTAACTCAGTGACGATACAATCACTATGAACATTAAAAAATCATAAAGTTGTCAAAAAAAATAATTGTAATGGTTTCATAAAGAAATAAGTAATAAACAATGAACTGGAAATCAAAAGACCTGAGCCTTAATCTTAGTTTTCCTACCAAGTAAATATGTGAATTTAAATAATATATTTTTACTTTCTTTTTCTAATTAGTTAAAAAAGAAAAAAGGAAGGAGACAGAAAACTGTAATAGAAAATTGTTAAATTCATTCCTGCTCCAAAATTACACATTATAATATTTAGAAAGCATTTTTAAATGATATTCACTGTGTGAAATATTTAAGTAGAGGTTTATATTCAAGATTAATTGAAGTTCATCGAAGGCAAAGGTGAAGTGTCTTTATAAAAGTTTCATGGATTATCTTACACTGCATGAACACTCAAATTCTAATGGAATGAGAATGCTGTTTTGCCTAGACTAAAATTTTGAAGTAAAATTTCCATCCAAATTATTATGGAGCCGCCACTGATTAGCTGTATTATTTAGCAAGTTGCTTAGCCTCCCTGAGCTAATCTCATCATTTGTGGAATGGGAATAAAATACACTTTATGGAATTGAAAGAAAGTTCTGACAGCACTTCGCGTAAGCAGCCTGAAGTGACCTCTGAATATGGTTCGCTATTCACTTGACCCAAATAACCCCACAAAATCATGCAAGTTAGGCGGTTCAAATCTTCATGTTCCCTTTAAGACCACTCCTGAAACTGTGTAGGCCTTTAAGGGTATGCATATCTGAAAAGCCACCAAGTATCTGAAGGATGTGACTTTACAGAAACAATGCGTGCTATTCTAAACAATGCGTTGTTACAGTGGTGGAGTTGGTAGATGTGCCCAGGCCAAACAGTGGGGCTGAATGAAGGGCCCCAAAAGAGTGCTGAATCTTGCTGCACAGGCTTAAAAATGCAGAGTGATGCCAAACTTAAGGGTTTAGATTCTCTGGTCATCGAGCACATCCGGGTGAACAAATCTCCCAAAATGTAGTGCAGAACTTAAAGAGCTCACAAGTGCATTAACCCCTACATGGGCTCCCCCTGCCATATTGAGATGATCCTTAATGAAAAAGAACAGATTGTTTCTAAACCAGAAGAGGAGGTTGCACAGAAGAAAAAGATATCCCAGAAGAAACTGAAGACACAAAACTTATGGCCCAGCAGTAAATTCAGCATCAAATAAATTCTAATAAAAGTAAAAGCAGGAAAAAAAAAAAAAAAGAATTCTGCCATAAAAGAATTGTTCAGGTAATAGAACTTTTGGGTTGAGCTCTTATCAAAATTGTTCTCAAATTTCACTTTCTCAGGACGTGGTCTGCTTATTTTGTCTTCCTCTCCCTTCTAGAATGTACACTCCATAATATACATTTTATTTTGTTTATTGCTGTATCCTCAGCACCTGAAACACTGCTTGGCAAATAGAAGATACAAATATGTGTATTTATTTATTGAACTAATTAGTGAACAATATCATTACCAAGCACTTAACTACAAAAAAACTACAGTCACAATTTGCAAATGATAAAGTGCTTAATTGTGTAATTTTGTAATTTACTATATATGAAATTTTAAGTGTTGTTAAATATTAGGTAGTAACCTGGGTATTACTTTAATCCTATAGTCTTTCTCTCGCAAAACAACAAAGGATCCTTTTCTCAAGATTGTTGCTGGCCTGTACACCCAACATAGATCCCCCTGACTCCTTTAGAGGGCTGCTGTTGTACTGGGGACTTGCTTTGTGAATCCCAATAGCTTAACAAAATTAGGGGAACTTTGAAACCTTGAGTTTAGATTTCTCAGTATGGCCTTCTCCAACTAGCCCATTCCTACCTGGTAATGTTACGGTTTGGACTGAATTTATTGCTTTTGGCTCTAAAGTTCTGGGCTTTCTTCTCGTTCCCCCAATTATGGAAAAGTAACAAATGTTTCTGGAAATTTTACATTTTTCAGGTCATTGATTATCTTTGTACTCAGAAGGAATGCAGGAAAGGCAAGATAAGGCCTCAAAATCTCAGATGCTTACAAAGGGCAGGAGAACACGGTAAGTGAGTGAAAAGTTGAGGGTAACAAGAATCAAATATAAGAATTATAATCATACTCTTTATTTTTATTGCACTTTGGTATCATCAGCATATAACATAATAAATATATGATATTAGAAATTAAGTACCCAATTAAAAATAAGTGTTTTGGTTATTATGTTTTTTCTTCTATAATTTATTATATTTGTATCTTGAATCAAAAATGTGACTTTTTTCCTATATCATCTGGGAGCAATATTAATTTTATTTGGATTAGTAATATAAAAGCTTTTCACAGATTTTTTTTTCTTAAAAACATTCCTTGCACAATAATTTTTATATATTTAAGATCTGAATTTATAGAATTCAGCTCCTGGTTAATTTTCAGAACTACACTTCAGTGTACTATTTACATTTTTTACCTCTATACAATTATCAATATTAGCTGTAAAAAGGCAAACTGATCCAAGTTTGTTCATTTTTATAAATACTTGAAATCAAATAACTCTTTTAGAGTTTGATGCTTAGCTCCACGGAGGTAATCGTCACTTAAATTTCTGGAAAGTTATTTCTGCATATGAATGTAGGCCAGATTTTTCCTGGTTAACTGAGTTTCCAAAAGGCACAATTTGATTAGAAATTTGATGAGTAAATGGATGATTCACTTGTGTAACTGGTTGTGAACACACCTGTAAAGAAATAAGAGTATATATGTCAACCAAAGTCCCAATTTTTTACTAAATCTTCACTAATAATTCAGCTGACATTTTATAGATAACACAACTAATTTCTTATAACCATCCCCCAAAAATCTCGTTAGTCTCACACCACATCTGTTGTGCATACCATTTGTCAAGTAAAGAAAGCATCGACATGTCTCCTGTAGTTCAAACTGTGATGATACATCCCTTCATAGTCTTCATTACCACATTCATGACACGTTCCCTTATTCTAAATTAAATATGATTCCCATTGAATTGTGAAGTAAATGTGTGTGACTTATCCAAACTGCCACCATAGGTTTGTTTTGCAAAACAAGTCCAACATTAGCACTGACTTGCAGGACCACCTGTTTACCTATTTGCAGTCCTGTTTACCCACTTTACTCATCACGCAAAATAATTTCCTGATATGCCCATTATTGGCATGATTTCCAAAAGCTATACTAACACTTAAAACCTTTTGGACACCATAAATAACTATAGGTAATTGAATAGTGTTTATATCTTTTATATCTGTACTCTCATTGGCTGAGTCGGAAGGGAATAAAGTGATTTAACCTTTTCATGCAACTTTGTACTATAATTCTCTTCACCCCAGCTTCAACATGCCAAGAACTATTATTATACCTCAGATTTGCAAATGTTAGTTTTTGTTCAGGAAGCAGTTTCTGTTGGAATTAACCTTTTCGTAAATCCATCATTGGCAAAAGGTTTTCATGCCAAGAAATTTTTCTTAATACATTTTACACCATTATCACTGCTATAATTCCAGCCCTTGTTTTCAGTCCATTAAGTTTTTCATTAAGTTAAATTTGTCATTAAATGTCTTTGCTATTTTGGTCATAATTTTTACTGTGGTTAGTTTCGTAATAGCTTCTTAAGTCGTGTACATTTAGTACGATGTGCATTAATAGTTGTGTGCAGTCGTAGGCATGTAGGAATAGTTTTTTCTTCCACAGTAACATGCTCTTCTCATGAAATCCTTGGCTATGTTTGCCTCATTTTTTCATTTTTGATGGAGAGAAAAACAGTGCGATGTGATGATAACTGGCAAATCCCAGTCAATGTTAGGGAGACATTAGATAGTGGTGAGAATTATGATAAACCTGAAAACACCTGCCCAATGGCAGCAGTTTTTATGAATTTGGATTAGGTTTACCTGACAACTCAAGATAACATTGCTTAAATTAAATACAAATGCATTTCTTTTGATGAAAGTCCACAAAGGCAGCCCTCAGCTGATATGCTGTTTCCAAGATCATCAAGAAACTAGGCACTTTTATCATTGCTCCCACACCTTCTCATTAGCAGCTTCCTCCTTGTGATTCAACATGATTTCAAGATTCATCTATGTTACAGCTCGTATCAGTACTTCATTCCTTATTTATTGTCAAATAATATTCTATTGTATGGATATATAACATTATATCTATCCGCTGATTAGTTGATGGTCATCTGGATTATTTCCACTCTTTAATTATTATGAATAATGCTGCTATGAACATTTGCATACAAGTTTTTGTGTGGAAATGGCTCAGTTCTTCTTGGTATCAACTATGTGCCAGTGTACAAAACAGGCCAAATCCTTTGCTGTGCTTGAATATTTAAATTGAGAATGAGGTTTTGAGCCAGGAGAGAGACATAATCTGACTTAGATTTTAATAATATCACTTTTGTGTCAGTGTGGAGATCGGTTGAAGAGGAAGCAAAGAATCCAGTTAAGAGTGTTATAACCCAAGCAAGGGCTGACAGTGGCGGTTTCAAGGTGTTGGACATATATCAGAAAGGCATGGATGGGAGAAAAGTTGGAAGATATTTCACAGTGTGCCTTTTTTATATGTAAGGCATGTGAATATATTACCTGTTCAAAAATAATAATTTGAAACAATTCTAGATGGATTATAGATCTAAATTTAATAAGGAAACCCCATAAATTTTAGAAAACCAAAAATTAGTATGACTTCAGAAAAAAAAAAGTTTCTAAAATAAGAACCAAAAAGCATAAAGCATAGGAAAAATATTGATACATTTCACTATTTTTGAAATAAATTTGGTAAAATTTAAAAACTAAGAATAACAAAAATTCCCATAAAATTAAAATATAAGCCCTGGATTGAGAAAAGAGGTTGTAAAACATAACTGACAGAATTAGCACAAAACAAGAAAATATAATTCTATGTAAAAATAAGCAAATGATATAAAAAGTGTACACATTGAGATCTGAGGCCACATTCTCTACCTGTGCACTAAATCCCACCCCTCTCTCTCACTCAAAGACATCACTACAACAGTTGTCCTCTTTCCAGCACTAGCAGTTTTTCCTTCTCTGCTAAATTTTTCCAAAGTATACAAACGTGCTTTAAATGTCATCTATTTAAAAAATAATGACTCTTCCTGTCATTATTTCATTTCTTCACTCCTTTATATAACAAAAATCCATGATAGAATTATATAAACTCGTTTTCTCCAATTTCTCTCTTTCTACTTACTCTTGAAACTCACTCCGAACATTCAGGTTTTTCATTCCTTTCATTCTTGTAAATCTGCTCTTGTTGAGGTCAACCAATGGCTTCCATATTGCTAAATCAATGGTCACTTTCTTGTCCTCAGCTTATAGCATTTGACATAGGTGATCACTTCCTCCACCTTGAAGTACTTTCTTCCCTTACTATGATAAAAGTTTGGATTATTGTTCAGCAAATATTCTCACGCTTCCACTGGGTAGACTATGTTTTCCTACCCCTGCCCTTCAATATTGTATTTGGGTGACATACTGTAGCCAATGGAATATTAGCCAACTTGGTGTGAGCAGAGGCCTTAAATGTGCTTCAGTGATGCAAGCAGAGGCCCCCAAAGCTTATAGGCTTTGGATTGGCTTTTGTACCCCACTTATCTACCATGGGATCTTCAGATGGCTGCTGCCTTTTAATTTTGGGCTCCAGCATGAACACACATGGAACAGATTTCAGCTCAGTCTGCAACCTAAAGCAGAGCTATTCAGCTGAGCACAGCCTAGGTCAGCTGAACTGCAACCAACCTGCTAACTTGTGGGTATAACAAGTATATAGCTATAAGCTACTGAGCTTTGGAGTTATTTGTAATACAGCATTATTGTTGCAATAGATGGCTAACCCATTTGCCTTCCAGGGTATGTCACTCTTCTCATCGTACTCCAACCTCAGTTCTGTTCCTTCACAGGCAGTTCTGTTTACCAGTCCCTCCTTATTTCCCTAACCACTTAGTACAGGAGTGTCCCAGGACTCAGTTCTTAAACCCCTAGTCTCACTTGTTGCTTCTAGCCATTTCTCATGTCTTAAATACCATCTGGAAGTGTACTACTCCCAAATTTATATCGACAACACTAGTTTCTTGAACTCTAGACTGGTATAACCAACTGCCTACTTGACATTCCCACTCAGATATACAAGAAATATCTCAAATTATAACAATTTCCCAAACAAATCTTGACTATTCCTCTCCCAACTTTCTTCCCTCACAGTCTTCCTCTTATTAGTGCATGGCAACTCTCTTTTTCCAATTGTTCAAGGCAAACACCCTGAAGAATTTCTCAACTCCTTTTTCCCCTTCTCGCACCCCACATCAGATCCTTAAGAAATCCTGTTGATATTACCCTCAGAATATATTTTAAAAACCTGATTATAACTACCAACCTGGTCAAGGCACTTTTATCTCTCATTCGGATTTTTTAAGATCTTCCTAATCATCTCTTTGCTTCCGTCCTTTCACTTACCCACCGCCAACCTATTCTCAAAAAAGTTGCCAGGGTACTCCGTTTTAAAATTTCATTCAGATGATACCACTTCTCTAAAAATACTTCCCTTAACTCTTTGACCTCACTTATTACTACTGTTGTCCTCAATCACTCTAATTCAACCACTCGCCTCCTTTATGTTCTACGAACATGAACATCCCAGGCACACTCATGCTTGCTCTTGCCACTGTTAACCGGATAGGCACATAGATTTGCCAGCTCACCTCTTTAAAATTTTGGTTCAAATGCCTCTTTCCACTGAGGTCTTCTCTAACCACTTTAACATTGTAATTCCCCACCTCCAAAGCCCCATCCCCTTTCCTCCTCTATTTTTCTTTGTAGCACTTAACATGAACACTGAATATTTTATTTATTCATCTATCGTCTATCATCTCCAGGTAAAACGAATGCACACTCCACAAGAACAGAGGTTTTTTTTTGTTTGTTTTGTTTTTGTCTGTTTTATTGTGTGTGGAATCTTCAGGACCTGGAACGTAGTAGCATTCAATAAATGTTTGTTAAATGAGTGACTATTTGACTTGCATATTTGAAATTTCATAAATAGAGATAGACTGTGACAGACTCAAAGACAAATATCATTAAGCAATGTTCTCTAATTCCCAAAAGATTTCCCAAATCTACTGAATGACCTGTTATAGTTATGAAAGCAAAGTTTATCTAAAAGGTAATAGAAACCCTTGAATTCTAGATTCTCTTAAATTTGAGCTTTCTTGTTTTTGTTTGTTTTGCTTTCCTTTCAGTGGTTACCATGTGGGTTCTCAAAGTTTTACATTCAACTTTTAGAACCTGTTGTTCAGTGCAGTAGGACTAGGCATACCCTGCATGTGAAGAAAATGTGCTCCTGGCCCACGAAGTGTGATCCCTATCCACTCTCCCCAGTAATCTTGATGCTTTTGTCATGAATCCATGCTTAAAACTCACAGCACAAGCCCACAGGCCACGTTTGTAAGGTGCTTGGATCTGACTGCAACCTCTGAGGTTATTTTTCAGGCTTCTGGAAGATAACTCAATTCTAGTTTGTGGTTTTGAATTTTAAATAGATAACTTCTTTGGGCTCCTATTTTGCCTTCCAGCTATTGATACCATGATTCCAAAACATAACAGTGGTTAAAAGAATCATAACCAGATACAGGGCAGGTAAGTTAAAAACTAACGGAGCGCGCATACACACGCATAAGGTGCATACACACGCATAAGGTTCATCCTCACCCCACTCCCCAATCCAAAAGTAGTACATGAGGAGAAAGTTTGCTAGTCTTTGTTCTCTGCAGCAGTTGCTGTTACTAACCAGGAAAGAAGTTAACTTAGATGATATACAATTTGCTCTTCATTGCACCAAAAGCCCCTTCCACTTACCAACATTTGCAGCAATTCTCCAGTTTCTTAATAAACGGGATGGACCTAACTCAAGTCGGGCTCCTCGCCCTGATTGAGTCTGGTATCCATTTTATGTAAGAATCAGCCCTCTAAATAGCCTTTTCAGGAGCAGGGACGCCCTTTTTCCTCTCTCTCTGCCGCAGGTCTCACCCTTCGCCAGGTCTGCCTCATTTCAGATATTTCTACAACTCATTCCTGAATCATGCCTGACGACAAATTTCGCAGAATTTGTTAAGCCAAGAGATAACCTCAGGTGAGTTGACCTGATGGCATTTGTGCTCAGAAAGAAATGTAATAAGTTTATCAGCCAAACCCGATATCCGAAATTAGACACTAGTCCCCTGCCCGAGGCCCCGCTCTCAGTCTCGGGACTAGCGGCGCGGAGGCGGGGCGACCGAGGCGCGCCCCAACCAGCCGCTCCCTCCCCGGCCCGCGGCTGCTCCTCCCACCGGCCCCACGCGGGTACCTGGCGGCGGCCGCAGCAGCGGGCGGACTGGGGACGACGCTGCGCGGCGTCACGCAGCTGGGTGGGAGAACCGGCAGGTGACATCCCGGCTGCCGCCTCCCATTTTCCAGCTTGGTCGGCGACAGGGGCAGCAAGGGCTGCTGTCAGGAGCTCTGCGCTCGCGCCGCCGTCCGCCCCCGCTGCCTGCTCTCGCGCGCGCCAGGCGCCTTGGCTCCGCTCTCCACGGGGTGAGTGCGGGGTGAGTGCGGGGCGCTGGGTCCGCAAACTGGAGCCAAACTTTTCCTGGGCGCGAGGAGAGATGGGGGGCGGGAGAGAGACCCCAAGAGCAGGTTGTCGGGAGCAGTCAGAGGGAGGAACTTGGGCTCGGCACACGGGGAGTAGGATCCGAGTGTGGGAGACTGGGGGAGCCTGGCAGGCCTCTCTGCGGCTCGGATGGGGGTGGGGTGTTCGGAAGTTTCCGCACCACGGCCTGAGGTGCGGAGGGCAAAGGCCCTTACCCACTAAAGGGCGTGGCCGCCGAGTTCACCTGCGCCCTCCGTGCGAGCGTCCCCGCCGCCCCTAGAATCCTAAAGGGACGGTGGGCCCCGGCCACTCCAGGCTTTGTGTAACTCCCCCCTCTCCCCCGCCCCAAGCGCTTCCACGAGGCGCGGGCGCTGCTGTTCCGGCCGGATGGGCAGAGGCGTTCGCCGGTGGCACTGGGAGAGAGAAGGACCTGCTCGACCTTGGCCACGGAGGTCACTTTCCCAGCTCCGGATATGGCCTCGCTAGCAACCCCCTAGAATTCCCGAGCCCCTTTCTTCCTGCTTTCTTCCCTTCTGGGGCACTTTTTTGTCCTTGAGGCCGGAATGAAATTGAAGCGATGCTTTTGCAGCGGGGCACTGCTTCTTTGGCTCCCGGAGCTGCATCCTGCCCTGGCGGCTGCTGGCCGAGGAAGTGAGTGATGAGTACAGAGCAGTGGAACAGGTCGTGCCAGACATGGAAATGGGAAAGCCTGTTGTTTCACCTTCCAAGGTAGTGTTCGTTAGGAAATGGGCCTCTACCCAGATCAGTCAGCTCTGATTCAAACTTACCGGATGCGTAGACAGCGCTCTTTGGAGTTCCCTGGTGAGCTGGGACAGGAAGGGTCCGGTCTCTACCCGGTATAGCTCCCTGTGTGGTTGGGGAAACTAGTCCCACAGCGACTTAAGAATAGTTTCGGTGAGCCACACCTCTTCCTTCTTGCTGAGATAGCCATCGGAAAGCGTTTTCACTTAACCTTGTACTCGCCCATAAGTCTTTATTTCACTCACTTTTATTGTTTAACTGCTGTGAAAGTCATGGATGCTTTGTGGCTGCCCCCATCTTCTTACTTTTCACTTATTAATTCCCTTTGTAGTTTCTGCTCCTACCTCAGGCCAAAAATTGTTTCCCCCAAGGTCACTGAGGACTAAAAAAAAAAAGTCTTTTTCCTCCAATGGCAGGTATTTATCGAGTTCTTTACATGCAGGGAACTGTTCTAAGAACTCGAATTAACTCTTAATCCTCCCATTGATCCTGTGAGGTAAATGATATTATTATCCGTATTTTGGGGGTGAAAAACTGAGACACAGTAACTTGCCCAAGGGCACACAAGTAGCAGGAGGGGATTCCAACTCAGAGGCTGTGGTCCAGCGCTGGGGCTGTTAACCACTGTGCATATTGCCTCACCTACAGGTCCTTTCTTTGTCTTGATTTTCCTAAGTACTGTGTTGTGTCAAGCATCACTCACCAGGCTCTCTTTCTCAGGTCCCTCTTTTCCTTCTTGAGTGGCTTTGTACTAGTTTAAGTTCTTCTTTTTAAGATTTCATAGAACTTTGTTACTTCAGTTATCACCTCTACTTATCTGGTTTGAGATTCTGTATTTTCCATGTGTCTTACTCAGTTTGAGAGTAGCATCTCTTACTCAGTACATATTGTAATATTCCATTTGGACTTGCCCTGCTTTGCCCCAAAGCATTTCTAGTTGACATCATTTCTATCAGGAGCCCCACCATTATCCTAGTCACCCAGACGCCAAACTCTTCAACCACGAAATCTCTTTTGTTGAACTTTTCTCTCGTCTCTTCCTTCTAGCCTTCAACAGTCTCACCTCCTCCCCATTCTCTCTTCACCAGTCTCGCTCCACCTCACCACCAAACATGCGTTTATTACTTAGCACATGTCATTTTCTATTGTTTTTATTGTCTTTTATAAATGCTTATGTCCACGAAAAGATTGTAAACAACTTAGGATATTACATCTTCAGGTCTTAAACTAGCAGTTGCTTGAAAAATGTTTGCAGAATATGATCAATTTGAATTAAGGTAGCATAGATCAGGTGGGTTTGATGATGGCAGAAAACTTTGAAATTTTTAAGCCAGGTTTTACAGGATGTTAAAGATTTTGCATTGGTAGACTTGGGGGAGCTGGCAGGCCTTGTAAAAGAGGAGGAGAAAAGCCTCTGCCAACTCCATTCTGGCTAAACATTGCACTCAGATGTGTAATGAAGTAGGACCATATCGGCAGAGAAGCATGAATCCTAACTTTATCTTTGCAAAACAAGATATGAAAGCACAGTGCTACAAAAAAACACCATTTTTATTGAAAAATATAACATACTTAAAAGTGTACAAAGCATAAATGAAGCGATTACCACAGTAGATATGTTTGGCGATATGACTGTCTTATTCTGGCAGTAGATATAATAATTGGATGAGACAGCAGATAGGCCAAATAGAAATCTTTCTCCCAAAACGTCTGCATAAGATGTGAGCCTGGATTAATCCCAAGAGGCATTGTCAAGAAAGAATTGGCTTTGCTTGGGGAGGTTTGAAGTGAGGAGAAAAGACTGGAAGTAGGTACTAAAACAATGAGGTTAGGGAGCCAAGAAGAGAATTCTGACCCACTGAGAATAATTCTAATACAACGAATATTTTTGCCATTTTACCTTTGTCTCCCTTATCTTTTTCTATGCATGTTTTCCTATATTGCTCCATATAGTCTTTTAGTATTCTGTTTTCCATATACTATATTATAAGCATTTTTCATCTTATATAATTTCCAAAAGTCCTGTTGTTTATGTTATATTCCAGTAATTACAATATGATTTACTTATCAAATCCTCTATTTTTGGACAAGTATATTAGCAACAGATTATAAACAACCTAAGTTACAGTAATACTTATCTTTCCAGAGAGATATATCATTGAATAAATTGGAGTTTCTTTGTGATAGTGTTGCAGAAGTAGAATTACTTTGTCAATAAATATGGTAATTTTTATATTTCTTAATACAGATTTCTAAAAGAAATTTTAAAAACAGTGGATGTGATATGCCTACTTTTTTTCCTCTGAAGTAGCAGCAATTCACTTCAATAAGAACAGTATTATTAAACTACTTTTGCATGTTGGTACTGTGTCAGTTTCCTAGAGCTGCTGTAACAAAGCACCACAAACTATGTGGCTTAAAACAACAGAAATTTATTGTCTCACAGTTCTGGAAGACAGAAGTCTGAAATCAGGGTGTCAACAGTGTTGATTCCTTCTGAGAGCTTTGAAGGAGAATCTATCTGTTCCATGCCTTTCTCCTAGCTTCTGGTGACAGCGACTGTCATTGGCTTGTAGACATTATATTCCAATATCTGACTCCATCTTCACATAGTGTTCTCCTTGTGTGTCTGTCTGTCTTCACATGGCCATTTTCTTATAAGGACACCAGTCATATTAGATTAAGGTATGACCTCATCTTAACTAATTACATCTGTAAAGACCCAATTTCTAAATAATGTCACATTCTGAGGCCCTGGGGGTTGGGATGTCAGCATATTTTGGGGCGGGGGGAGAGTCACAATTCAGCCCATAACCAGACTGGTAGACATTGGGATGTACATAAAAGAAAGCCTCTGTTCTTAAGTAATTGATAGTTGAGTTGAAGAAAAGACTTTTCCTAATTTGTTTGTCTCTTCTCCTTCAAGTGCAAAAATCAGTTTAAAGATACAGAAGAATGCTATTTACCAATTGTGGAGCATTCGTAAATGCGATAGCTTGTTGAATTGAGACATAATCTTGAATTTCAATAATACACATCATATAGCTTGGAAAGAAGGATGCCATAAACATATATTTAGAGAAGAATCTATCTTATATGTGTTTCTGTGACTCATCCAATTTGGACAAATTATAAAAAAGTTGAAAACTAATGCAAATTTGGCATTTATAAGATTGGTCTAAAAAAATTGACACACAGGCCATGAACACCAGCAGCCCAGCTTCTTTGTCTCCTTTACAATAAGGTAATAGAGCCAAATCTACTCCAAATTAGGGGTTTTCAGAAACTGCATATTCAAAAAACATTTGAGTGTCAGCTTTGTGTCAGGCAGGCTGCTAAAGCCAATCCAAGGCTGTGTGGGTGAGGAAGGCAAACAGTAACAGCACAGTGTGATGAAAGATAATTAACAAAGACAGGGTGTTGGGAAAGCCAAGCAGAGTAAGGCAAACAAAGTTGTCCTGAGGTGAAAGAAGGCAGAGTGGGAGTTAGGGTAGCAGAGAAATGGGATGAGGGTGGAAAACCAAACTTAGGCCTAGAGAATGTCGGTATCATCAGAGATTTGGAAGTACTGCAAAGTCATTGCAGAGGAGGGTGTGAGATGAGCTTGCCTAAGCATGCATGGGCCAGGATCCTGAGAGCCTTGTTTGACCTACTAAAGATTTCTGATTTTATCCTAAAGTTAGTGGAGAGCCATTGGAGGCCTCTAAGAAGGGAAGGGACCTGTTAAGATTTGTATTTTAAACACACCCCTCTGACATTTACAGCTTCACCTCTCTGAAAATTCTTCTGTTAGAGGTTCTGTCTCATTTCTCTCTCTGATCTGTCTCATAGGTCATTTCTCTCTCTGATCTGGAAAAGACAGCTACCTTCATTGTTTACCTTAGATATTTTGATTATGCTCAGTTTGCGTAGCAATTTTGGAATAGAAAATAAACTCCATGGGTGTCCTCTGTGCCACATGTTTATAGAATGCTTATGCCTGCACTTAAATTTTGAACCTTTTGTTGACAATCATGAGGTGAAAAGTTTTGGCATTTTTTAAATATCAGTAATAGTTTCAGGAAGATAATTTACATGCATTTTCTCATGAATCCTCTGAAGCCAGCAAGGTGTGCACCATTATCCTCATAGTAGGCATGGGTACAGAAAAGAAGAAAGGTGCTCTGGTAAAGAAAGTGGAATGGGTACTCAGCATATACTGTTAGAAGTATGCAGCCAAACTTTAAACCCAGGTGTAATTACAATGTTTAGGCTGTTTCCATTCTGCATGCTAACTCTGTGGGTTGATGTTTTAGAGCGTGTCAGAGATTCTAGGGCTCTGATATCATATGATAGTTTTGTGTGGGTGTAAGGGCAACCATAAACATAAACCTGACTTAGACTCTTTAGGGCGAGTGGTAGAAATGTGAGAACTAGAAAAAGAGGATTTGCTAGCAGTCCCTCACCTAAGCAGTCCCTTCCTTCTGTCCCACATCTCTGGGTTTTGTCTTAATAGCACACTTGTGATTTGTTTGTTTGTTTCTTTTTTTGTGATTAAATGATATAATGGTACATAATCAACTCCTACTTCTTATTTTAAATTAGGCTTTTAGCATCCATGTAACATTTAAGTTTATTTTAATAATGTAAACCCATATGTAGAAACTAGAGCTGGTTCTTACCTCCCTTAAATGACTTCCATGAAAATCGTAAGCAAAAATACATAGTATAGCATTAGTTAGAGTCTATTAAACTTGATAAATTTTTTCGTGCTACTAAGCTGACAAGTTGTATCGAGCAAAATAAAACTTATTCTAGATTCAAATACTAATTATAGAAATACGTTATTTTCTAAACCTTTATAAGTTAGTGAAAAAAGACTGAACTTATAAAATGAGAAAAATAAAAGTACGTTTTATAATAATAGCATTTACTGAACACTTGCTGTATGCTGAACATATTTGAAGTTCCTAAATTGCCCCACCCCATCCTTCTCTGTAAGTAACAACATTATTTACTCCTTATACTTTACTGTAGATTATGAATGGAACAAAGATCATGCCTCCCCCATTTTACAGGTGAGAAAACCGAAGCTCAAAGCAGGGCAATGATATACCTAGTCCTGAGACCCGTGTGTTATAAAACCTAAGCCTGGACCACGACTAGAAGTGTGAAAGAAGACAAATACACTGTCTTAGCAAAGATGACTAAACTAGCCAGCCCAAGCCATAGCTATCTCATCTAACAACTCTTCCCTGTCTTCATTCTCAAACCTGAGTTCTTCATCCCCTTCAGATGACCATCTAAGAATCCCACGGAAGAAGCATTTGTGGGTCTGGGTAAGAGTGAGGTCAAAGCAGAATTAGTGCCTACTGCTTTGCTGGGCACCCCCTAAAAAATCTGTCAGCCCCCAGCCTTCGGTCTTCATCACTTCATCAGTAGACAGAGCAAAGATAGGCTGTTGGCCATCTCCTTATTAACAGGCAAATGTGTGCTGCAGCTGCTGCTACTACTGTTTCTCCTCGTCTTTCTTTGCTTTTATATGTCATGAAAAAAATCTTTTGTAAGCAAAAGGTTAGTTCTTATTGCAACCCTCTGTGATATGTTCTCTGAACTTATTTCTAGAGACCAAAAATCTGAAACTCCAAGAAATGTAAGTGATTTTTGCCTAGATCACCTGGGTGGTGAGTAGCAGACCTGAGTCTAGAATACCGATATTCTGTCTATACACCCTACCACTTACTACATGTGGCCTTAGAGTCTCTTTTCTCATCTTTGGAGAAAAAGAATGGAGTAGGGCAGATAACATGATTGTGAAAGGTTGGTATATGATAGTATATAATTTACATTCCACTTCTGCACCCCCCACTAAAAAAAGTTTGAAATGCTCACCATAAATAAAGATCCAAGCATAGAAGGGGAAAATCTAGGTAATGTAGTTATGATAAATGGAGCACTAAATTTTAACTGCTAGCTGGGCGCTCATATTCAAAGCGTAAGAGAATGTTTCCACAACTTTAATGGTTTGGTTTTTAACTATTAAACATAAATTTGTAAGGTAGTAATTTTTTCCCCTAGAAATGAATTGTAAACTAGATTTATCTAGTAGGTTCTTATAAAGAGGATCTTGAATTGCTTCATGTATAATACTTTGAATGACAATTTTGCTAAAGATGCAAAGATATTCTTTAAGTTAATATCAGTTTTGGTAACTCATTTATTATGGACATTAATGAAGGTAATGTCTAAATGCATTTCTCCAAGGTCTCCAGGACTAGATTAATAAAGTGTAGGTTTTTATAATGATCCACAATAACAACTGACATTAGGTGGAGCAGGACCTCGTTAACCTGAGCTTGGTCTATAGATAAACTTTGAAAAGTCCATAAACTCTCTAAAACATCAAATTTATGTATTTATGTACTCTCTAGGGAAGAGGTCCATAGCACCATAGTCTCAAAGGTTGAAAACTATTGAGGAAAGACATGAAATAATATATGTAAGATGCTTAATAAAATTTAACTTAACCGTATGTATGAAAAGGATTAGCCTTTAATGTTAATGTTAGAATTAGTCATATAATGTGGACATGAACCAACTATGTAGACTTTATCCATGCTATAAGGACACAATTAGCACAGATAGTTAGAGCCTAGAAAAGAGATATAACTCTCTTATAATCTCAATCCCATCACCTTTCAAACATAACCTCCCACCCCATGCCCATACACTGCTTAGAGAAGGCTTATCCGTTCGTCCTTTCAACAAATGTTTGTGTCTGTCATGTTACAGGCACTGTCCCAGGTGCTAGAGAGGTAACAATGCCCCAAACAGAAAAAGATCCTTGCTCCCAAGGAGCTTATATTTCTAAAGTGTTATGGAGGAGTGGGGAGAAATAAGATAAACAAATATATATAGAATATTGATCAAATATATATATAAATATATATAGTGATGAAAAGTGCTATGGAGAAAAATAAAGCAACGAAGATAGGAAAGCTCATGGTGGTGGGGGTGGCAAAGGTGACATTTTAGCAGAGAACTGAAGAAAGTAAAGCTGTAGCCATGGCACATGTCTGCACGAAGAGAACTCCCTGTTGTAAGCAACACCTCTGATAAGGGCCTAATATCCAAAATATGCAAAGAACTCATATGACTCAATAACAACAACAACAAAAAAAACAAATGATCCAATCAAAAAATGGGCAGAGGACTTGAACAGACACTTTTCCCAAGAAGACATACAAAATGGCCAACAAATATTTGAAAAGGGACAGTGGTTTCAAATGCTTTGAGGCAAGAGCATTTTCAGTGTGTTCAAGCATGGGCAAGGAGCCCAGTGTGGCTAAAGCTAAGTAAGAAAAGTGAGAAGGAAACGTCAGAGAGGTAGTCGGGACCCAGATCAGGTAGGGCCTTGTAGCCCATTATTGGAACTTCGACATAGGCACACTTTAAGCAGAGAAGTGACATGATGGGTGTTTTTCAAAAATTTGTTTTTTTTTTTTTCTTTAATGTAAAAAATACATTGAAGAGGGATAAAGGTGAAATAAGGGACGCCAGTTGAGAGACTGTTGCAGTAATTTAGGTAAGAGAACAGTGACTTGGACTATCGTTAGAATGAAGAGTGGTTGGATTCTTGAATATATTTAGAAGATAGAGTTGTCAGGATTTGTGATGGGCTTAATGTAGGAATGAGAGAAATGGAGGTTTTCTCCCATATTCAAAGTTACTACATGTCTGGATGGACTGGCCAGAATTTCCCTGCCTTCCCATTGCCACATCTGAATCAAACTGTTACTTTTCACTTCCATGGAAAAATAAAACAAAACTCTCCTTTTTTGAATGCTTCTCTCTCAAACTTTGCTCTCTCTGCCTTTCTTTTTCTTTTCCTTTTTTTTAATTTTTAATTAAGTTTATTGGGGTACCATTGGTTAGTACAATTATATAATTTTTAGGTGTACATTATCATTTGACGTCTGCATATTCTATTGTGTGTTTACCACCCAAAGTCCAGTTTCCTTCAGCTACCATATATTTGATCCCCTTTACCCATTTCGCCTTCCCCCTAAATCCTATATTTGACCCCCTTTATCCCGTCTACCTCTCCCCTCCTCCCCCACTCCATTAGTAACCACTTGTCTATAGTCCTCTGGTAACCACTAGTCTATAGTCTATGTCCATGAGTCTGTTTGTTTGTCCTGCTCATTTGTTGCTTTTAGGTTTATATCCCACTTATAAGTGATATCATGTGATTTTCAACTTTTTCTGTCTGGCTAATTTCACTTAGCATGATTATCTTGAGGTCCATCTATGTTGTTGCAAATGGCATTATTTCATCTCTTCTTATGGCTGAGCAATATTCCATTGTATAAATGTACCATAGCTTCTTTATCCAATCATCTATTGTAGGACACTTCAGTTGCTTCTATGTGCTGGCCACTGTGAATAATGCTGCTATGAACATTGGTGTGCAGATATCTTTTCAGATACGAGTTTTCAAGTCTTTGGGGTAAATACCCAGCAGAGGGATTGCTAGATCATATGGTAGATCAATTCTTAGTTTTTTGAGGAACCTCCATACAGTTTTCCATAGTGGCTGTACCAATTTGCAGTCGCATCAGCAGTGCATAAGTGTTTCTTTTACTCCGCATCCTCTCCAACATTTATTATTACTTGTCCTGTCGATTATAGCTATTGTAACAGGTATGAGATGGTATTTCATTGTGGTTTTGATTTGCATTTCCCTAATAGCTAGTGATGTTGAGCATCTTTTCAAATATTTGTTGGCCATTTTGTATGTCTTCTTGGGAAAAGTGTCTGTTCAAGTCCTCTGCCCATTTTTTGATTGGATCATTTGTTTTTTTGTTGTTATTGAGTCATATGAGTTCTTTGTATATTTTGGATATTAGGCCCTTATCAGAGGTGTTGCTTGCAAATATATGTTCCCATTAAGATGGTTGTCTCTTTACCTTGTTGATGATTTCTTTTGCTGAGCAGAAGCTTTTTAGTTTGATGTAGTCCCATTCATTTATATTAGCTTTTACTCCCCTTGCTTTTGAGGCCAAATTCATAAAATCCTCTTTAAGTCCAAGGTCCTTGAGTTTAGTTCCCATGTTTTCTTTGATGCATTTTATTGTTTCAGGTCTTATGTTTAGGTCCTTAATCTATTTTGAGTTAATTTTGGTGTGTGGTGATAGACAATGGTCTAGTTTCATTCTTTTTCAGGTGGCTTTCCAGTTTTCCCAGCATCATTTATTGAAGAGGCTTTCCTTTCTCCACTGTATGTTTTTGGCTTCTTTGTTGAAAATTATTTGCCCATATAAATATGGGTTTACTTCTAGACTCTTGATTCTGTACCACTGGTCCCTGTGTCCGTTATGCTGCCAATACCATGCCGTTTTGATTACTGTCTGTCTCTGCCTTTCTTAATCCTCTTACCATTTTCCTCTTCAGTCTCATGTGCCTGTGGCCTTAGCCATCTGACTCACCCACCTCTCCATCCCCACACGTACTGTAGCTCTGGGAGATTTCAAAGCCTTTTCAGAGAGTAGCCTTGTCAGACAAAGTTCGTTGTCTGACCCAACTATGATAACCTCTGCCACACTAACCACCTGCTTTCATAGCCAGTCTTTGGGCCTTGTCACCTGGGAATGTGCCAAGAAGGAATCATTAGCTCTCATATCCCATGCTCAAACCACAGCCTCTGGCTTTTCAGCAATCTTATACCTTCTTCTCTTTTGGAGAGATCTTAGTTTTCCCTCAGTCTACTTGTCTCACTTCTTCCACATTTAACTGGCAAAGCCCTAACTCCAAATTAACCCTACGGTTGTCCTCTGCATCTCTACTCAGGCAGCTGAACAGTCTTGTGGAAAGCAGAGTGAAATGGTAAATTGATACCTATCTATTCATGGTTTCCTGTCTCCACTAAACTCTGACCATCATTAATTAATCCAGTGACTCTCAACCCTGGCTGCATGATAGAATCTTCTGGGAACTTTGAAAAACCCCAGTGCTAGGGCTGGTCAGGGTGAGTAAATCTGAAATTTTAAGTACTTAAGCAGCAGCAGTTCTTAGTGTTCTCCAGGTGATTTCAATGCGTAACCAAGACTGAGAACCACTGCCTTAAACTTGTCCTTGAAGAGTTTTTATTTTTCATTCTTCTTAAAAACTATCCTATTTTTTCCACAACTCTCTAAAAACTCCCTAAGAACCCCATTTTATAAACTCTTAGCAATTGACCTGACCTCCCGTATTGCTAGAAAAATCGAAGCTTTTGTTGATGAATCTCTTAAATTTTTGTCCCCATTTAGTCAACTAAACACTTAACTGGGGCCTAGTTTGTGCCACGCATTGTGCTAGACATTGAGCACAATGTCTAGATATGTGCTAGACATCTAGACATAGAGTGGTGAACAGGGCAAACAAAGCCCGTGCCTTCCTAGAGCTTACAGCCTAGTGCCACATGTAGGCATGCAGATTTGGCAACTACAGAACATGTTAAGTGCAATGGTGAGGCAATAAGGTATTATTGCAGCACATTGGAAGGTCCCTAATCCATACCTGGGCCCTGGCTTTCTTATTAACTCATCTATGTCCCACCCTCCTTTCTCTCTTCCCCTCTTGGAAGATGAAGTGTCACCTTGCTCCAGTGGAGCAAGAGCACCTCTTTGCAGGCCTGTCTCTCTCCTCTCCATTTTTCCTCCAGACCTTCGTTTGTCGTTCCTCCTGTTTCTGATACTTCATCCTCTCACAACGAAAATATTTAAGGTTTTACCAAAAGTGATAAAGCTTGATTTTGTACCTCCTTCCTCTTTTCTAGCCTTTACAAGCGGTCCTCTTGAGACTGACCTGTTCAGTGTGTTTTGTTTTTCACTTGCCTTTATATTTTGGCTTCTGCTTCATCACTCTATTTATCTGTTCTCTCCTAAGTCACAGGGGCTTCCAGGTTCACTTAAGTTGGTGGAGAGCATTCACCCTGTCACACTGGACCTCTCTGTGCATTTGACTATATTCATCACTCACTCTGTCTTTAGAATTTGCCCCACTTTTGTTTTTGTGATTCTGCATGTATTCACTTCGTGTCTTTTTGACTTGTCCCTTTGCATCTCCTTTGTAGGATTCCTGACCTCAGCCTACCCTTCAATGATGTTATTATTCTAGAGGTTGTCCTTAGACCACAATTTTTTTTTCATTCATTCATTATTGTAGTTTTAATCATCATCTAGATGTGAAAGCTTCCAAAATCCATATTTTTAGATACCTTGACCTTCCTCCCAAGTGCCTGCTGGATATCTGTATCTGAATCACACTGAAATTTGTGAAATCACTTCTCCTTAAGCCTGTCCCATTTTCTTTGTTCCTTATTTCATCCGGTGTCACCGACATGTACATAGTCACCCAAATCAAACCAGAAACTTTACTCGTGCTGTCATCCCCTTGTCCCTTTATCCTGTTTAGTGATTCACCCGGCCCTTCTCATATAGCCTCATAAATGTTTCTTGGCTTTGTGTCTACGACTACACATTCCAAACTCTCTCTGCCCTTGTTGGGTCCTTTAAGTATTTCTCATTGGGATGATTGCAGTTAAATCCTAGTTGGTCTCCCGGCCCCCTTCACCTTCATCCTTCACACAATTAGGTTACAACACTGGTTTAAAACCCATCAGGGGCTCCTCTGCCTATAGCTAAGGCCTGCAGACTCTGCACTGAGGAGGTGCTTTGGGGTAAGCTTGGGGGATCAAGGTGGTAGGACTCTGGCAGAACTGTCTGGTTGAGCTCTTTTACATAAGTATGCATCTGCATAATATGGCCCCTTTTGAAAGCTTCCCATTGCCTGTGCAATATCTTTAAAATATCTTTTCTCACTATGCCTCATTTGCAGTCCTCCTTCAATGCGTTTGCGCATCCTGTTACCCCAAAGTGCTTAGTTCCTATCAGTCACTAAAAAGTAGCTCAGTTCTCACATATTTCAGGAATCTTTTTATCATTCATATATTTATGAATTTTTTCACTGATATTTATTAGACATCTGCATTGTCTCAGGCAGCCAACAACATCCCAAAAAGTATAAGATGAGAACATACCTGAATGCATTAGAGCAGTGCTCCTCAGAATATCTGTGGTGGTGGACCAGTTAGAGTTTTTGTTTGTTTGTTTTTGCTCTATCATGGACAATAAGTAGTCCTGTCACACATGCTTAAAATGCAGTTTGTACCACATGTGACTCACCACACAAATTCAGCAACACCCAAACTGGTCTATACCTTGTTTAATAAGTATCACATACTTGGATGTCATAGTAATGTCAATTAGCCATAAACATTTCTAAATGCTTACACTCAATTTCTGGATTGTCTTGTGCCAGACTGGTAATAAACCATCTGTACAACAACATCAGTCCACAGGCCACCTTTGAATAACACCACACTAGAGGGTTTGCTGTAGATGCCATGGTAGGAGAGGGGACAGTTTACATCAGGAGCTCAGAAGAGACTAGACACTTTTCCTGAATGGTTGAGCTTACTATAATGGGAGAAGAAACCCTGTTTGAGGAAGGCGAAATGTTAAAAAATGAGATCTGCTTATGAGCCCGGTGGACAAGGCTTTTTAACCAGAAGAAATTGGAGCAAAGAGAGAGGAAAGATGGAGCAGCTTGGGACTGCTAAGACTAAAATAGAGAAAGGAGGCTGCTATGGGGTAAGAGATGAGACTGGAGAGCCAGATGGGGTTAACTTTATTCTAATTCAGCACATAATTTCCAAGAATCAACTGTGTGCTGGATCCTTCCTAAGCACTGGGATTAGAAGCTAAGCAGAGACAGTTTTTGCCCTGGTAGAGTTTAAAAGTGTTGCTAAGGGTAGCCAAGGAGATAGACTTTTACCATAGGCAGTCTTCAAAGGATTTTGAGCTAAGGTATGGCATGATCAATTTAATCCTTGAAAAGGTGTTGCCGATGGACTGTGGAAAACAGAAGGCTATTGAATCAAGAAATTTAGTTGAGAGGTCATTAGAATAATCTAGATAAGATTAGGATCAGGAAGTAGGAACTAAGGGCTGGGGGAAGATATGAGGGTGAGGGAAAGAGAAAAGGACTTTTAAGAGAAATATTATTAGGGTGATATAAATCACCGGTCTCAAGGGGATCAATGGCATTTAAGATGGTTTGCAATTTCTGACTTGTGCGGAGGTTGATGGTTCAATTCATTGGTAGAAGGGGAAGAGATGAGAAGTGATAAGCATCTGACTATGTCACACCAGTTAGATGACTCCTGTCTATTCCTGTAGTGTGTTGTGATAACCTCTATCATAGAATTATTCAATATGTTTCTGTGCTTGAGAAGTGATAAGCCTCTGACTATGTCACACCAGTTAGATGACTCCTGTCTATTCCTGTAGTGTGTTGTGATAACCTCTATCATAGAATTGTTCAATATGTTTCTGTGCTTGAGAAGTGATAAGCATCTGACTATGTCACACCAGTTAGATGACTCCTGTCTATTCCTGTAGTGTGTTGTGATAACTCTATCATAGAATTGTTCAATATGTTTCTGTGCTTGAAAATGTGAACCCACTTGTCTATCGTAAACACTTGACATGTGGAACAAGCTCAACAAATGGTTCTTAAACTGAACAGAAAGATAAAGTATTAGTTTCCTATTGCTGCTGTAACAAATCAGCACTCACTTAGTAGATGAAAACAACACAAATTTATTACCTCACAGTTCTGTAGGTCAGAAACCTAGGTTGTCAAGGGTGATGGCTCTGCTCTGTGTTTCACGTGGTGCTGGCTCTCTGGACTCTTATTGGAGGTCTCTAGAAAGAATCTCTTTCCAAGTCCACTCAAGTTGCCGGCAGAATCCAGTTCCTTGTTGCAGGAGTGAGGTCCCTGTTTCGTTGCTGGCTGTCAGCCAGGGACTACCCTCTCTCCAGTCCTTGAACATGGTACAGGGAATACCGTGTGTGTGTGTGTGTGTGTATACGTATATATGTTTAATGAAGTAGCTTTACCTATGCTGCTATGGAATAATTGCTAAAATATATAAATAAGACAGTTACAAGATAAATACTTCTCATCTCAGAGCCAGCAACAATGCACTAAATCATCATGCTTCAAATCCCTCTGTCTTCCTCTTCTGCCACATTTCTCACAATGAGAGACAGCTCTCTGTTTGTAAGGGCTCATGTGATTACACTGGGCCCACCTGGATAATCTAGGATAATCTCCCCTGTTTTAAAGCCTGTAGTCTCATTTACATCTATAGAGTCCCTTTGCCATGTAACATAGTCACAGATTACAAGGATTAAGGCATGGACATTTTTGGAGGGGGAGAATTATTTTGCCTCCCATGGTAGCATTTATCCACCAAGTCATGTAGGGATTATGATCATGGTTCTTAAACACATATTTCAGCACCTCCCATTTGTACAAGGATGCACAAAGAGACTAAGGCTTGTGCATCAGAAGGTAATGGGAGCAGAGGAAGATCATGCTCTTCGACTTGTACTCTTTCTTCTGACCATCCAATTATTCATCTGTCCCATCTATCTCATCCATTCACCCACTCAATTAGTTACTCATTCATTCATAAACATTCAAATACCTGCTTTGTTTTAAGGGTCTATGCTAGGTTGGGACATGAGAGAAGGAGAGTTAGAATGATAAATAACACCTGATTTTTATCAGCTCATTTTTCATATTTTGAGGTCTACATCAAATTTTCTTAAATCTTTCTACTGATGAGTTTGGTTTGTGTTGATGCTGTTTTCTTCCCTGCTAGTGAATGATATGTTTTTAATATGCTATGGCTTCAAACCCTGTACCAAGGACTCAGTAAATGTATGTAATACTTGGTTCACTCCCTTCCATTTGTAGCCATTAAAATTTAGGAAACACTAATAGATATATATAACTGTTGTTTTACTGTTTAACTACATTCAAATAAGTAACAAGGGTTACCGATTTTTTATCAGTCTTTCCAGAGACATTCTGTACATAGATAAGGATGTATTTAACCTTATTTACATAATTAATGCCAGGAAATATTGTGCCTGGCATTAATTAATATATTTTAGCAACAATTCTATAACAGGATAGGTAAAGCTACTTCATTTTTTTTTTATAACCATACAGCATTCCCTGCTATGAATATGCCAGTTTATTAACGTCTCACATTTGTAGATATTTGGAGAGTTTCCTTTTCTTTTGTTATTAAAGGACTGTATAACAAATCCTGTACATTCACCATGCAAGTATCAAGTACACACATAGGGCATTTGCATTGCAACAGATTGCCAAATCACTCCCACCAAATAATATTCTCACCAGCAATGTGTGAGAGTGCCTGTTTCTCTACACCTTGGCCAACAATGTATGTTATCAAAATTTATAGTCTTTGCCAATTTGATAAGTAAAATAATATTTCACTCTAATTTGAATTTCCATTTATCACATTGCTGAGTAAGGTTGGGCATTTTCTTTGTATATTCTTTAGAGTTATTTCTATTTTTTTTTTTCTATAAACTGTTCATGTCTTTTATCTTTTTCTCTGTTAGATCGTTGGCTTTTTTCTCGTTAATTTATTGGCAGTCTTTATATATTAAGGAAATTAGCTCTTTGGGTTATGAGATAGATGCATGCAATTTTCTTTCTGTTTGATTTGTTTTTTGACTGTATACTTAGGCTTTTAACACACAAACATTTAATTTTAGGTAGGCATATTTAATTAACCTTTAAATCTTTGACTTGGGTGCTCTATGTCATGGTTAGTAAGGCCTTCCTCGTTTCACTATTATAAAATAATTATCTCAATTTTCACCAAGTATTTTTAACTTTTTATTGTGAAATAATTATAGATTCACAGAAAATTGCATAGTACAGAGACATACTGTGTATTCTTCACTCAGTTTCCACCAACCAGAATATGTATTTTTATAGTTATATTTTTTACATTTAAATTTTTGATGCATCTGAAATTTATTTTGATATAAGATATGGATTCCAATTTATTTTTTCCCCATCGGTTACCCATTTGTCCTAACATTATTTATTGAATAACTCATATTTTCCTAGCAATTTTAAGTGCACTTGTATCAATCATGTGCTAAATTCCTGCATATACTGGCTAATTTTTTAAATATTTAAAGTATCACCACTTGAAGAGAAGCTGAACTGTCAGTGTATATTTTTACATGTTGAGATGACCAGTGTTGGCCTTGTTTCAAAATCCTATTATAGTGGGATTTGGCTCATGGTCTAGAATTGACTGTGTAATGGTGTGAGTTGTGCTGGGTATAGATGAATAACATTTATTGCTTGGCTTCCAAGAGTTCATCCTAGCTTATTATTCCCAATCTATTAAGGTAAAGCCTTTAGACTATGTAATGCTTAAGGTTAACCATGCAATTAATCCTCACCAAACCATTCTGAGAGACATATTGTATTATCCCCCATTTTGTATGTAAGAAATAGAGATTCGGAAAGATTAAAATTACCCAGACCTCAGGTCATAAAGCAAGATGGCAGAGTTCAGACTGTTTTTGGCCTTGTAATTAGTATTACCCCACACTATATTTAAGGATATACCTCAAATCTGTCCGAGACATCTCTTAACTCCATTGATCTGAGAAAAAAACCACCATTAATTTCTCAGCTACAACATAACTCCACTGTTCCATCTCTTCTTTAGCCAGCGTAAAGGCTTTCACCATTTTTAGTTCCTGCTTTTTAATGAAAAAGTTAAACAAAGACAGATGTCTTATCTGCTTATTTAGTTACCTGAATTTAGGGGGTTGTTTTGGATAATTTTAAATTCTTTCCTGCTCTATGATTCTGGATATAGAATTTTATCTTGCTAATATTTTCCATAGTTTTATGTTCCTGTATAGGAGAGAATGAACAAAAGCATTTAAAGAATGACAACTATTTTCTTGTGGGTTAGAGGGCAAACATGATTGAAATTTTTTAAACCAATTAAAAATTACATCTGTTAGGGGCAGTCATATAAATTGGTCATTGTATAATATAATAGTAGTCTTAATCTTAGTTCATTACATTAGCTTGCTAACATATATTTAAATGCTACCACTTAAAAATTCTGTATGTGCTTTGAGTTTAAGGTTATCAGGTCAAACGTCCTTTAAGGTCCTCTTACAGTTTCCTTACCGTTAGCTGCAGTGTAGTCCATGTGGTACTTTTCATGGGATGGGTATTTTAGGAGAAGTGAAGCAGGTGAGTTTCCAGCTCTGAATTTTCCATTTACTGTTAAGAATTATCACTGTAGCAAAGTAAGGTCTTCCCGATGATTTTTCCCACTTCTCTTGTAAGCCATGTCTCTGTGGGGTCTCTATGGATAGCCCTCAAACTGGCCAATTTGGATACCTACATACAGAAGTGCGTTTGGTGGGGAGGAGTATATTCTTAAAGTCTAGTGAGTTAAAACAAGGCCAGCTACACCCTAGAAACTGGTTCATAAACTAGAATCCTAATTCATTCGTTAAAATTGGTCATATATGTATGTGGACAAAGCCAAGATTGAACAAATTCACAAGTAGGTAATTCTGCTCAGGAGAGCCAGGTCTGGGTGAGAATACTGATAAAATTAAAGCAAAAAGAGCTTGACTCCTCTCTAGAGGTGAGTCTGTCTTTTAAAACAGAAAAAGTTGAAAATCACATGATATCACTTATATGTGGGATTTTAAACATAAAAGCAACAAATGAACAGGACAAACAAAAAGGGACTCATGGACACGGACTATAGACTAGTGGTTACCAGAAGGTAGGGGGTTGGGGAGGAGGGACGAGGTAGGCGGGGTAAAGGGGGTCAAATATAGGGTTTAGGGGGAGGGTGAAATGGGTAAAGGGGATCAAATACATAGTAACTGAAGGAAACTGGACTTTGGGTGGTAAACACACAATAGAATATACAAATGTCACATGATAATGTACACCTAAAAATTATGTAATCGTACTAACTAATGGTACCCCAATAAGCTTAATTAAAAATAACAAACAAACAAACAAACAAATAAATAAATAAATAAAACTTTCATTTTGCCACACCCTTCTATGATGTGCTGAAAAAGCTTGGTGAATATGTTACTGTGTTTCTGAGACTCTGAGGGGAACCTCTGCCTTTCAGTTTCCATTCATTTTACATCACCTTTAATTTCAACAGATCTGTTACAACCTACTTAAGTTTATTCACCATGTAAATTTTAAATTATTTCTTTTATATGAAGGGTGGCTCCTAATTGTTATCAGTAGGCTGGCTGTCTTTTATTCCCAGTCCATGGGATAGACAGACCTCTTCATGCAAAGATATATAAACCTATATATCAACTCTATACAAACCTTCAGTCTATGAAAGTGAGTGGTTGACACTTTTCGATTTTGCCCCTGAATTTGGAGATTTACCACATTGGGGGGCCTGAACTTTCTATTCTTGAGTCTACCTTACTCCTTTCTAAGAATTTTCTACATGGTGGACTATGGAAATTAGCAATAATATGAACGACAAGCCATCTCAGGTTTAAAAGTTGGTCTGCTTATTGTTAAATCATCAAGGACAGCTGGAATAGATTGTTAAGTATTTCCAGCTTACATTCTTCAGGATACCGTATCTTTTCAGTAGTCTGCTCCTACTTATTCTTTGAATGGTCTGCTTTGATATCACTTTCTCCAGGAAGACTTTCTTGATCTCTCTGCCCATGACTCTGACTCCCAGGCTGGAGTAAGTACCTTCTCCTCTTTGCTACTAAAGCATGCTAGACTTACTGCTATTATAAAGCATATCCTATATATTTTTTTACTTGCATATGAACTCCAAGAGGGCAGGCACTTTGTCTAGTTCACGTTTGATTGAAATATAATTCCCATACCATACAATTCACCCATTTAAAGTATACAATTCAATAGTTTTTAGTGTGTTCACAGAATTGTACAAGCAGCACTACAGTTGACTTTGGAGCATATTGTGCCAAAAAGAATCCCAATACCCATTAGCAGTCACTTCCCGCCTCCAATTCCCCAGGCCTTGGCAACTACCAGTCTACTATCTCTATGGATCTACCTATTCTGGACGTTTTATATAAATGAAAACATATAATCTTTTGTGACTCACTTCTTTTAATTAGCTTAGTATCTTCAAGGTTCATCCATGTTGTAGCACGAATCAGTACTTCATTCCTTTTTATTGCTCAATAATATTTTTATATAGGTATACCTCATTATATTTATTGGCTCATTAGTTGATGAACATTTGGGTTATTTCTATTTTTTGACTATTATAAATAATGCAGCTATGAATCTTTATGTACAAGTTTTTGTGTGGACCCATGTTTTCACTTCTCTGGGGTGTATACCTAGGAGTAGAATTGCTGGGTCATATGATAACTCTATGTTTCATATTTTGATGAACTGCCAAACTATTTTCCACAATGCTTGCATTATTTTACAATCCCAATAGCAATGTATGAGTGTTCCAACTTCTCCACATCCTTGCCAACACTGCGTATTGTCTGTCTTTTTGATTATAGCCATCCTAGTGGCTGTGAAGTAGTTGATCCACTGTGAATCCCCAGCATAGGTCCTGCTGTTGATCCAGTTGGTTGATTATCTAAGTCTGTCTTGCCATCTTGCTCCTCTTACCACCCTTCACACTGGAAAGCTGTTCGCTGTAGTGGACAAGCATAGACTAGAGTCTTGCTGAACTTTGAAACCCTGCTCTATAACCCTATACTTAACTTCTTCCAGCTCTAGTTTCCTTATCTGTGATATAGAGATAATGACACCTCTTTCATAAGGTTGCTATGAGGATTAAATAGTGTGAATGAAACACCTGGCACAGTTCCTGACTCAGCCCTTGAGAAGCGGGCACTATTGTTATTCTCTTGGATAACTTCAGTGCAACTTGCTCTACTCCCTTGTCTCACGAAGTAGGCAACATTTGATTTCAGATGTGCTTTGTTGCGCTGCCTGCAGTATGCCCGGTCAGCTTCCTTTCCCTCCTCACAGGGACTGTAAACACCTTAGTTTTTGAGCAATACTTTAAGATGACGGCTGAGACCTTTCCAGAAAACTGATTGTCATCTGTGGTGCTGCTTCTTCATTATGAATTTCTATGTAAGCTTTATTTGACCCATTCATTTGCTTCTGTTAACTCATTATTAATATGATATTCTTTTTAAAAGCATCAATTTTAGAACTTTAATCAAGACAGCTTTTTAGCTATACAAATTTCTAATAAGATTCCAGCTTGGCACAGGTGGATTTGGGTGACTGAGAAAAGCCTTTCCCACCTTCATCTGAGAAGTTGCTCAGCAGAGCTAGTTGCCGCATTGCTTTTGAACCTCTTGCTTAATTTATGAAAGCAGAGGAACTGCTTTTATCTGAAGGACACAGTGGCAAAGTTCCCATGGCAGGAAGTGTTTGTTCTTACAAATCTCATACATGGTGGTCACAAGGGAGACCTTGATATTTTATTTCACTTGCTTGCACTTTATTGTGATTTCATGATTGTTTTCGTACTTTAACCTGAGAGCTAACTCTCTAAGAGAAATAAATGTGACAGACTTGCCCTCAGGGATCTTTGTTATTCAGCCTCCATCTACCTGTTTGGTTTTAGCTGCTGCTTCTCCTCTTTACAAATCCTTATGTACTACAACTGGACTAATGGTCTTTGACAGGTGTCCTCTGAAGTTTCCAAATCCCCATTTCTGTTCATATAAAAAAGTGATCGGAGTGTAATCAACAGTTGATGACTTTTAGGTTTGGGAGAGTGGGAAGGGGACAGTGGGGGAATAGCTTACTAGGAAAAATAAAAAGGAGATTTTTAACATTAGAGAGTAGTAGGGAGAGAGGCGGGAAGTGAACTTGAATGGGGAGAGTGGAGTCAGATAATGGACCTGAGAACTTGGGGCTTGATGTAATTTATGATAGGGAGTCATTGTACTTTCTTGAGAAGGAGAAAAGATGAACGTGGTATTTTAGGATTTTTTTTTTTCTTTCTGGTAATAATATTAACCCTAAGCATGAATTTGAAGGAAATAAGAGTAAAGCAGAAGTTGTCGAGGCCCAGTTGCAGTTATACAGGGTGAAGTGATTCTTTCTGGTTGTTAGCAGTGAGACTGGTGGAGAAAGTTTCAACTAAGAAAAGTGAAAGGAATTCGTAACAGCTTGCAAGTTAGAGGTGAAAGAGCAAATCATTCTACTGCTTTAGATCAGAAATCAAGCATTAACATCGGTGGAAATACTGGATAAAGAAGCCAATTGGTGAAAGGTAGAAATTGGGCAAAATGAGTTGTTTTGGGATTAGTTTGACTTCCTGTGACAGTGGAATATCAAAGTTATAATGTTATTGGCACTTGGCAATAGTGGCCTCTGGCATGAGTGAAAGATTGGGGTTCAGAATGCATATTTAGGAGTCATTAACATGATATTAGGAGTAAGTAGGTGAAAAGAAAGTGCCAAGGGACGAGGGGAGAAACCCCCAGTACAGGAGTGTGAGGAAAAGCACCAACAGAACAATGGAAAGGCACGAGTCCAGTTAGAAGAATGGTATGCTCTGAAAGTCAAAGTCAGGGCTTCGGGGAGAAAGGATAGGTCAGCAATATGGGACTGCTGGGAAACAGGGTAGATGAGAACTCAAGAAAAAGCCTTTTGGATTAGCAAGAGGGAGATTCCTAATGTTTTTGCATAGCTCCAATGAGAAAGGACACCTTTAACCAAGTGAGACGGTTATCCGAGGGCAGTCACACCCTCCATCGAGCACCCTTTAGAGATGCTAGGGTCCAGAATCCCCCCATATGAATCGCAGTATGTCAGATCTATTCAAGAACAGTCCCTCTCACTCATTTCATTATATGGCTTATTCCTTATATTTTCCCACTCAGGTTTAGCAGCTTGTCTGCTCCAGCTGGCGAAGGACTGGTCACTCTTGCTGTTGATCCACCAATATAGATCACAAGTGCTTAAACTTTTTTCTATCACAACACATGTTTTTGATGAAACTGAAATATATATACCAAACGATAGGTTTTGCTCTCTATTGTCAGACTTATTGGCGAGTATCCCTTTGTTACTGTGTGCTCTTCCCTCTTCCTCAAGTTTTTATTATTTATATTTCTAATTTTTGCTTTTTTCTAAGACTTGTCTTAATATTGAGACTAGGTGAATAGAGAAGCATTCTTGGTAGAGAATAAAGAAGGAAACTAGGGTCATTAGAAGGGCTGGACGACAGGGGTGGCTTCGGGTAGGTTTTACGGAGTGAATGACAAGACTTTGCATTGTTGCTATCCCTAAAACCGTGGGCCAGCCTTCTAGGAACTCCACAAATGATGTTCAAGTGAGAAATATAAGATCAATACACTTAATAGAAGCTGATTCAAGATGACATTCCTAAATATTTTTTGGAGGAATCACAAACTCCACAACCCAGAAGACAGATTGGAAGAAATCTAATAAATGTTTCATCTGTCTTAGGTGGGAAAAAAAAAAGAGTAAAGGTGAAATCCTTGTAGTTTAAATGGTGTGTTTTAGCGGTAAGGTTGTATTTTTATATAATGATTGATTATCTGAGATACTGAACTCTATCAAAAAGAAGTTCCAGATGACAAAAAAACTAGTGGGGTACTGTGTGGATATCAGACACTTTGGAATTTGTAGGTGATAAATATCTCTGTGGAAAGCTGTTCTGAAAAGATGTTAATTACTCTGAAGATGCCGAAGATTTTTTTCATAGATTTTATTTCATTAAAAATTTTTTTAGATATATGCTGGATTTATGTTTGGTCATATTAGCAGTATAGTAAACAAAGGGGAAGGAAACATTTTTATGTGCAATTTGACTAAGTACTAATACATAGCCAGGAGAGGATGCCGAGCCAGTGCCAGCTTGCTTCTGCGGTTCTCGTGTCTCCAACTATTTTCCTTCATACTATAAAAAATGCTTTATCCATTTCTTAAGTACCTAAAACACCCACTTAAAAATCCATTTGCATTAATGAGCATTGTCTCAAAATAAAACCAGAAAATCACAGTTCAATGTTTCCCTAAGTATGGTTGAAGGACCACCGGAATGAGAGTGCCTATGAGGGAGCCCCTGGAACTATGCCTTTTCAACAACTATCTCAGGAAAGTCTAATGCAGATTAAAATTTAATAATTACTCTTATTCTAAATAATGATGAAATTGTTTTCAGTAACTAGCCAACATGAGTTGCAATTTAATAATTTGATGTTTTCATTTGTTGTTTGAGGGATTGGGTAATTGTGTATGTGGAACATTTTTGGTGAGGTTAAGGCCTTATTAGATAGTTGTTTTGGGGAGTTTAGGGCAGAACGAGATCTCTGGGTATAAGATGTACCCACCTGAGGTTTTTCTTGAGGCCCTAGGAAAGGTGTTCTCTTACCTTCTGTTGTGCTTAGAGCCAGAACTCCAATTAAAACTGTATTTATCCACATTGTGAGCTGTCAGTGTTTGTGGTTTGCCAAAAACTAAATGCCTGTTACACTTTTATTTTGATGAAATACTTTTATTTTCCAAAGAACTGAAATATAATTGCACTTTATAAACCCAGCTGTTCATTTTATTTTTTTCATACTATATATACATAATTTTTTTAACATTTTATTTTTTTATTTTCACCCTCCTCCCTCTCCCCTCCCTTCCCGTAACCACTAGTCCATTGTCCATGTCCATGAGTCTCTGTTTGTCCTGTTCATTTGTTGCTTTTAGAAACCCAGCTATTTATAGGCTGGATTACAGGTATCGAAATAGGGACCTTCTTGTGCCTGCTGTCCTTGCAGTTGTGGCCAGGGGATCTTCACTTGAGACTTTGTTTTGTTATTTTCCTATTTTGTTTTGACTTCCTGTGATATCAGAGTTCTTGTCTTAGGCATATGCACACATGCACATTTCTCCTCCACCACCAACTTTTCCTGGTCCTATAAATGTATTCAGGATGTATTCATCTTTGAAACCTGTCTTTCACTCTACCATTCTTTTTCTCCATTGTCCTAGAAAATATCCTGAGTAACAGGCAACATAGAATTGGAAAGAGCCTAGAAGTCAGTGCTGGTTCTTAATGTTGGGTCTAGTTTTCTTGGAAAATCTTTCAGAGCTTCAATTCTCACAGGCAGATAAACTCTTAGGGTCCCTCTGGCTCAAAACTGACTTGACAATAAAATTTATGCATTTATATATACACACACTAACTACTTTCAATGCCTCTTCAACCCTTAGAGACCTGGATTTAATTTCTACCGTTAGCTGTGCAGTGTACCCTAAAGTTGACAACTTATTTGCTAGTTTCAGAACTCAGTAGTTTCTTTTGCATCCTCATTCCCTCAACACTGGATAACTGGTTTTCTCCCTGAGCTTGTTTCACACTTCCAATACTAGTTGTTAACCTTAATGTTCTTTTTCTTTATTTCTTTGAACAATTTTTAATGGAATTTTCCAACATATAGAAAAGTCGAGATATGTAAATAACATCCATATACCATCATCCATCCTCAAAAATTCTTAACATTTTGCTAGTCTCTTAATATTTTTAAAGAAAAATATCATCTTGTTCTCATAAAATAGTATATGTTCTTTCTAGAGGAATTAAGCAATGGAGGAAAAAAGAGGTAAACATGTATTTTTTAAAATTAAATCACCCCAAATATAACCACCCAGTAATAATTCTCATTGTCATTATTATGTCAGCATCATTCCAGACATTTTTATGCATGTACACAGATGAAATGCTGGTTCTGGCTGGCTAGCTGAATAGCTAGACAGATGCATTTTTACAAAATTGATTATATATGCTACTTGTAAAGGAAAGGTATTAAATTTAATTCTACTTGATTTTAATAGTCAAAAAAGAAACTGAAGTGAACCTGAAGAAATTTCTGAACTTCAAATAAATGTTTTTTCACACAGTTCTCTTAAATGAGTCCTTACAATTATGAAAAAAGATTGTAAAAAATATGAATCTTATTACTTTTTTGTTGAATTTTGTACTTTAAAAATACCAATTATCCTAATATTGGATCATCTTTGCTCTCTCCAATAGCTTTTCTCTGTTGTTTTAATTTTGTCATGTTCATTTGATTAGTTAAACCTCCCTTCTATATCAGGAATTCACTGTTTAACTACAACTGTTCTGTTTCTGGCTGTTTATTTGTTAGTGCTATAATAATGCTTTGGTCCTCAATTTGTTTCCTTGGTTCTACATTCTCCAGTTCCATTTCATTCTTTTTTTTTAATATCATTTTATGAATACGTGTTTTAAGCTCAATATGTGTTGTATGCTATAGTTTGAGGGCTGAGAATTTCAGTTTATACACATTTTTTTCTCTACTCTGAGGACACGGAGGGTGAAGGAAAGAAGAATTCAGCTCAGGCAGATTGTATTCTCACTTTTAAAGTGTTGTTAAGATTCACCGCTTCTCACAGGTGTATCCCATTCCCAAGGGATACCTTTAAGGCATCTTTCTCTGTTCACCAGTTAAGTGTGAAGCTTCCATCATCAAAGTAGGGTCTGTCATTCCATTTCACCATCTAGAGAAGGGAAAGATTAGATTATTTGTCTGTTTCTTTCTCTTCAGAATTGAGGGAATTTGTGAGAATTCTTAGGCTATTTTGCATCAGCAGTACAGCTGGGAAGAGGCCATGTTGGGCTAGGAGTGTTGCCATGTTATGGCTGCCATAGAGTCTTTCTGGGGCCATGATTTTTTGAGATTTAGAACATCTTTCTATAGCCCTTCCTTATTTCATTGCTTCTGTAAAATTTTGTGGGCAGTTTTTGGTCCTTTATCTTACTTTTTTTGAAGTATTCGGAGGCACATTCTACCAGGCAGCTTTATTCTTCAGCTTTCTGACTGTTGCTTCTTTGTGTTTGCCCCTGGCTTCTCTTTCTGTTTTTTAAACACGAGTGTTCCCTGAGATGCTGCCCTTTGCCATGTTTCCTCCTATATTATTTATCACAGAAATTTATTCTGCTCCCACATTATCACCTCTCTTTATTTATAATTAATGATGACCTTAATCCTGGGCTTTAATTCTGAATGTTTCTTCAAGTTGGCCAAACGTTTACGCTTGTTTTATTAGTTTGCTAGTGCTGTTGTAACAAAATAGCACAAACTGGGTGGTTCATATAACAGAAAATTATCGTCTCACAGTTCTGTAGACTAGAAATTTGAAAGCAAAGTGTTGGCAGGGTTGGTCCCTTTTGATGGTGATGAAAGAAAGATCTGTCCCAGGCCTTTCTCCTTGGTTTGTAGATGGTCATCTTCGTATCCTTATGGTGTTCTTCTTATATGCATGTCCGTCTCCAAATTCCCGCTTTTAGAAAGGGCACTAATCATATTGGATCAGGGCCTACCCTAATGACTTTATTTTAACTTGATTATCTCTATCTCCAAATAAGGTCACATCCAGAGGCACTGAGAGATGGAGTTCAACATATGAATTTTGAAGGGACACAATTCAACCCATAACATTTGAATATTCACTCAGACCACAAATATTTTCTGCTGCATGCCAGGTACTAATCTAGTCCAAGTACTGAGAACACAAAGTAATGAGGCTCAGTGTCTTCCTTCTTGATTAATGGAAAGATAAGAATTAATAAACAGGCATTTGCAATGCTATGCAATAAGTACTGTCATAGATGAGACAAATTGTTATGAGAACGCCCTAGTGGAACACCCAGTCCTTACCAATAGGATGCAACAGCTGCATAATTGTTGTCCCTGCTTCCAAACCACACCCTCGGTCACCCAGCCCTGGACTCCACCACCCAGTTAATCTTTCCAAACACCACTTTGATTAAGACAGTCCTTGGTTGAGAAACCTATAAGGATTCCTCATTGTCAACAAAACTAAGTCCAAAAAATTCCTTAGCCTGGCTTTTGGGTCCTCCACAACCACGTATCACCTCTGGAATGTACCTTTCCTGTCTTGATCTTTCTGTTGTTCCCATCCTTAATTCTGTATATTACCAAAATGGACTAACAAACATTCTGGAAACACACCTGGAGCTTTTCTATAATTTCACAAAGGCAGAATGTTTGTTTTGTTTTCTTTCACTGGCACTTAAAACAGTGCTTGGCATATAACATACTTAAGAATCTTCATTGAATAAACAAATGAATGAATTTTCCCATGGAGGTCTCGCTGCGATGCATGCCTATCCTCTCTCCCAGGTGCACATATTTTTGCCTATTGAAATCTTATTCTCAAGCTCATATATCCTCTCCTCTATTATGCCTTTCTTCCGCATCACATGCCAGATGTGAACTTTCATTTCTAGAGGCTGTAGGATTCTCTGTGAACTGTTGGTGTGACCTCGCATTCTGCTTTGCATTTTATATATCTGTGTAGGTATTTATTTTTCCTGCCAAATTGAAAGTTGTTAGAATTCAGGGACCATATTTTAAAACAAATTTTGTGTCCTGCTCAGCACTTCTTTGCACAATAACAGATGTTTGAAGAGAAAATAAATGAGAGAAGTATTGCATTCATTTGGAAACAATTGGAGAAGATGACCTAAGGGATAGAGTACTTGTTCTTGCTTTGCCTTGTTTTTCTGATTTTACATTTTAAAATTCATTCAGCAGATTTTTATTGAGCATCTGTTTTACTCAAGGCATTGTACTAGGACTTAGATTAGAAATAGGAATTAAACTGCCCTTAAGGTAGTTACTATTTCTTCTGACGTAAAAACAAGTCTCATTGCTTCCAGTGGTCACTTCAGTCTGTTAGTCTGGTGGGTCATACATATAGAGTGTTATATTTCCCAGAGACACCTGATCCAGACAGTTTTTCAGATGCTTTTCTCAGACTTATTCATCCCATTTTCTAGACTCTTTCCATATGCTGGGGCTGCTTGAGGACAAGATCATGTCATTATCCTCCTACCCTTCTTTACTACCTAGCACCATTTTATATCTGCTGGTGATTTGAGCAGGCCTTTTATTTGCCATAAAGGTTCTCTGACTCTCTAAGTTTGTCTTATCTCTCTAGTTGTAGAATGCTGCACTGAGACCAGAGACTTAGCAAGAATACTCGTTGCTGTGCTTAGTCTGGGAAACTCTGTTATCGTAAAAGTAATAATAAGCACAATAAATAGCACGTGTAGAGTCTTGCTAAAGATTCAACATGAATTGTATTTCCTAGTGGGGCCATTGCTAATATCATTGGTTTCTAGGATCCCTTCATTTCTAACAAGTTGCCATATTAACATATTGAGGTTGTTAAATGAACATCTAAACAAAAGTTTGTCGGCTTCTCGCTCAAACTTATGAGTTGCAATTGTGCTGCAGAGCTCCAACCAAACAGAAATGCAATCTGAATTAGTCTGCAGGGTCATGCATGTACAGTATTACATTTTCTAGAGGCATCTAATTTTAACAGGTCCCTCTATTAAGGGAAAACGAAGTAATTTAAATCAAGATGAAATAATGGAGTAGTAAGGAATGGAAGGGATGGTAAAGATATTTGTTTTGAGGTCCTGCTTGACATGGAAATTACAACTCTTAAACTCGATTGAAGAGCAGGCCTGGGTCTATTCATATAGGGAGAAGGTTGATATGTACATTGTTATTGGGGGTGGGAAACACCCCTTTTATTTAAACATTCAATATGTAGTCAGAACAGCATAAGTTCACGGAAGTGGTATAACAATTAACAAGTGTGAGTCCAACCCTATGCTGTCTGTGTTTATGGGTTTATAGTATGTTATCTATATCATCAAAGAAACTCGCACAAGTTAATATATCTAAATAGCAGATATGTAAAAGTCTCTAGAAAGTCTTATATGGTGCTGCATAGAATGCTGAACTTATCAATCACGTTTTGTTTAAAAGAAAATTCAGATTAGTTTATCCTGAGCACCTACTACCAGGGTGAAGACAGAACATTTAGATGGATGGACTTAACTGTCTGAGCTTCAGTTCATATTTGAAATGTCACTACAGAATAATCTCTTTAAGTCACAGTTCCAGCAGACATTGTTTCTCAGAGATAACTTCCTTTCTTCCTTGTGGAGTAACTGTTCTTCTCCCTTATTTTTGGCTCTTCCTTCCTTCCTGAAGCCATGTGCTTTCCCATGTGACCAGAGTCTGTGGGTAAATATAGTACCTATTACCATAAAGAAACCACTGCAGCCCTGCTCCCTTTTCAGTGCTTGGTGTAGGTATTGGCATGTGACACAATTCTGAGAAGGGGCATTTAATGGGCTTCTGGGGGAATATTGGGGAGGATTTTGAAGCTCCTAAAGAAAGACACAAGACCACTTCAGTACTCTGGATGAAGGTGTATGAGAATGTGACATTTGAAATAATTGCCGCCATCTTTTTCCACAAAAATATCAAAACAAAAATTAACCAACTCAGAAGAAATTTCCATACCTTTAGGCTACTTTTTTTGGTGAGATAATACATCCCATTGCTGAAACCATTTTGAGCTAAGTGTTCTGTTACTTGCAGACAAAGCATCTTCCCCGATTTATAACATTCCCATTTAAAACACAGTTAGGTGTTTAGTATCTTTATTTGATATTTGCGTTGACAGTTTTGTTTGCCTAAAAGGCAAGGCTTATATTCAAATTTTCTGTAATTTACTAAGACCTAAGATGATTTTCTCTTACAGATGCTTGAGAACTTCAAGCTTATTTCACTCTCATACTAGGAAATTAGTTTTCTTACATCCTGGGTGTATGTGCTGACTCAAAGATCTCTCAGATTTCACATTTCTTGTGAGTTGTTTTGAATCACCAAAGAAATCTTTTCCATTATTGATTGCACCCCTGTTCCTGCCCTTCTTAATCCAGATGCCTTATTATATCCCAGTGACATTCATTAACTGAATCCTTCGTCACAGTTTTTATAGTGTGGTGTCATGTCTGAGAATGGTTTATGTGGCATTAAGAAGGGTTTCCAAACCTGGCCCATCATCAAACTCTCCCCAGACATACTAACTATGTCCAAATCTCTCTCCAGATAATTCAGATTATCAACTAGGTCTGGCAACCACTGATATAAGGGTTATAGAAGAGAGAAAAATTGTACTGACCTGATCTCATACCTAAAGTAAATGGTTTCAAACCTCACTTAACAGTCAGCTATGTAAGAACATAATTTTATTTCTTCACAGCTTAGTTTTTATTACAGGTTGTTTTTTTTTTTTTAATTTTGGGGAGGGTTGTAGGGACCTATTTCAGTCAGCTCTTAAATATGACCATGCCTCTCCATCCCCCTCTTAGCAAGTTATAAAAAGCTTATGTAATATTAAGTCAGTTGGAAGGAGGAGTCCTTTTAGTCCTCGATATCCTTTGTCTGTAAAGCCATCCCCTGAAATATCCAGGGTCCCGTTGGGTCTTTGGCCACTTGTTCATGCAGGTCTATTTTATTGCTAGCTGCATAACTCTTCCGTTTTCTGCAGCAATTCTGCAATATTTCTGTGTGTGTTGAGAGTACTCAAAAATCTATCTGCTGCTCCGATACCATGCTGGATCATGATAAATTTTCTATGGCTACCTAAGGCCCCATCAGCCACCTGTTGTACCTCTACCCAAGCAACAGAGCCTGAACCCTTCTGCTCTCTATTCTCATAATCCTACTTGGCACCTCACCAGGGCTATTGCCTTTTTCTCCAAAACTTGTGCTTATTGCTTTCCCTCTGACTCCTCCCTTAAGCCTGAAGCATGCCCTTCTGGGCTAGGAGGCATGCATACCTCAGAAGCTTCTTCCTAAATTGCTTATCCATGCCCTTGAGTTCTTCTGTATGGCTAAGTGCCCAAGCTTCTGTAACTCAAAAGCTAGGATAAAACTTTGTGTTTCTGTGCCTTTTGCTGTTCTATTTCATTCCCAAGGCAATTCACACAGCCTAGGTATTAAATAGAAATGGCAAAAAGTGGGAGGGTGGTGATAAAAGAAATCCCAAGGAGAAACACACACACAGACACACACACACACGAAACATTGAAATAAAATGCAAAATACTGAATGGTAGATATAATGAACATGTATTTTTGCTTCTGCAGTATGTGTGTGTGTGTGTGTGTGTGTGTGTGTGTCACAGTATACATGCATACGTACACATACATAGTAATTAACAAAATTGAGAATCTGTCATTTTAAATTATTTTTCACTGAGTCTATTTCACATTCTAGATTCACACTTTCTTTTAAATGGAATTTGTAATAAATGATAAAGATTAAAAGGACTTAAACTAATATGATATAATGTACACATCTAAGTGAGTATTTCCTCTAAAATAGTCACCTGAAGCTACAATACAGTTCTTCCATTAATATTGCCACAGCCCGAGACATTTCTCGATTTGTTCCTTCGGAATTGTCCTCGTTTTGTAAACCGTAAGTAGCAAACATTAGTAGTATTATCATTAAACCCACTTCCACTCTACATTCCCATCCCACTTAACAAGGAGTAGCTCAGCTTGATCCATTCTTAACTTATGATTAGTTATGAGCTTGATTTTTAGAAGCAATAGACAAAGATTTTTCTCTGTTAAAGCCATTTAATGAAATTTTGAAAAACTCGGAAGTTGATTTGTAAAGAAAAGCTCCAAAATTGTTTTGAACAACAGCATCACTGAAACAAATATATACAGTAGTCAGTCCCCTCTTATCCTCAGTTTTGCTTTCCGTGGTTTCAGTTACCCGCGGTCAACCATGGTCTAAAAATATTAAATGGAAAATTCCAGAAATAAACAATTCATAAGTTTTAAAATTCACACTGCTCTGAGTCGCATTACGAAATCTCACGCTGTCTCACTCTGTCTCGCCCGGGATGTAAATCATTCTTTTGTCCAGCGCGCGTATTCTCCTCACTTCATCTCATCACATAGGCATTATATCATCCCCCATCATCACAAGTAGAAGGGTGAGTACAGTACAATAAGATATTTTGAGAACAAGAGTAAGAGAGAGACCACATTCACTTTTGTTATGTGAATGTTCTATTTTATTATTAATTGTAATCTCTTACTGTGCCTTATTTATAAATTAAACTTTTCAGAAGTTTGGATGTATAGGAAAAATATAGTATATATCGGATTTGGTGCTATCTGTAGTTTCAGACATCTACTATGGGTCTTAGAGCGTATCCCCTGTGATTAAGGGGGGACTGCTGTAATTGCCAAAGTGATTATTCTGAAGCAAACCACTCTTATTTGGGTGAATAAATGTTAGTAGCTTATACTGGGGATGACTTTGCCCCAGGGGACATTTGGCAATTTCTGGAAACCTTTTTGGTTGTATCAACTGGGGAGAGGGTGTTCCTGGCATCTAATGGGTAGAGGTCAGGGTTGCTGCTAAACATCCTACAATGCATAGGACAGCAACTCACACCTAAGAGTCGTCTGGCCCAAAATGTCAGTGTAGCCAAGGTTGAGAAACTCTGTTTTAAACAAATAAATTATTACTTTATAGTCATCCCTCACATTTTAATATACTTAAAAGTTTCTGACCCCCTTTCCCCAGCCTCAGTCTTACTAAATCACCGGGAAAAAACAAACTCAAGAACTCGAATCTTTCTGTCCAGCAGTCAGGCTCACAACCTCTTTGAGGCTATTTCTGCTTAACTACAGAGGGTAGGAATGGGAGGGGGCAACCAATTACAGTAGGAAAACAGCCAGGGAAGGAAACACACAGGGATCACACAGATTAATATCTAGGTGGAAGTTTCCCTAGCAATCTTTGAGTTCTTACTGAGAAATTCATTTCTTATCTCAGCGTTTTTCTTCCCCAAGACAGCAGGAACAGAGATTCTATCTGAACTCTGATTTTCCAGAGTCGTAACCCAGAGAGAGGCTGTCTGTAACACCTTCGCCTGGGAAGTCATTTCAACACCCAGCAGGCTGAGTTCCTACCGCCCGCTCTGACTCACTGCTGACCTCCCCTGTCTCCTTCTAATGAGTCAGGGTGCAGTGCCCTTTTTTTTTTCCCCCTCTGAGCTGGCCCTTCTCTCCTCCCTTGATATACCATCTGCATTTGAAGGTGTATTTTCCTAATCAGTTTTCCAAGGAGCAATTATTATTTCCGGTGAAGAGCTTGATTTGCCCTGTCCCCTTATCCTCCCTTACTTTGTACAAGGGTAAAGTTTCAAACCACCACCCCAATATGAAGCCAGACTTGGCTTTCTATAGAAAGGTTCCCCAGTTTCATTGCAAACCTCCTTTTGCTGACACCTTTCTGTAGCACATTTTGGTTTATGTGTCGCTGAGCAGCATCTGTGGCTAGCCAGATCTGTTCTTGAAGGTTCATCACTGATGTCTGATTTCCAAAGCAGAATCAGTGGGGAGCCCAGAACCTCCCAAATATCAAAAGAAAGAAAATCTTATGGTCTTGTTCCTGAAAAGCCATAGGCTGACTCTACTACCCCTTTTCCTACTACCCCTTTTTCCCAGGTAGAGTGTCCCCAACACATTTTGCAGGGTTTGGAAAAATCTCTGCATTTGAGGGTCCATCTGGAAATGTTTTTAGATTTCTGGACTCCTACTAGGCACTTCCTGTCACAGGTAATTTCAAGGTCCATCCCTGTCTGAGTGAATTCAACAAGAAGTTCTCCCAGATGAATTCTGCCTTCTGATTACTGTGGAGATAGATTTGAGCAAAGTGGATGAAGTGATCGGATACCTCAAGCACACTCTGTGTTCTGGTGTTAGTATCAATGCTGTGTTGCCTTAAGCGGCCTTGGTAAGCTGCCCTGTGTGAAGGGCCTTCTCCTAGAGCAGGGACACTCCTCACATTTGAACTTGACATCTTTAATGCAGGCACAAAGAAGCTAGTCTGTGCTGATTAAGTCCCTTCTTTACCAAATGACTCAGTCACTATGTGATAGTGTCAAAAACAAAAGCAAGATTAATGGGTCAGCTGCAGGTGCTGGGCAATGGGATACCAGCACTAGTCCCCCATCAACAAACTCCTGTTTAATCCTGCCACATGTTTTTGAGGTCTTTGGAGGCAGACTGAGCTCTGACAGGAGCTTTTTTCTCTTCCCCTATAGCACCCATCTTGTTTCTTCCACCCTTAATGGAAGTATGATTTGTCTACTGTTTTTGAGTTTTAAGTCTCTGCTTCACATACATGAGAGCTCTGGCTTTTCTGGCATTTCCAGCCCTGAACTTTTATGCCATTGAGTATTTTAATAAGGTCCCAGTTCTGCTGTCAGCTAGACAATATCTCTACACCTTCACCACATAGAATAATTTTCTTCCCATCTCTGTGTACCATTGTCTAGCAATCAATTGTCCATGTTAAATCATGGAAAAGGGCAGGGTTGAGGGAGATATGCCTGGCTGTAGTCCAACGATAGCACTATATTTGCAGACAACTCAGGTTGCCCTAAATTTAGTCATTAATTTTCTAGACCAAACCCTACAATGTAATGTTGGCATCCAATCCATCACTGCTTCAGCTTACAAGGAAGTTCTCAGCAGTTTGTGTTGACTTTCAAGGTAAAATGATCAGATTTTCCTTTGATGCCCTATTCCTACAAAATTATGGCCATTCCTTCTCCTTTGGTGGGCCCACAGTGTTAAGGACTATTGGATGTTAGGTTATCTGCAATCAAAGAATCAGTGAGTCTCCACTCCAGAAAGCTGGGCTGATGGATATCTTCCCTACCTCTCCAGTCCTCCAACTCTCGCCTGCTTGGAAGATGTCTGTTTCTGCCACTCCTCATCCAGTGTAAATCACTCCTATAATTACCTTTCCTCTTCCTCTACTTCAGTCTTGTATAATCTTTGGGATTAGAGAACTTAGTTCTATTTGCTGTCAGTATTTCTGATCTGCATTTGACTGTGGTTTCTTTGAGTCTTTGTGCTTCAGTAAAGGTTGGGGAGAGGAAAGTGGTGTATTGAGTGAAAAAAAAAAGGGAAAAAAAAGACGGGAATTGCACAGAGAACACAAAAATACTTTGAAATGTAATGCCATCATATGCCATGTAAAATTAGAATCTTTCACTCTGGTTCCGAATAATTTAAACAGTATTATTTAGGCAGTTTAATTATGAAAATAATGGCTTGAGGCCTATTGTATCAGTGGTTAAAATGGGGGAAAGTAGCTATTAGTGTGGTCTAAAACACTCACATCAAGACAATTAGAAAACATCAAGGGAAGAATCATATATAATCTGTAACATACCAGCTCTGAAAATAAAAGTAGTAGAGTTCTAGTAGAATTATCTTTAGATTTGTTCCATAAACTGCCATTCAACTGTATAAGATAATGAGTTTGGCCAGATGTCTTCCAATTAAATTAATACAACTTGTCTCTATGAATGATAATGTCTGACTTTGAATGTTGATTCTTTAACAGATTCTGTGCTCTAAACTTTACAAATATGTGTTATCTCATATGGTCCTCAAAACAACTCTGTGAGTTGGTTTATTTTATCTTGGTAAGTTGTAGAATTACCATTTTACAGATTATGCCATTGAGCTTGAATTTCGCCCAGGGTCACACAGCTATTAAGTGGTAAGATTCAAACCAAGGGCTTTGTGACCCCAGAGCCCTTGCTCCTAACTCCACATCACACCTTCACTATAGAGATGATCCACAGGAAACCAAGAGTCCAGGCCAACTCTGGCAAGACCCTGGCATTACCACAGCCAGTCTTAAATGTGAACTCAGCTTGAGGACAAAGTAGAGGCCATTCTGAGATACCTACCTGGACCTGGAGAGATCCTCTGGTGGGGATGGACCCTTGAGGAATTAAGATAACAATCCCTCTTTTGTGTATATGTGCATTTGTTTGGGGGTATTCAAGTACAAATTGTCTCAGTAAAGATGTAACTGATTCTAGTCTTTTAATTTTTCCTTGAAAATATTTTAATTTTTTTTTTTGGATAGGTAATATATTCATGTGAATCATAAAAACAAATAATATAAAGTCTTCCTTTTACCCATCTCTTCAGCCCAGTTTCTACCCCATTCCCTTTCCCATGGATAACTTTTCAGAGTTCCTTTTATGCTATAAAAACATGTAAATTTGTATTCTACTCTTTTCCATTTTTTCTATATTAAAGGTAATTATTTTAAAATTCTATACCTTCCTTTGCTTTTTTTACATAGAAATTTATCCTGGATACCTTTTTATATCAGCACGCAGAGCTTCCTCATTCTTATTTGCAATAGCATACTATTTCATGGTGTTAGATGTATTATTATTTATTAACCAGTCCTCCTTTAGTAGATATTTGGCTTGTTTCCAGTCCTTCGTTCTCACTGATGCAATGAATAACTTTGAATATATGTCATTCTGCAAATGCATATGTTATTTATAAGTTTCTAGAAGTAGGATTGCTGGGTTTAAAATATGCATTTATAATTTTTACTAATAATGCCAAATTACCCTCACTAAGTGTTATAGTAATTTGCACTCCCACCAGCAATGTATGTGTTTACCATAGTCCTGCCCACAGAGTTAGCATATTTTTGGATTTGGGCCCATCTGATTGACAAAAAAATATTTAGACTTGGGCACATCCAATGCAATAAAATATTGTAGATTTCTTACTATGATTAAAGTCAAGCAACTTTTTATGTGTTTTAAGATCGATTTGTTTTTCCTTTTCAGTGAAATTTTCCCATTTTTTTTTCTTGGTTTATAGGTCATATCAATTTCTAGAAACTCTTTATATATTTGGGACAGTAGCAGTTGTCTGTGATATAAGTTAAACATTTTTTTCCCTGTTTGTCATTTGGCTTTTTGTTTTTTCGTCTTGATTTTCATATGGTTAAATTCATTAGTCTTCTCTTATGTCTGTAGATCTTAAGTCAAAGTTAGAAAGGGCTTCCCCACTACAAGGTTATAAAGTGTTCTTCCATGTTGTCATTCTGTACTTTCATGTCTTTATTTTTCTTAAAGCTTTGATCGGCTTGGAGTTTCTCTTGGTTTATAGTATAATGTTTGGATCCAGTTTTTTTTTTCAGCTGGCTATCCAGTTGTACCACACCATTTATTAAATAACTGCTAGTAGTTTGGTGCCCACTGGTTTGAGGTACCACCTTTATCAATACCATATGCCTGTATATAGGCATATATGCGTACATTTAGAATATATATGTATATTCTAAAATGGCTTTATTTTAGAATGCTAGAAGAAAGTCTGAGTTTTCCTATTATCTACTAGAGAATTTCCTTTTTATTGTGGTAAAGTATACATGATGTAAAATATACCATTTTAACCCTCTTTAAGTGTAAAGTTTAGTGGCATTAAGTACATTTGCATTATTGTGCAAACGTCACCACCATCCATCTCCAGAACTTTTTCATCTTCCCACCATATGACTTGGAATCAAATATACTATTCATTTTATGATATACCATCCACTTTTAAGGTGTGTGCTGATTTCAGAGATGTTAAAATATGGGAAAGAATTTATGAAATAACGGTTCTAAATTCCCAAGTGTATTTGGTATGTTTCTGGACATTCTTCTGTATTTCATTGGTTTGCCTCTTCATGAGTCAATGTCTTACTATTTTAAATGTTGAAGATTTAGAATATCTTTTAATATATAATACAAGGTAGTTTCCCCTCCCTGGTCTTCTTTTTCAGAAGACTTCTTTTTTCTACTATTATTGTCTATCTGTTCAGATAAACTAGGCAGCTTTTCCTTGGCTCTTGTAAATCTTCTTTTTCTTCCTCTTTCTACTCTACTTAAATTGTAAAAACTCACATGTAGAAGACCTTATCATGCCCGAAGATCAGCTATAAATCTGAATCAGAGTAGCTTCTCTGAAAGTTTATATATCTTCTTGACATTCTTCTCTTGGGTTTTTAACTTCAGCATTGCCATGGGAGGTACAGCTCATTCCTAATCTATGTTGTCACATAAAAGGGAGATGCTCCCATGAAAGTCCTTAGAAGCATTTACTCCTTTTGTATCTTGTATATAGAATGTCACTCTTTTTCAGGAAAGCAAGCATTGCTCTTACAATGCTGAAAGAAGTCTGAAATGTTTGTGACTGTATCAGGGTTTAATGTGGTTCACTAATGCATTTACCCTCAGTAAAAGTGTGTTGGTTTGCCAGTTATTCTTATTAAATTTTTAGCATTTTTAATGTTATATTACTAGAAACTTGGCTTTATTTTCATTTATAGATCATAATGCACTTCTTTTTTGTTTTACTGAAGAACCCACTGTAAGAGCCAGTAAATCCTGTGGAAAATGGTCTTCAGTGATTTTACATCGAGGACTGTGAGTCTTTATGATAATTGGATCAAAGATGCTGGTAAGTAACCATATTTCCTAATTGATGCTCATCCTTCCTTTTTATGTTGGAATCCAATATTTAATAGGATTTCATTGAAGCAGAATGAGAGACTTTGCAGCTTAACCCTCCCTCAAGGACACCCCAAATATTATTTTTATTACCAATTGGTAATAGAGCTCCACAGATGTTCATTATGACATCTATAATAGAGAAAATAGTTTTAATATCCAGTGAAGATAATTGGTTAGTAAATGATAGTGCATTCCAACTCAGTAGTCATTAAAAGTGATTTTGGAGGCACGGTGCACTTAGGCCTGATTCTGCCCTACTCTGCTCCTAGGGGAAATAATAGTTACTGCCTAGTGGCCCTGTCTAGGATGGTTCTTGATACCCCAGGGGTGTATCAGAAAGGGCAGGGAGTGTTTCGTGGAGTAACCCCCAAAATATTTCTGAAATCCCTTCCTTCTCCCCTTGCCCATTAAAAAAAAAACCAATGTTACAGAATAACATTTACTATCACAGCAAGAAGTTCAAAATACCTTACATGAAAACAGGTTATAAATGCCACATATTTCTTTTATGAGAGTCAGCAGTTATTTCTGTGTAGAATCATCAGTAGCTCCTATTTACTTACCTATGTCTATCTAGATTTTAGTATACCACTAAATGTGTGTTGCTTTTATAACTATTATAAAATGTTCTAAAAACATAACAAAGGTAAATTATTTTTTAAATAGACAAGGAATCAGAGCATTTTAGAGCTGAGATAGACCTAGATATCATCAAAGCTAACGCCTCATTTTAGAGTTGAAGAAACTGAGGCCCAGAGATATGATCTTCCCAACATCATGGTTTGTTGTTGGCAGAAAAAACTAGAACCTATGTTTTCTGAATTGGATTAGTATTCCGGTATTTCACATTTGAATTATTTTACACATGTGTACCACCATTACCACTTTAGATTAGTTTTTATCTATCAACCAGAAATTGCATGTTCACCAAATTCAGGAGGGCAAAGTGCCACCTCTTGACACCTACCACAATTGGAATTATATTCAAGTTTACACTGATTTCAGCAAAGATACACTGTTTCATGGTTGCCATCATTTTCGGTAGACTGCTAAAGACCGATTTTATTTCATTAAAAAAGGTCTCATAAATAGTTTTTCTCCTGAAGAATGCCAAGGATATAAAAAATACTCATAAATAGAGATGCTTCACTCTGCTAGGGGAATGGACAGTGGCTGTTTCCATATTTTCTTCTTTTTTAGTTTTTCCAACTTATGATGATGCAGGGAATATATAGATTTCTTCAGAGATCATCCTTCTCTAAAGGTTTATAGGAGTTCTCAAATTCAGTATTTAACTTAAATACTAATATTTTTGTTCTTTTCTAATGGTTTTTATTTTTATTTATTTTTTAATACTAATATTTTAATAGCTTTATCAAGTAGAGGTGTACCTTGCTACCTGAACTCTCATGATTTGAGCTTGGGAACCAAGTAGATTTGGGTACATTTTTTGACGTAGACTTGTTGGGAAGAATAGAACCCTTGCTATACAACTTTCGCTATTCGCTATTTCAAATGCAGGAACCCAAGGGATTCAGGTAATCATTATGCTGACTCAAGAGCCAAATCGATTTAGATGATGATGACTGTCTATATAGTGCTAGAAGTATAAAATATTTACAAATGAACTTACTTCTAAATTCCACTTCTACTTTTATCCATGGATCAGCTCTTTACTTTTTATTGGAAATACCTATATTTAAAAGCTGAATAATATTAGGTCAGAAAAAAGAATGACCAGGGGCGGGGGTGGTTAGGGAGAGCCCCAGAAGCAGAGTTGCATTAAACGGTGCAGGAAGGTGAGAGGAAGAGGCAGTGAGTGCTACATATCTGAAATTAGCTAATTTGAAGTCTTGAGAGGGGAAGGAAGGTATGGGATGTATAATGAGAAGACCTAAGTTGAACTGACACTCCTGTGGATTAGCTGGGTGACCTTGAATGAATGCTTTATTGTTTGCGAATCTCAGTTTCATTGTTAGCAAAACAGAGGTGAGTATGATATCTACCAGCTACCAGAAAATATGCGTGAAAGTGCTCTGTCATTTGGGAGGTACCCCAACACAAATGGTGGTGGTGGTGGTGGTTACAAATGATGGATAGAGTGTGTTCCTCTTAACATAATTTTAATATAGCATATCACCTTTTAAAAAAGTTTTCTTCACACTTATTTTTTCTTGTTGGGCTCTAGGAGGGTTAAAAAGTTTTGTTTTGGGATTTACATCTTTATAAGAATACTTTCAGGTTTAAGAGGACAGGTTTTTGCTTTTGCTTTGTGTGTTATTGATCTCTGCAAGCCATTAGGAATCATTTCTGGCCGTCTTAATTCAGTTTTATTTTGCTTACCCTGGGAAGGTCTGAATCCCTGATCAAGGGCCAAGTATTTCAAATGTGTTCTTGGCTTTGGCCCTAATCCTGAGTAGCCTTCAGGAAACTCACTGATATTCTTTGGTTTTCTGATGGCTAGAGAAGTGGTGGTAATGCATAGTTATTTTGTGTGGAAAATTCCATAGCTACAGAATTTAAAAATGGTTTAATTAATACTTAAGCTGTAAGAGGATTTATTATGATTCTTAGCTATGAAATGTCAAATTTTGGAATAATGCTATAATATTTTTAATGTTTAAAAAGCAATTTTCCTCCTTGTGGATAGTAATAATGACTTTTCAGACTGATCTCTTTGTAAGAAGATAGAGTCTAAGTAAGAGTGTTGACATTCTGAACCTTTAGTATTTCGCACAGTACTAAAGGTACATGCTTGCTTTTCTTCCCAGCTTTTTCATCTTACTGGGGCTTGTCATTTGAAAGATGTACTCTTCGAGCTAATACATGCTACTTAAGAAGAGAACACTGTCTTACAAGTAGTTGATGGAAAAGTTCATTAGCATTCTATATATGTGGCACTTGTACTTCCCCTGTTCTCTCTCTCTCGCTCGCTCTCTCTTTCTGTCTCTCTCTCACTCTTAGAAAAAGAAAGATCAGGCTAGTAATAAATCAGAATTTTGGTAATCTATGGGGTATGGATTCTCAGACAGCCTGTGTCCCTATTCTCTGCTTTCTTCTCAGCTCTATTCATGACACTTAAACCTAATTCTGTTGCCAAATAGAAGATGCATCATCAACTTTTTGTCTCTAGAGAAAACAGAGTTCACCTCAAGCCTGAACCTTTTGTAATTTGTGGAATCACAGATTGAGTCAGGATTAACTTTAAATGTCCTCGAACAGTCCCCTCTGTAACCCTCCCTACCAAGTCACCATCCACACCTGACTTGTAAACTTCTCATCATGGGGAGCCCACTGCCTCATGTGGAAGTGGGCTCCCTATTCAGTAGGGTGTAACTGTTGCTGAGAATGGAGGCAGGGGAAATAAACCAGTTGTCAGTCATTAACAATAGCCGGAATCTTGAGCATAATATTAAAGACTTTGAATTTTATCTGCTCAGTAGAGAGAGCTAATTTAAGCAGAGGAATAATCTTAGGTAGTGAATTTGGCAGTTTTGTGGAAGGCCAGATGTAGCAGATTGGCTCAGGAGGCAGAAAAACCACATAACGGACCACTGCAGAGCACCTACTGAGGGACTTTGAGGTCCTAAATGCAGAAGAAAGAAGCTCAGAAGCCCTGGTTCTCAACTCTGACAGTTCATCAAAGTTACATGGGCAGGTTTTATTAAAATATGGATGCCTGGGACCCATGCTCTAGGATTCTGATTCAGTTGGAACAGAATCATTTTTTGGCCACTTGATTTTTATACACTCCAGAGGTGATTCTGCTGTGCTGACAGAATTGAGATCTGCCATAATAATAGCAGCAACACTTACTAAGCACTTGGGCTGTGTTGGGCCCTTTCCACACAATAACTCACTAAATCTTCTATGAAATACAGGCTATTTTATGCCCAATTCACAGGTGAGGAAACTAAGCAAAGAGAAGTTAAGTCAATGGCCCCAGGTCACATAATGTAGTCAGTAGGGGAGCCAAGATCAAAACCCAGGCTAGCTGACTCCAGAGCTTTGTTAAAATAGGATTAAAAAGCTTAGCGTTTTGTTTTATTATTTGCTTTAAAATAATAGGAAATCAAACTTACTAGCTTTTCCCAAAGGGTATACTGATTTTTTTTTTTTTTTTTAATTCCAGAACTTAAAAGTCACATACAGGATTTTTTTAAAAGGGCGTGTGCTTAAAATGTTAAATTACAGGAAGAAGTTATTTATTTTAAAATTCTTTACTTCTTCTTCCTGAACCAGCCCAGCATGTTTTAGGCGACTTGTTTTGTGTCTACTGGTACCAGTGGAATAACAGAAAGATGATGTCATTTGATTTTCTCCCCCCTGCTGAGTCAATGAAAGAGTAAAATGAATATGTCGCTAATTCAGGAAATTCCTTTACTGATACTTTAAAAATCCCTAGTTTTCAACCATACATGTGATGTCTGTTAATAACAGAAACATTTAAAATTGCTTATAAAGAAAAAGAAAAAAGTAAAAATCACCTTACTTTCATCATCCAAAGATAATAATGTTAACATCTTTCTAGAGATTTTCTTTCGATACTGGTTTTAAGACCTTATTTTATTGGGGATGAAACCCGATGGATTAATGGTTTATGATATTCATGTATTGAAAGTGTAGATTACTCACTGATAGAAGAAACCCATCAAAGTTTGATCAATTCTAATTCTGTTCCTTGGTGGGACAGCTTTCATTTACTGAGACTTCCCTAGTGAGGTATGGACTTGTGGCTAGGGTTCCTTGTGGCCTTTTTAATAGCATATGGCACACAGATGTCCCAGGAAATTTGTAAAAAGGAGAGAAGGGAACTAATAGAGCAATAAAAGACTTTAGTGACATATACTTGGATAGTGACATGTCCTGATTTCAAAGCTTTTCCTGATTGAAAACTGTGACAATCTTAAATTTTTTTAAGAAATTTTTAATTTTGAGAACTTTGTGCTTTTTTGAATGTCAGCAAACTTTTGTTGAATTTCTATTTTAGTGCACGATACTTCACTAAAATTGTTCTTGCGATGACTTGTTTTTATTTAATCCAGTGGCATTTTTCAGTCCACATTTTACTTTCCCACTCTGCTGCGTTTGATGCTTTGACTCCTCCCAAAAATCCACTCTTCCCTTGGCTTCAGGAGATCTCACTTTGTGGTCTTAACATCTACCTCTTCAGCTGCTCCCCTCAGGCTTCTTTACAGTTCTCCCTTCTCCCACACGCCTTTGAACACTGAGTCCTCGAGATTATGACTTTCGTCATTTGCTTTCCTTACTCTACCCATTTTTTCTAAGCTAGTTTCACCACTTTTATTGTTCAGTACTTGTGTGATGATGCAAACCTACCGTCTGGCCCAGATCTCTCTCGTCTTCCAGACCCAGATATCTAAGTGCCCGTGGAAGTCTCCAGATGAATGTTTTATAGGCACCCCAAATGTAAGCTGTTCTAAAACAAGCCACCTTTCCCTGACCAGTCTTGCTCCTTACCCTGTATTCCTAGTCTCAGTGATGGTATGGTTATCAAAACAAAAATTTCAGTGTTTTTCTTAACTCTTATCTGTCTCTAATGTCCCATGTTTAACCATTTAAGAATTTTATGTTTTCTACTTCGTTACTGAATTTCAAAATGATCTGATCCTATTAATCTTCCTTTATCACTATCTAACTTTTAATTTTATAAATTTATTTTAGCAAAGGGCTATTTGGCCAAACTGTGTTCCACAGAATATTAGTTCTACAAGATGTTAAATGATATTCTACAAAAAAATCAGGGCAATTCATTATGAACATGAATCACTACGAAATCCTGCAGAAAAGCAACTTGTTTGTTTAACCTAGCATTCCCAGTAGCCTCTCATTACTTTTGTAGAAAGACTTTAAATCCCTTGCATCTATTGCATAGATTGGGACTTAGTTGTATAAGATATGTGGTAAGGAACAAACTCATTTTTTTCCCCCCAAGTAGTCAGTTTTACTATCAACATTTGTTGAATAATCTCCCTTCTCTTCTTGTTTATGGAGCTTTCTTTATCATATTAAGTTCCTGAATATCTTGGGGTTTGTTTTGGAGCTGACTTTTGGCTAATTTATTTTTTAAATAGGACATCTGTCAGTATTTTTGAAGGTAGCCCATTTGAATGCAAAATAAATCATCTTTAATAGTTAAAGTCATGCCCTAGTATATCCAGGTGTCAAATGGGAGCTCTCCAGCAATAAAACCAAGGCCAACTGAATCATTCACCATAAAGTCTACTGAAAAAATTTTTGCATTGGGTAGGAAGTCAGACTTGAAGGGTATTCAAAATTTTTCAGTACTTGGCTATATCATTAGCAATTTAAGTGAGCAAGGGCTGTATTCTCCCCCCATCTCTCTTTTCCAGTTGGTAGAAGTGATGGCATTTAGCGATCTAAGGTTAGTCAAGGCTCAATTTTAATTCAGATGCACTTGGAAATTTGTCTGTCGTTATTTTCCTTTATAGTACCCTGGGTTTATGATGCAATTTAGTAAAATTACCCCTGAACTACTTAAGATTATAGAATTAATCACATTTCATCTTGAGTTGCAATTTTTAATTCATCTAACTCTCCTGGCCGGGAACTAGCAGTGATTGGATGAATTTCTTCTTTACGTGTTGTGAAGCTAATATATGTTTTTGCTCAAAATATCAGTTTGGTTAGCCCACATTTTGGACACCTGGAACCCACACTTTAGATACTTAGCTGATGCTAAGGTCGCTTTTAGTTCTATGATTCGGTACATATGGAAATGTCACAGTTTTCTTGGGAAAAGAAGAAATTTAAGAAACAAAACATAAACATTTTTGTATATAAAAGAATGTCTGGATGGAGCAACTCTAAAATGCTGCTAGCGGTTATAGATGGTGGGAGCTTGCTGGGTGTCTTCTGTCCTGCAGGTTCATTCTGCATGCTGTGCTGGACTCTGGAGAATGACCAGTATGGACTATATCCATGGGCTTGTTCCCCTGCCCTCTGGTTTCTGGTTAGTTTCAGCCAGGGGAGAGCCCCCAGGAAACTGATTAAAGTGAGGAGAATTGTGTTGGGGTATCAGTTCTGTTGGCCCCTTACTTAGAATTGCCTTGAGCTGGCCGAATCCCTCAGCTGAGTGTCACAGCTCCTCTCCACAGGGCTTTTCCATATGACTCTCTCCTGGGTTCTGGTAACCATACCTCTCTTTGCCATCTGAAGCCCAGGATACTAACAGGCTCACTGTTTCTAGCCCCATCAGTATCCCTGAAGACAGTAGTGATCATTGCCCAAAAACTCCATTGTCAACATCAAGGTCTAGGTGCTCACTTAAAGAAATGTTGGTTGCTGTCAGTTATCTCTTGGCTAAGTGGATGTGCACTTACATCTTGTTTTCCTCTTAGATCCAAGAGTTGAAGACTGGCTTCTCATGTCCTCGCCTCTACCACAAACCATCATCCTGGTACTCTATGTCTATTTTGTTACATCTCTGGGACCAAAGTTAATGGAGAATCGAAAGCCCTTTGAACTCAAGAAAGTGATGATAACGTACAATTTTTTCATAGTACTCTTTTCTGTGTATATATATTATGAGGCAAGTGTCTTCAGTATTCCTAATGGGAGAATTTTGCCTGAGTCTTCCTGTTTATCTGTCATTATGTTTCTTGTTATGACTGTAAAGCTTTTCCAGATTTAAGGAATTTTAGAAACTTATCTCACTAGAGCAGGGGTTTGTCAAAAACTGTTCTGTATAGGTCAGATATTGAACTCTTTAGATGATCTCAGTATAGTCCACTCACAGATAGTGAGACAAATTAACATTAAGTCCAGGGACTTACACATAGTTAGCCTTACTAGGTGATTGAATGAATATATAAATGTTAGTTTTAAGGAAACGCATACTTGGAGAAATTAAGTAACTTACTTAGAAAGTTAACATAGCTGGTAAGTAATTTGAATCCATGCCTGTCTGACATCAGAGCTCATCCTGATTCTACTGAGTTGTCATCATCATGGTAGGAATCTTTGGTTTCTGCATGTTCTAATGAGTTATGAGATGGTGGACTATATTAGTTTGGTTTCTGAAGACCCTACAGAAAGCCAAGTCACACAGCTTCTCCTGTACATTGCAGTGCTTGTTTGGAGGTAGGGAAGAGTGGAGAATCAGTCATCCCTGTTTAAATAAATGGACTTAGAATGTTACTTGGATCAGTCAGAAGTTAAGTCTGAGCTCAAGAGAATATGAGGATGCTTAACGGCAGATCAGGATTTTGTAAAGCAGAATTAGCCATTTCTGTACCATATTCCCTTGTTCCTTAGAGAAAATTTATTGACTTGTAAAATTTTTCTCACTCATGAAATTTATATTTTCCAAATTTTAATTTTCAAGGTTTTATAACTTACCATGTTAACAGTGTGATTAAGTTATCTTATGAATCAAGCTAGGAGCTAGTTTTAGAGAAAATGGTATGTGTTATTTATTTTAATTTTTTTAAATTTATTTTTCAATTACAGTTGACATGCATTATTATGTTAGTTTCAGGTGTACAACATAATGATTAGACATTTATATACTTTACAAAGCGATCACTCTATTAAGTCTAATACTGATCAGATAAGGATGGTGTTTTAAAATACCACAATCTAAATAGTTTTTCTTTCTTCTTTGTTTCTTCTCTTTTTACCATTAAAATATCATTTTGATAATGCCTCATAAACCTTTGCTTTTAGATGTTAATTTATTGTAAAGTTGTCATTTTAACTTTAATAGAAATTAATAATAGGAATTCAAAATGTACTTCAGTGGCAGAAAATGATGTAACCATTATACTGAGAAAGAAAACATTCTAGGGAAAATGCTGGCACTTGTGAGAATAGGGTGTCAGAGAAGGAAAGAACAGATCACATTGTCAGAACTCTGAATTAAGCCAAATACTTAATGTAGGCATTAATTTAAAATTATAGCCCTTTGATCTTCATTTTCAGATACTGTTTTGAGAGAAGATCTTCCTACCATCAGACTGAAAAGATATCAATGTGATCTTTGAATTATGGTTCAGACTTATCAACAATAGGCTTTTTCTTCTCACCACTAGTCTAAGGTCACTTTGTGGGTGTGTTGGAATTAAGGCTTGCTAGACTGCACTGTTATTGTTGAGATTTTTCTTTCTTACTTGCCTTGTGAACCCAAGCAAAACTAATATCTGAGTCTCGTGTTTAGTCAACCTTAATTTTAAGAGCCATGGATTACCATTTCACATTACACCCACTAGCCAAGGACAAGAAAAACACAACTCTTGCAACCATTTTATGAGTACATTAAGGAATTTATTTACTGAGTAATTGGGAATATTGGAAATCACCAGAAAAGACTGAATTCAAACCCAGTTATCTCTTTACAGTACACAAACATAGGCACAGACATATATACATATACATATATGTACACATACTATCATATACCCACTAACATATGCTGTTTAAGCAAAATACTCCCAGTGTTCTGTTCTCCACTATATTAGAATAATTCTCCCAAGAAACGGACATTTTAGTTCAAACACAGTTTATGTAAATAATATATGAGTTTACAATTTTAAAAATTCTTGTTGCTTTGATATCAAATGAATTCCTAATTTGTAATTATTCTAGCCTGCCTCTCCCTCTACACTGACTGCTGACTCAGCTGAGAATGTAATCAAGAGACACAATCCAAACTACCTTTGTGGTAGCTCTTGAGCAAATACTTCCTTCTTTAATGCGTGTATGTTGCCTTACAGTTTGTGATGTCTGGCTGGGGTACAGGTTATTCATTTCGATGTGATATCGTTGACTATTCCTGGTCGCCTACAGCATTGAGGGTAAGTTTCTCTTTGGAAAAATTTGTAACTCAAAATTAGTGTTAAAACTATTTGGACTCTTCATGTGAACTTAGAATGAGTAAATGACTCAATTATTAGAATATATGTATTGAGAGAAAAAAAGCTAAAAATTACCAGAACAAATCAAAGAAAATCATGTATATTGTTTTCTATAAAATAAAAATCAGGAATTTTCTTTTTGAATTTCTTGGATTTAAAAATAAATTTGTAGCTGCTTCCTTAAAAAATTTAAAATAGAATTACTGTATGATGCAACAATTCCACTTCTGGGTATGTACCTAAAGGAATTGAAAGCAAGAACTCAGCTATTTCTATACCTGTGTTCATATGAAACAGCATTATTCACAACAGCCAAAAAGCAGAGGCAACCCAAGTGTCCCTTGATGAATGAATAGTTAAACAGAATGTGGTGTATATACATAATTGAATATTATTCGGCCTTCATTTAACAAGGAAGGAAATTCTGACAAATGCTGCAGTATGGATGAGCTATGAAGACATTATGCTAAGTGAAATAATCTAGGCACTAAAGGACAAATACTATATAATTCTACTATATGAGGTACCTAGAGTAGTCAAATTTAGAGACAAAGTAAAATGGTAGTTGTGAGGGGATGGAGAAAAGGGAAATGGGAAGTTGGTTAAATGGATAGAGTCTCAGTTTTGCAAGATCAAAAGAGTTCTGTGGGTGGATGGTGGTGATGGCTGCACAAAAAATATGAAGGTATTTAATGCCATAGAACTGTACACTTAAAAATAGTTAAGATGGTAAATTTTATGTTATGTGTATTTTGCCAAAATTTTAAAAACCATTTTCTTCCATGTAAAAAAATAAAATTCATATCCATTTTTTCTGCAGATGGCACGAACCTGCTGGCTTTATTACATCTCCAAATTTATTGAGCTGTTAGATACTGTATGTAGTCACCATATTTGGTAAATGTTTGATGTTTCAATGAAAGCAATAAACTGCTAGAGTTCAGCTGTCTGATAAATTGGGTGCTCTCTCCTCTTTAGGCAGACCTACTATTACCTTTTTATTTTTTATTATCAGTAATTTTAGAGAATAAGTAGGATAAATTTATTTTTCAGTCTCTCGTAAATTCTAAACGGTTTTCTTATGTATACACCACATGTTTTAGATAAGCATGTAACTGTCACATACACTACAAGGCCTTGTCTTTATGTAGATCGATGGCAGCTGTTTTGTGAAGCAAGTTTAGGAAGTGAAGAGCAGAGGACATTTTACCTTTGGTTCTGCAATCCGAAGCACTGTGTCATCCATACTCAGAGGATAAATGCCTCAAAATTCATAAATCTATACTAGAATATTAAGTTACCCCTGGAGTATCAGTAATTCTGGTAATATCAAAACTATCGTCCAACTGCCTTTCTGAAGTCTGTGCTTACTGGGTCCTCTCTCTGCTTGGGGATCAACTCTGAATTTGGGTGACTGGGCTGTGGAGAAACAAATGCCATGGATTAGGGTCCATAGGAGGGAAGAAAGCCATGCACCTTTGTTTCCAGAGTAGGAAATGTGGATATTTATTGTATCTTTGTGGCATGCGGGTCTTAGTTATCTGGAACCAGTCCTGGATCTAAGACCAACAACTGTGTTCTCCTTTCAGAATATATACCACTGCATTTCTTGTAGCAAATCTCAACATGCTTTACCTTCTCAGATGACTCTGCATAATGTTAGAATTGGAAAGGACTTTAGGGAGCATAGCATCAGTCCACTGGTTTTCAAATTTTAGCGTGCATTAGAATCACCTGGAAAACTTGTTTAAAACACAAATACCTATATCCCACTCCCAGAGTTTCTGATTCAGTTGGTCTTAGGTGGAGCTCAAGAATTTGCATTTCTAGCAATCTCTCAGATGATGTTATTACTATTGGTCCAATGTCCACACTTTGAGAACCCCTGCTGTAATCCAGAGGTTCTCAACCCTCATGGTGCAGTAGACTTAATTGCATTACAAAGCAAAAAGCCTGGGCTCTATCCCTAGAGATTTGGTGCCAGATGCTCTACAGTAGAGTAAAAAGCTTCTTGGACATTGTAATATGCAGCCAGAGTTGAGAACTATTGATCTATTGAAGTCCGGAGCCCGCAGTCTGAAAATATATTGAAGCCAAGAAGTTAAGTGACTTACCCAAAGGAATGCTGCTACTAACTGGAAATAGGACCCCAGGTTGCTGCTTTATGCCATTTTTTTGTTGTACCATGCTGCCTTTTTCCATGTGCATAAGCAAATGCATTTGGCTTCATTGTTTCTGCTTTGCATGTTCTCAGTTCTAGCTTCCATTAGAGACTGTTGCTGCCTCTATGTCCTTACTTAAACCACACTTCTGAAGTACTCCTATGAATACTTTTGTTTCTGTAACTCTGTTTAGTGCCGTATTTAGAAGTTTAACTCATCACTCGTCATCTGAATTTTGAATATTTCTGAATATTTAGTTCTGCCTTTGAATATTTTTTGAAAAAAAAGTTTCCCCCAAATTCTTTCTATTCTACTCCTGTGCTTGCAGAGTTTCTGTAAACCATTGGGTACATTCGATCTGAATGGTGGCTTCATTGCCCTTCTCATTTTTCATAGGAAGCTTTGCTTTTTTTCCATCCTATTTCGCCAATTAATTCTTCAAGTTTTTTCCTGACTTTTGATGTGTTGCAAGTCATCTTTCAGTCTGCTTAATCCCTTTTTAAATTGGTAGGATGTGTTAAAGAGTGATATAGAATAATTTCAGTCCTAAGAATTAAGATTCCCTGCTTTCTCATATACTTCAAAATCCACGTGGATTTTTTCCCTAACAATAACATTTCTTTCAATAATTTGTGACCATATTCTTCACTTTATATCTTTGATTTTTAAGTCCACATACAATATCTTTTTACCTTTTTATTGATTTTCCAATGACTAGGCCTCATACCTAAGTTCCTGCATACTAATTAGCTTTGGAACTGTCCCTTGGAGAATCAGCTGCTTCTATCAGCATTCCATAAAGAAATCCTTTCAAAGCAAGTTATGATGTGAAATAGTTTATATTTGCCAATATTTTTATAACACTAGATAAACTATTGCATGATTTTATATGAACTTGATTTTCTTTAAATTATTTCAGATATTTTTTGTTCTGCGTAAGAAGAATAGCCAAGTGACTTTTCTGCATGTCTTGCATCATACCATCATGCCATGTGCCTGGTGGTTTGGAGTCAAATTTGCTGCAGGTAGCCAAGGGAGAGTTGGGATCCTGTGTTATAAATAATAACATTCTTGTATGCTATAAATATAAGATCTGTCCTTAAATGTGATTTAAAAGAAACTCAAAACATCAAAGACTCACTTTGATCAAACTTCTGACTTTCATTATTACTTGAAATCTAAACATAGAACTCTTACCTAGATCCTCCATTCTTTCGAAATGAATGACTTTTGGATACAGTCTTCTACACATATTTTTCTGGTGGTTTTGTTTGTATTTTATTCTTTTTCTCATAGAGTTCTAGTAAATGTCTTTAAATAAATAAACAAACAAAGAAATAAGATGATAAAAGCCTTGGTATATTGTAGTATAGTTAGATATCTATTCCTTATCTGTTACCAGAATAACAGATTTATCTGTTCCATGTCTTCTTTGTCTTAAAATTTTCAATAACTGATACATACTCTAACCCCTAATAGCTCTTTAAAGATGTGTCAAATTGCAGTTTTCTTGATTTCCTTTAAACATCCTACCATGTTAAAGGATGCTTTTATATTGTTTTTTTAAGGTCAAAAATAGTTTAAATCAAAAGCTTGACAAATAGGCTCTTTTGTTTGGTTTCATTTTTATGTTTTTGTGCATCAAAAATGGGAAAAAAAGATGTTAAGTAATTTTACCCTATCATAAAGTTATAAATAAGTGATATCCCCAAGGACATATCCTTATTAGCAAAGTTGTTTGGCGAAGTATTTATTTATGGTAGTTTCTTAAATTTAAGAATCCTTTAAGTAGGCCTGTAGCCCATATTAGACAATGCTTTAACATTTCTGTAAATAACTCACCTCTGTTAGGCCTTCTGACTCTGCAAGACTAAAAGAAAAGAAGAACCACAATTGAAGAACACTTGTTTGAATTTTAGACTCTCTAGGCAGGAAGGAAAAAATCTGCATGTCTCATGTCTCAGAGCATGAGAGAACACGGATAAGCCAGTAGCACGAAAGAGAGATGCCAGAACCCAGGAGGCCTGTCTCTACCATGGCCAAGGGCATCAGATTTTTCAATATGTAAAGTATATCCTTGCCCAAAATTAGCATTTATCTGTTGAAGATTTTTAACAAGTAGTTGTAGCTATTTTTTTCTTATAATGTATGTAAATGTAAAAAATTAACTCACAATGTAATAAGATAGTCTCATCTGTGTCCATTTCACAAATCAAGGATAGCTGTATTCTTTAATCTCCATTATTTCACTTTACTTTTTATGTTTTTGTTTTCTTTCACATGCATGTCTTCCCTCTCAGTGTTGATGAAAAATTGAAAAAGACCTAAACTTACACTAATAGAAGCAGCTATAATTTCTTGTGTGCGTATAATTGTGAAACACAAGTCATACTGAGAGGCATTTGGTATCTTCTCTCAAGCAACTTGACTCCTAAATTATCAGCAATAGGCAACTATTCTATTTTTGGAGTATGCTGGAAAAGGTTCTTTTACACCCTTATAATTTATCTATTCGGATCTTTCCCATGAGACCAGAATAGTATATCACAACATTGAAAAATTAGATATAAATGGAAAAAAGATTCGAAGGCAATACCTCAAAATATAGTGATTTAGAGATATGGACACAAAAAGTGGTTTCCCTCTCCTTTTTTATCTTTCTCTGTATTTTCTAATTTTCTCCATTACATATATGTTATTCTATAATGTGAAAAATAAATTTTATTTGAAAAATAGAGTTGAGCACTTTTCTAATTTCTTTGAGTCCATTGCTAGTCTGGCTTCTATTTCAAAACAAACAATGCTTTCAGTAACGAAAATTTAAACACGATATACCTTAATTTTTTTTTTTTTAACACCTACAGCACCTGGTATTCCTAGGTGGTCTCCCATCCAAGTACTAATCAGACCCGACCTTGCTTAACTTCTAAGATCAGACGAGATCAGGCACGTTCAGGATAACATGGTCGTAGACATATTTTCCTTAATATTTTAATGTTACCATGCCTATGGACACCAAGCACTTTGTAGTGGGTTCATTGTCCACACCCTAATCCCCCTTCTGCTTTAGAAAATGTAAACAGTAGAAAATAACATTTTCTTTTTTCTCATATGTCCCATGAGTAGACATTTCTGTTCAGTCTTGCATGTGGAATCTAATAAACGTGTGTATACCTGATGTCTATTCAGTGACAAGCACAGCAATAAGAGCTGAGGTATTTCCAGAAATGTAGTTTTACATTGGCTTCCATTCCTAGAGTGAAATGGTCCATTTTAAACTGCTCTTTCAAAGACTTGAGCACAATTGATCTCTATCTAGTATTTAATTTCCTGTTTGCCTATTGTACAAGTCTCTGGGATACTATCAATCCAGATTTTTTTTTTGAATATAATGAAAATATTTCTGTGTCAGGTTTTTATATTAATTATGCACAAACTCCCTTCCAGAGATATGGAGAATTATGATAATTACCCAGGTGATTCCTTTATTTTTCCCAAACCGAATGAGTAAAATGTGTGGCACTAATTGTAATTTATTCTAAGACGTTTGCTTTTCAGAACTGTTATTATAGAGAAGAAAGCAAGCTTAGAAAATACTTTATTAGAAAAGCCTTCCAAAAAAGATATGAAAAACATTACTAATTAAAATGTGATTGTTCTGTGAACGAATTATTAAAATAACTCATCAGAAAATAGTAACTAGAGAAAATAAGCAAGTTAATTTTATTTGATAGCTTATTTTCAGCAGTAATCCTTGCACTAGTGCTTTGATAAATTCCTTTCCATAGGATCCTCTTTTTAGGACATTTAAATGGCGAAAGCTTCTGAATGGGAAATAGACATTCTTCTACCAAAAAATGGGAATGGTGTCTTAGTGAGATAGGCTCTGATGTAGTTCATTATCAAGAGTGCAGTAGATTTTTTGTGTGTATATAATCGTGAGACACAAAAATTGGCTTATCCTCCTGTTAGGCAACTTAACTCCTAAACTATCAGAAATAGACAACTATTCTATTTTAAGTTATCATAGAAAAGGTGTTTTCACACCACTATAATTTATTTATTCAAGTTGCTTTTGGGAAAGAAGACTAATCCAAATGTAAATAATAAAAGCTGTGAGGTAGTTTATAAACTTCATTAATTTAGTTTCTTCTGATTCGAAATTGGTGATAAAGAATTAGCTGAAATTTTATTACTCTGTTCAGGAAGGGAAAATTTATGAATGCATAAATGAGGCATTGGGGGAATATTTAAGCAACTTAAAATTATTTGAAACAGGTTATTTTAAGAGAATACTTTAGCAATGGTAATATCTAGAATTGCTGCAATTATGAATGATTATTAAAGAGTAATTAGTTTCTACTATGCAACAATTTTTATTTTGCTTTCAATTTTCTATAATTCATAGTGTTTGTGAATTTGGTCCTTGTCACATAATTAGTTCAGATTTGTGAGGTTTTGTTTTATTTCTGAAATTAAAGAATGCTGGAATAAAGAATATATTTTGAAAAAGAATTTAAATTTCAGGCCAACATTGCTAAACTGAATCAGGCTATGCATAAAGAATGCAGGTTCTTCTAGATTGTGCCACTTCGGAATGAGTGGCTAGGAAAGAATTTTGTCTTTTTCTCCCACCACCGACTATTGATCCTGTTACCCCTTTCACTGTACTACTGGTCCAGCTAAAGGCAATTGAAATGATCTTTGCTTATATTCCCCTGCATTCTTTGCTTCTATTCTAAATTGTATGTGATCAGTACAAGCTGTGGCGAAATTAGAAGAGAAAAACCAAGATGGGATGGCACAATTTATAATTATCAAATGGAAGCAGTAAACAAAGATGGTTTAATAATTAATAAATGTTTATTTTGGAAAAACAGTAATTAATGAAAGCAAACTTTAGCACAGCTTACTAATGAAAACCAGTGGTTTTGCTGACAGAGTTTTGAGGCACTAAAAATGTCTATGGACAATTGAGAGTGGAAAAGGTGGATTCGATTCGATACAATGACTTGTTCAAAAGTATTCTTATTGGCTTTATTCATAATTAACCAAATTGGAAACAATCCAAATATCTTTAAATAGGAAAATGGGTAAATAAATTATGATGTAGTCATATAATACACAGCAATAACAAGGCAGACTACTAATATGCACACAACATGGATGAATCTTGAAAACATGTTGATTAAAAGGCACAAGAGTATATTCAGTATAATTCCATTTATACGAACTTTAAAAGCAGGCTAAATTAATAGTTGATAGAAATCAGAATAAATGTTACATTGGGAGGGGTGTATTCTTTGAAGGGGGGTGTGAGAACCTTACTTAGTGTTAGAAATGTTATATTTTGAATTTGGTAATGGTTATGTGGGTGTATACATACGTAAAAAAAATCATCAAGTTGTAACTTAACAAGATTAATGTACTTTGTATACTTTATATATATTAACCCTCACTAAAAAATAAATCTGATTACTATTATTTAGCAAAATAAAAAGTAATTCAACTTAGTTTGTTAAATCTAAATCATAAGACTATCTTAAGTCAAGATCTAACAAAATAAATAAAGACTTGCTAATTTATTTTCTAAGATTGTATCTTATATTTTACTAAATGAATGTATTATCTAGCTTCCTTTAATTTGATAGCTGTTTAACCAGATTGATGTTTCATACACTGTATGATGTTCTTTGCACTAAAATTAAAGAAATAAATGTACTGAAGTCTCAGTTCAGACAAAAATACGTCTCATTTTAAGGAACAGTCCCCCCATTTTATAATAATTTTATTTTTCAGGTGGTTTGGGAACATTCCATGCCATGCTAAATACGGCTGTACATGTAGTCATGTATTCCTACTACGGACTATGTGCATTGGGACCAGCCTTCCAGAAATATTTGTGGTGGAAAAAATATTTGACGTCATTACAGCTTGTGAGTAATTATTTTCTTTAAAACTATTTATGAAACTAAACTAGAGTTATTTGTCTTCCCTGCGAATTAGGATACTAAATAAATAGATAATGAAGTTTACAAAACAATGAGGAAGTAGTATCTGGCCTCTATATGGCATCACATCATTATCATTTCTATGCTATTTAAAATTTTGTCAGGAACTTTGTTGAAAACAAAGCATATTTGGTAGCCAAGAGGCTCAGACAATTAAACTAAAATGTGTAACTTTATACCATCTTTCAGCTATTTTATGTGTTTATATAAAATAAACATTTATGATCAAAATAATTTCAGTTATATGAACCTCACTAGGTATAATAATAGATTAGAAGTTAGAAATCTCATATTCTAGATTTAAGTAACATTAAGGGAATATAACTTTGAGGAAATTTTGAGCCTTCCTGTGTACCTGCCTATCTAGTTCTCACATTTATAAATCTATTTTCTTCCAACTAGTAAAAGTATTGTGAGGATTAAAGGTGTAGAGTGGTGATGTAATATATATATATATATATATATATATATATATATATATATATATATATATATATATAGAGTATATATATGTGTGTATATACATATAATATTGACACACACAATTTTGTGTGTATATATATACACAAAATTGAGAACCCCAGACAACCAAACATAAGGAAACAGTGAAATAGGTTTATTTTAGTTTCTACTTTGTAATATTACAGTCATGAAAATTATTCACAATTGCTTTCTTTTTAAGTGTTTTTATTTCTGATAACATAAATTAGAATACTGTCCTCAAGTAAGCAATATTCAAAAGAGCAGAGGTGCTCATCTAAGACCTAATAATACATTCTGCGCATTAACCCTAAAAATATAAGGCTTATAATTTTTTTGAAGAGTAACCATAGATTGAGATGATGATTTACTTTAAATTTTGTCTTCTATTAAAAGAATAATTCTGATTCTCATATTTTCAGATTTCCAATCTATAATAAGTTAGTGTCATATTCTGCCAATAGCACTAAAAAGAAAGTGTGAATTTGAGTATAGATAGCCTACTGAAGCTTAATTTCTATTAAAATCCTACAACTTGTGAAATAAAATTCAGCATAGTCACATAAGATGTTCTCTCAGGTAAGAAACTGATATTTTAGTCTGTAAGGATATTAAATCAGTATCAGAGTATATCCTTGCAGAGTTGTTTATTGTATCCAAAATTGACATTACCCTAAATAACCAACTGTGAGGAAATGGTGAAATAAATATTTTAATTCTTACTTTAGAATATTATGAAGTCATGCAAATTATTCACAATTGCTTTCTTTCTCTTTTTTTGTAGTTAGTGCTCTTTTTTTATATAACTTTATTTTTTTAAGTTAGTTTCAAGTATACAGTATATTGGTTAGACGTCTATAATGTTCATAAAACAATCCCCACAATTGCTCCCTCCCTTCCCTGGCTCTCCGCTTAACCATCATATTAATGCTAACTACATTCTCTCCGTCATGCTCCCCGTACCCAACTATCAACTACTCATTTGTACTTCTTTAACCCTTCACCCCATTCTCACAGCTGCTTTCTTTTATAGTAGGTTTTCTGATTTTAAAGTAATATATGCTCATTACTGAAGAATAAGAACATCTACTTAAGCAATGAGAAAGAAAAATAAGCGTTACTTCCACTGCCCAGGGATAATCAGAGCTAATATTTTATTCTCTTATTTAACTTTTCTCATATATGTATATATAATAATACACACACACACACACACACACACTCATATACACACCTTTTGTATAATTTGTATTATACTATATATACAATTTTGTATTAGGCTTTTTTTCACTTAATATACTCTTAAATGCTGTAAAGAATTTTTAATAAGATGGGAAAATACTTATATAGAAAAAAGAAAAAGAATAGATATTTGTTCATTATTTCAAATGTGTCAATTATACACAAACACACCAACGTAGGATGTTGAGGATCTTGCTTAGGCTTCCTAAGGTTTCATTTGCTCTCATTAGCAAAACGAGAACAATAATTATAGCTACTACATGGGAATGTCATAGAAGTTCCTCAAGATAATGCAAGGAAAGTCGATGATGATAGTAAAAAGAAACTATGTGAAATTCTTAGCTATGGTTATAACTGAATGGATTATAGGTAATTGTTATTTATTTTTATTAATAGATTTTTACTTTACTAAAATATTCACAGAACATATGTCACCTTTTATTTTTTAATTAAACTTATTGGGACAACATTAGTTAATAAAATTATATAGGTTTCAAGTGTACAATTCGATAGTACATCATCTGTATATTGCGTGGATTATTCACCACCCAAAGTTAAATCTTCCTGTCACCATATATTTAACCTCCTTTACCCTCATCTCCTACCCCCCTTCCTTCTGATAACCACTAATTCACTGTCTGTGTCCATGAGTCTCTATTTATTTGTCATGTTTGTTTGTTGCTTTCAGTTTTATATCCCACATATAAGTGAAATCACATGGTTCTCAACTTTTAATCAGGAGAAAAAAGATATCCAAAAAACCTGGGCATTAGCCTATAAAATCTCTCTGTTAAGACTGTGTATAATGTTCTGAAACAGAGCCCTTGGGCATCCCTAGGAGAGTCTCTAATGCTATCTCACTCCTTGCAGAGTCTCTGCTGCTTTTGGCAGATAGGATATATTCTTATCTATGACAATAGAGGACAAATGGCAAATATGAGGACTCAGAGTTGTTTCAGCTCCTACAAAATTAGTGGGGCTCTAATTAGAATGTTTCATTTCCCCCAATTTGAAATATCTGGTCTAACAACAAAATATTTGAAATTGAAACTGTCCTAGAAAGTTAGGCCATAAGGTAGTGGTCCTGCATGCATTTCATTAGTCAAGGACTCAGGTCAGAGACTTGCAAGGAAAACCTGCTCTGATGGTTCTCTGAGTATGAAAGGGCTGCTGCACTGTAGAGCTCCAGGGACATTTACACAGGGCCTTCAGGAGTGAGCACTTTGGTAGAACTGAATAGTGGTTCCAAATTCTCATTTGGATTTTGACACTGTTCCGTCTACTATCACTCTCTTGGAAGCTAGACTGAAAGATAAAATTCCCTACCCACAGAAGCCTGGAGTGCGGTTGGAGAGTTTTTAAACATAAACAGGCAAAGAATGCATTAAATAATTGCTCCATTGTGACACTTCATATTTGAACAATATTTTTCATTCTTTCATTTGTTAGGTCCAGTTCATCATTGTCATCATCCACCTAGGCCAGTTCTTTTTCATGGAGGATTGCAAGTACCAGTTTCCAGTCTTTCTGTACATTATTATGATTTATACGTGCATCTTTCTGCTGCTCTTTCTCCATTTTTGGTACTGTGCTTACACCAAAGGTCAAAGGCTGCCTAAATCTGCGAAAAATGAAATCTGCAAATACAAAGATCACTGAAATTCAAGCACTACATGAATCTATGAATGAGACACATATCTTGTCTTCCTTGACAATCAAGAGATAGTCCCATGTGCAGTGCATTTTGTATACTTTTCAAAACCAAGAGCTTGTATTTTTATGATAAGTTATTGGGGTTTCTGATGTTTGAGAGCACAAAGCTTCCAGATAGCAGAGTCTTCTGATAATTAGAGCCTAAATCAGCCAGTTTTTTTAGCTGCTTTTAAACCTAATCCAAAAGTTTTGTTAATACATTTTGTTACAAAGGAGGATGTGAAACAGTACAGTACTTTTCAAAGAAGTTCAGTATAAATGAGAAATATCTTTAGATATTTTGAGCACAGACAGAGATCCATGCTGTAAAATGAATTCCTTCTGCTAGTTCTGGAAACTTCTAACTGTGAGCTCTTGCTTTGTAGCTTGTTGACTATATTCAGAAGACACTGTTCACTTCAGATTTAAATTCCCATTCTAAATGACTCGAATTTTTAATGTTGTCATTTAAAATCACTAACAATAATTTTTAATGGCTCTTGAGTAGCTGCCACCAGTTTGGATGATAAGATTTTTTCACAGCCTTTTGTTGTATGAAAATGTTTAAAAGTAATCCTTTCAGTTAGTACATTGATGCAGTTGACACTAAGATTATGTTATTATTTTAAAAACAAGGTGATTTGTCTGGATGGCTTAATGAACGCTTTATTATTACTGTTTTATAATTAACTTTTTGTATATTTCTGGAAAGAGATGAATTTGTCAATGGAAAAAGTACTGTGTAATTCAGTGGGAAAAATCTATTGTCTGTTGTATTACAATGTCACTTTCTCATGTTGTCACAGTTTAAAGGATTATTTGGTTAAATATATGTTGGTTAGACATGTAAATGTTCATATTATGAGCACACTGCAGGCACCCTTAAATCCTATGTGATTTTAGACTACCCATCACATGGTTTCCATAGATGCATTACAGGGGCTTCTGAAGCAGTTGGAGGCAAATGGTGACACAGAGATTATACATGGAAAATGATTTAGTTATATAAGGGTCTCTCTCAATAAAGAAAGAGAGACTGCATAATAGTTATTGTTAGAGATACACTGCATGAAAAATATTTGCTGAAATTATTAATTAACTAACAGCCTGGATTGCTTTTTTCAGATTTATGAACTGTATAATGAAGTACATAAATTTGTTTTGCATAGATTTCGTTACTTTAAAATTGCTATTTCAAAAATTCTCTTGTTCTCACATATTTTTGTTGGATAACCCAGACTAATGATCAATAGAGTTTTGTGCAAGAAACAGAAATATTCAGACATTTCTGAATTTTTCCTTATAGGTTATTTTTTCCTATGATATTTATACTTGATTTTTGAAGGATTGCTTATACTTATATGACTTTAAATGATTAGTACTTATGGGTCTTGTGTAACACATAATGATACTTGTGCAACCAAGTCTGAGTGTTTACTCACTGTAAACTCCTATAGTTCTCTGTCTCCCCGTAATCTATTAAACTATACCATGGCCTTTTCTCTTCACACTTACCAGATTTATAAGGTCGTGTGCCTTTAAGTGACCTTTGATGACTTCACTTGCTTACAGTATGAGAAGGTTTAAGAAATTGCAGGAGGGGAGTGTATTTGTATTTTTTCAAATAAAGGATAAAGAACAGGGGAGTGGAGCAGATCTAATTTATTTCATTGATGGTCTCAGGATTCCTTAAGTATTTTCCTGTTTTGGCTCTTCAAATCCAACCTGTGCTAAATGAGAAGATGTGGTAGGTGCTGTTATATATACACACAATTGCCAAAGACCAAAAATAAAAGTAGATAAAACAGGAGAGTTTTTCTTGCATACTTTCTTAATTTCTTGATTTCTTTGCATACTTTCTGACCCGCATTGTACAACCACTTCTAACTGCCCTGTAGTCTTTGAAATGTTTGTTGTCAGCTATCAGCAACATGTGATGGAACCACATTCTAAATTATCATGAATCAAAATGGAGAGCTAGAATTTAACATGAAAAGAAATCACAGCTGGCAGAAGTGTCCTCCATATAAACATCAGCAGAGCAAAATGCATATCACTAGATGTAGAATTTGCACAGGAATCATTTTCTTAAAGAGTTTTGTGAGTTATAGAGTTTCTATTGAGGTTTCATCCCACTTTTCGGGACTTTATTGCCTTTGGGTTTGCTTACCTAACAAATAGAGCCCAGTTACAGAATCTGATTTATGACATAATGCTCTATTAATCCTTGAGAACCTACATCTATATTACAAATACATAGAAATACAAAATTTTAAATATCTATGAGACATCGCCATTTTACAGTCTAAGTAGCATTCTTAATTGAGTAGACTACATTGTTACCTAAATCATGAGGTTATTTCCTTAATTATCTCCTATTTGTCATTCTGTCATAAAGACTGTGGAAAACTCTGTGGATATTGTCAAAGATGGGGTGTGTGTATATTATAATAAACGTGTGGCATTACATGCGTGTATCTTTTTTTTCAGACTCTAATTGAAAAAAAAAAAACAAAACACCTACCCATATGCTTGCATGGGTAGGTGGTTTATCACCTGAATACTCATTTAACCAAAGCACTTTACACATTAATTGTACACGTGTGATGTTCAGAGCCCTGTGCTAAATCTTAGAGTGATACAAAGAGGCTTATGACATAGTTGGGACCTCATGAAGTTTACAGACTGGTGGAGGAAAATATATTACAGGACAGTATATGATAGATGCCCTATTTGAATTTGAGTTCCGTGTTTAAGATGTGCAGAATTTCAAAATGAGTGCTGGTTTAGCGGGCAAGGTATTCTAAGTGAAAAAGAAATAACAACAAGGATGAGGGGAAGGAAAGTATTGGGAAAGTTGAGGGAATGGTCAGTAGACTAACTTAAAGTGAGGCTTCCTGTAGATGCTACAGAGAGATGAGGCCAGAAAGGGAGGCCAGCTCTGACCTGGGTGACACACTGCTGCAGCATCTGGGCTGATTCTCCAGGCAAATGAGCATTCAGTGGTTTTTGAGAGAGGTATGATCAAAGTGGTACTTTCAGATGAGTCATCTGGTTGAGTGGGGTGGGGCAGGGTGGAGGCATGAGATACTAAAGGCAAAGATAAATTAGTTGGTTAAGGATGAGGTGAAGAGAGCCGGAGTGTGATAGAAAGAAAGAGGCTAATGTGTGAGAGCTTATGATGAAGAGTCAGATCTGGAGACTGATGGACCAAGGATGGACTATGTAGGAGGGTCCAAGGACCAGTGTGGTGGTGTGGAAATTTGGCCAAATCTGAAGCTGTGAAGAATGCATGTTGGAGGATGTCAGTTGGAGGCATGGACCTTGGACAAACCAGTTAACCTCTTGCAGCTTTTGATTCTTCATCTATAAAACGAGAATACTAGTACATGGTCTCCTTGCTGGATTGTTATGTGGCTTAAATGAGATAATGTATTTAAAAGCCCTTTGTAGTAATTGGTAAAAATATGAAATAATATGCGCACAGAGACTGTAGACTCAGCAGAGTTTAGTGGGGAGGAAAAGAAAGTGAGTTCCTAGCCTAAGATAGAGCAAGTTATGGTTCTGTCCACCTCAGGTGGAATAAGGTATATGTTGATTAGATATGATGTTTCCACCAGGTGTAACCATGTTGTGAGTAGGACAGACTCACAATATCTTGTAATTCCAGGCTGCCCCAGAGAGAAGACCAGAGGTTCTTACTTTTATGTGGCTATCTGGGTGTGGTTATGGCTTTTATTGACAGCTTATATTAGGTCAGGCTGTACATGTGCATGTAACCTAAAAATCCTTACAAACTACAACACTGAAAATATCCAAAAGAACATTTGTGTCTGTAGTCAAGCAGCAGGAATAGGAAAATATCGCCTGTACCTTGTTTATATTCTAGGGCCCACAGCATTTGATTAATTTAGGGGACAGTCTGGTTACTAAAAGGAGAAAGCTTGTTACAATGTAGTATTGGCTTAAAGTGCCCAGGCTACACAAGGGGGCATTCTGTGCCTAGTACTTACAACCTCAGTAGGGATGACGTAAGAATCTGACGATCTAAATGTGAAAGCTGTGAGCTCAGAGCTGCTGTCTTAAAAGCTGCACAAATTCCTGTCAGTGCATCTTCTGCTTGCTTTATGTTACCTTGTCCATAAATCTTTTCCTTTCTTCTTATTCTTGTGCTAAACATTCTACTTTGAACCCAAATTGTTTTGCCTGGATTATAGAATTCTCCTTGGTCTTTTTACATTTTCCCCCCAATACAAAAACCTTTTATCCGACTAGGCCGCTCTCATGGAGGGAAGCTTGTAGTGGCTGAGAGCACAGAATCTGGAACCAGTATGTCTGGTCAAATCTTGGCTCTGTCATTTACTCACTGTGTGACCTAGACACCCTCTCTGTGTTTTAGTGTCCCCACTGAAAATGGGAACAATGACACGACTTTTCCTCATCGGTTTAGTGTGAGGATTAAATGAGTTAATACAAGGAGAAACTTTTAGACCAGTGCTTTACCTCCAGTTGTTAAGGCCCAAAACCTCAGAGTCATCCTCATCTCTCTGTCTCTCCCTCTCTCTCTCCATCAAAGGCATCACCTTAAAGTATAAACAGAATATGACCAGTTCTGTGCCCTTTTACACCATGTCTCAATTTCTGGAATAGCTTCCTATCTGAATCACTGCTTCTGCCCTCATCTCCTTATAATGCCATGTCTACATCACATTCAAAGTTATCTCAAAATAAATTAAATCATGTCACTCTTTTACTCAAAACCCTCCAATGGCTTCTGGTTTCACCCAGAGAAAAAGCCAAAGTCTTTGCAATGGTCTACAAGACCCTCCATTATCTGTCTCCCACCTGCTATTGTGCCTCTGTTCTCATGTCTTATGACTCCTTCCTTGGCTCCCTCTGCCCCAGTCACACTGACCTCGTGGTCACTGGACCAAGTGAAATACATTCCCATCTTAGGGCCCTTGGTTTAGCTTTTGCCTCTGCCCAATAAACTCCTTCCCAAGTAACTACTTGACTAAACCCCTCTCTGCCCTTCAGTCTGCTCAAATGTCACCTTCCGAGTGAGGCACACCTTGTTTACTACTACAATCTACACTTTGACCTCTCTTTATGTTGTTCTTTCTTTCTTTCCTTACATCACTTTTTACCTTGTAACATGCTATACAATGTACTCAGTTATATTTAAATTGTTTATTGACTCTCTTCTTCATTAGAAAGGAGGGCACCCTGTCCTCAAGGGTAGACATTCGGTCTGTTTTGTTCACTGCCGGTGCATAGAAGAACAATGGCTGGCATATTACAGGAGCGGAATGTCCCTCAACTGGAATTTGTCAGGTGTTTTTATGATTAGATTGAGAGTATTAGTTTTTAAAAGGAAGACAACAGAAGAAAAGTATTCTTATCATGTTACATCAAGGGTACGTACTATCGATATGACTTTTCGCCGTTGCTATCAACCTTGACCACCTGGTTAAGGTAATGTTTCTCTTTTTTTCTCCCTTTTTATACTTTATTCTTTGGAAGGAGTCACTGTGCACCGACATACTTAAGGATTTCCCCTTAAGAGCAAAGTATCTGTATAAATTATTTGGAATTCTTCTCTATGGGTAAAGTGCCTTTTCTCGTCTATTATTTAATCACTTATTTAAGTATTATAATAGTATGGACTCATGAATATCTGTTTGATGCTTTGGGTTATAATCCAATATGACCTTATTTATTTTCTTGCTCACATTCTTCCAGCTTTGGCCATTCGGAGGCCATCTAGGTAGCTCCTGTGTTATTTTGATATATCTTCACTTCCTTACTTTCTGGTACTAAAGATGCTCCAGGCTCTTTTCATATTTCATATTTCATATATCCTCACTTCCTTACTTTCTGGTACTAAAGATGCTCCAGGCTCTTTTTTCATATTTCCTGCCCCAGTCTTAGAATCAGCCAATTCTGCAAGGAGTCTTGGTTCCTTTGATTGGAGAATAGTATTAGAAACCAAGAGCTGATGCTAGCTAGGTGTGCTAATTGCTACTGGAGTATCATTGCTTCTAGGCCCTCTCAGCTGACAGAGCAAGGAAGTATATGTGTGTATACTAATCAGTGTATATATACATATTTATAAATATTGCTGTATGTAACTTTGTATCTATATTAATACAAACATGAGTTCACAATGATATCTTCAATTCTAATCCATTACCATGTGGATCATTCTAAATGCCTTTGCCCCTTGTTTGTCTATAACTCCAACAGTGAGAAACCTGGCTCCCAACATCTGCCATTTATTTACTTAATGATTCAATTCTAGTATACATGTATAGTGGCTCCAGAATTCTTAACCTATACTCTATTAACTAGAGTTCCCTTTGTCTTCATTTACAAACCACTCATTCCCAGAATTACTTAGGTCTGCACTTTTCTCCCTCATCCTTTTCAATGAGTTTGTTTCATTAATTTGTAATACAGTTAGATGGGTTTTTTTTTTTGGTCACATTCTACATTCCATCTGGGACCCTCTCACCTTCTAAATGATTTTTGCATCCTTTAAGATTGACTCTTGATGCTATACAGCTCTTTGAGTTTTGACAAATGTGTAGTGGTGTCCACCATTACAGTATCAAATGGAACAGTTTCGATGCCCTAAAAATCCTCTGTACTTCACTGGTTCAATCCTTCCCTACCCTGAACTCCCAGCATCCCCTGATCTGTTTGCCATTTCTATAGTTTTACCTATTCCAGAATGTCATATAAGTGGAATCATACAGTATGTAGACTTTTTAGATTAGATAGTTCCACTTATAAATATGCATTTAAGATTCCTCCATTTTTTGTTTATTTGTTTGGCTTAATAGCTCATTTCTTTTTACTGCTCAATTATATTCCGTTGTTTGGATGTACCACAGTTCTTTATTCATTTGCCTATCGAAGGACAGTTTGGGAGTGATCATGAATAAAACTGCTATAAACGTTCACATGCTGATTTTTTTATGGATATAGATTTTCAAATCAAGTGGGTAAATACATAGGAGCACAACTGCTGGATTGTATAGTAAGACATATTTAGCTTTGTAAAAACAGCCAAAATGTTAGCCAAAGTGGCTGTACCATTTTGCAGTCCCACCAACAATGAATGAGGGTTCCTATTGCTCCGCATTCTCAGCAGAATTTGATATTTACAGATTTTTAGATTTTAGACATTCTAAGAGGTGTATAGTATTATCTTATTATCACTTTAATTTGCATTTTCCTCACTACAAATGGTTTCCAGTATAATCTAATTCTTTTTATTCCTCACATGGAATGCCTTTTATTTTCTGATTTTTGCATATTTCTGTACATTCTCTAGTCTTTGTTCAGGCGCTTTCTCCTTCATGAAATCTTTACAGATTTTATTATCCCTTACTAACACCTCCCTCTTTTGAATTTCTATTGCACTATAATGGAATTACATCATACCCATATTTAACTTACTCAGATTCAACTACAGATCCACAATCTTTCCCTGTGATTATAAAATCCAAAAGGCCCAGGAACCCTCAGTTTGTAAGTTTGTAGCAAACTTATTCAGTAGCCAAACCTGACTTGGGCACTAAGAGGCTATTTATCTTTCTTTTCATCCACATAGGATAAATGTTCATATATTTTAATGTAGAAATATGAATGTGTTTGATTATGGAGTGCTGTCTGAACCTCTTCTGTGATGTTAAATAATATATATGTATAAAATAGTCCCCTCAGAAGTATGTTAGATCACATTTATTAATCTTCAGAGGAGTGGAAGTATTTTAGTTTCCTGGAGACTGGTAAGTAGAGAATGGATCCGAAGAGGCCAAGAGATACCTTTGTTTCCTGAGAGTAGAGAGGAGCTTCACCTTCCCTCTGATAGTATCTCTGGAGATAGTCTGGTCAGCAAAGTTAGACACAGCCCAGTTAAGATTTCTGGACCTTGAGACTGGTTCTAATGTAGAAAGGAGCTGCTGAATCCATGGGAGGAGGGAGAGAATGTCAATGGACATTGCAAGAGCCATCTCTAATCTCAGATGACAGAAGGTATGCTCTAGCCCTTCCACCTTACCATACCTTGAGAAAATTGTGAAAAGAACTGAGGGCATATTTTTATCTGTTAAAATAAATAGGACCAGTCTACGGCCATGCCACCCTGAATACGCCTAATCTCAGCTGATCTCGGAAGCTAAGCAGGGTCGGGCCTGGTTAGTACTTGGATGGGAGACCACCTAGGAAGACCAGGTGCTGTAGACGTAAAAATAAATAGACAGACAGACAGACAGACAGACAGATAGATAGGACCAGTAAGAATACCAACCAGTAAGAACAAATGTCAGAGTAAGAAATCAAGTTGGACTATAAAAAATAGAGAAGTTCTATTTCTTGGAGTCATGAGTTTGTGGACTAAGAATCTTACCTGACATATAGAGGTAAAATTATATCCAGTCCTGACAGAGAGGTTGATCTTACTCTCTTAATTTTATTGAAATAAACGCCCAGGGTCTCAGATCTTAGAAGTCTTTGAATCAGCATTCAAGCCTAAGACTACTGATTCAGAGCTCTATGCAGTGTCTGTTACTTGATAGCCCTGTGGTGTCATGTGGACTGATTGCTTACATTATGGTACTTTACCCATTTTCCCCCACCTGTGTACTATATTACTCTCCAGCTTTCTTCCTTGTACCATTTTGCAAAGTGAATCAAGATAAATGCATTCACAGCTCCCCTACCTACTCATTGTAGGAATAATCATAGTTGCCAAAAGAGAAGCTTTCAGACTGTGATTTTAAGAATATGAATCCGTTTCATACCTACAGGCAAAATAGCCTAGCAGGCAATTTCTCATTGAAAACAAATTCCCTTTGTCATTATTTACTTCTTTCACTGGAGAGCACTTTTGCATAAAACTGCAATATATTTTGTCCTAGTCAAATCATAGACTTACTTTAAAGGAGTAACATCTAATTTCTTTTCTCTGACTACAGGAGAGAAGGGAGCAGCTGTTGCTCCTGGATGATAATGGTGGTTGGTGATGGTGGTGGTCATGGTATGATGTGTGATTATTTTTCATATCTAGTGGACTCCTTCTTCACTTCAATAACTGCCAATTTCTTCCTTGTGGGCTACTACTGACTACCATGGACTGACCATGCAGACTCTTCTTGGTTTTCCCTCCTAGGGTGGAGCAAATAAATCTCCAAACTAAATATAACTACTATTTTAAAAGATTTTTGTCATGTGTGTTTCACAATCACATTGCCATTTTTTGTATGGCTGTCTTTGTTGTCATTTCTTAATAGGCTCTAATACTTTAGGGTTGTGGGATCTGTAATATAGTTAAAATTATCTTTGCCTAATTCATCATTGTAATCTTACATATTTATTTTTATTTTTTTCAGGTTTATTGAGGTATAACTCACAAATAGGAATTATATATATATGAGGTATGCAATTGATGTTTTGTATACATTGTTAAATGATCACCACTATCAAGCTAATTATCATATCCATCACCTCACATAGTTACTATTTTCTTCTTTCTCTTTTATTTTCTTTTTTTTCGTAGTAAGAACACTTAAGATCTACTCTTTTAGCATATATCACATATACAATACGGTATTGTTAACTATAGTCACCATGCTGTACATTAGATCCCCAGAACTTATTCATCTTACATAACCGAAACTTTGTACCCTTGGACCAATATCTCCACATTTTTCTTCCCCCTCAATCCCTCTGGCCTCTGGCAACCACCATTCTACTCTTGGCTTCTATGAGTATGACATTTTAGATTCTACATGTAAGTGAGATCATACAGTATTTTTCTTTCCATGTCTGGCTTATTTTACTTATAATAATGTCCTTCAGGTTCATTTATATTGTCACTAAATAAGGATTTCCTCCTTTTTTAAGGCTAAATAATATTCTATTATATATATATATATAAAATGTTATATATACATGTATATTTATATATGTATAACATTTCATCCATTCATCCATTGATGGACATATGTTGTTTCCATATCTTGGCTATTGTGAATAATACTATAATGAACATGGGAGTGAAGATATCAATTTTGAGATACTGATTTCATTTTCTTTAAATATATATCCAGAAATGGAATTGCTAGATCATATGGTATTTCTGTTTTTAATATTCGAGGCCTCTCTATACTGTTTTTCATAATGGCTATACCAATATACATTCCCACCAAGAGTACAAGAGTTCTCTTTTCTCCATATCCTTGCTAATGCTTATCTTTTGTCTTGTTGATAACGGCCATTCTAACAGGTGTGAGGTGATATTTTATTGTAGTTTTGACTTGCATAACTTTTATTTTCTCATTTTAGAATAAAAAATAAAAGAAAAGATATTTTATATTAGTAAATACAGTATTTTCCTCTTTTAAGAACTTATACCTCAAGAAGCAAAGATAGTTGTATTTCTAGAAATAATTTTTTTCTGTAAAGGATTTTGTTCTTTAAACCATTAGTGTATTTAATCCAACTTATATTATCAAGTTATAATTTCTTAAAAATTAATTTTTGGAAAGAAGCTGATTCCCTTTGTTTAACATCATATAATAATAGTCTACCTAATGTGCTTTCTTTTTTCCCTTTGATGGGGGTGAACTAAACAATAAACAACATCCATTTTTTCTCCCATACAAAAAGAAAAGGAAATTTTAGATATCGTTATTAGATAAACAATATAGATACATTCAATTGCATTCTCCAACGCACATTTTACCTGCTGCCTCCTTACTACAGACCTCAGGCCTTCCTGCTCTGCATTCACCATTACCACTGCTCTCTATTTCAAACTGGTTCTGGGCTGGGATAGACCAGGTTTTTAGTAGGGTCACATCTTATGCTGGCAACAGGGCAGATCCTTTGGAATAGGAGAAGGGTGAAGGTAAGCCCTATGCTCAGACACTGCCTCCTTTAACCTCTTGCTCATCCTTTCCCCCTCCCCCCACAAAAATCCAATTTTAGCACATGTGCTGCCGAAACAAGCACTACAAAAATCCAAAGAAATTTCCAGCTCCTATCCCATCTTTTTCTCTTCCTCCAGAGACATCCACCTACTTTTGAAGCCTTTTGAAATATTTGTTTATTGACTTTGTGTACCCTCGTGTTTCTAAACTCCCACCATTATCAACTCCAATATCATTTTTGTATTTCTCTACTAGATGTATATATATAGAGAGAGAGGCAAACAGAAAGAGTGGGGGCTGGTAAGGAGAGCATAGGGAGGAGCCCATTAACTAGATTTCTCACTGTCTGTAGAAATCTTTAGAGAGCCACAAAATGGGTGTGTACTTGCCTCAGTGACAGGAAGTGACAGTGATATTTCACAGCCACCGCCCTACTGCAAAGAGCCTTGCACCTGGAATGCTAACTTGCACCTGGAATGCTAACTTGCACCCTTGCCCCAGCCAATCTTTTTTGCATTAGGCAATATTCATTTAAAATATAGATCTAATTATGCTTCTTTTCTGCTTAAACTCTTAAATGACTTCCCATTACTTGGACAATAAAGACTGAAACCCTTAACTTGCCCTCAAGGTTCTATGGAATCAGCATCTGCTCAGACTTCCAGCTACTCCAATAGCCCCTTTTCTTAACTTTTGGCTGAATAAAGACCTCAATATTCTTTTCGTTTCTCAAATATACCAAATTCCTCTCTTTACCTCTGTCTGGAACCTGCTCAACTGACGATCTCCTTAACCCTTTGCCACCACCGCCACCACCACCAACATGTACACAAACTCCTTACCCTTGAATAACTTCAATCCATTCTTTCAGATCTTAGATCTCAGTTCATATTTTCAGGGATGCCTTCCCAACTACCCAGAGTATATCAGATTCCCTGTTGAATGCCTAAAACTCAGTGTGCATTTAGAGCACATACAGTATTTTTAGTTAACTATTTCTGTGATCATCTAATTTGTATTTGCTTTCCCCACTAGACTGTAAGCTCCGTGAGGGCCTTGACTGTGTTTGTCTTGGTTCAGGTTTTATCCTTGGTTCTTAGCATAACCCTGCATGGAGTAAGCATTCAAAAAAATATCCGTTGAATCAATATAGAAATATAAAGACAAGGTGTGAGTCTATTCTGTATTATACTGGGTCATGTGTTGAGGTATAGGAGGGTTAATTCATAACACCTTATTTTTCCCCTGCCTAAATTTGGAATGAACTTGGCGATAGATGCAGGAGTCAGACAGGTAAAGATAAAAACTTCACTGTTAGTACTGAAGAGAAATGGTATAAGAAATACCATTTCCAATGAAAAAGAATGGAGGCCCATTGGAGAAGTGGTTGATTTCAGGTCTGGAGAAGAAACTATACATGATGACCTTGAAACATCTTGCAGCAAAAGTAAAGATACTATTTAAAGACTAATGGTGATATATTGAAAAGACATAGGAGCTGGTTTCAAAAAGAGCAATAATGGATCCAAATTCATTTAATAAACAAAGAATTTATGAGTCCATAACGATACTCAAAAAAGCAGGAACAGGAGTGGAGGGGAGGAAAGCTCTTCTTTACATAGATTGCCATTAAAAAATATAGAAGAAATGATAGAATTAGAAAATTGCTATTTGCAACGACCATTATAATAAAAGATTGGCAATGGATGCAAAGCCATTGGGTATAAAGTTTGACGGCGAACAGGATATGCATATGGTTTCATAATATCACCCTAAAGATTATTAAGTATAAAGAAAAAAGATACCTTTAAAATGAAGAGATCTGGTATGTACCACCTTGGCCAAGTGATTGAACTCATCAGAGATAATGGACAAACTGACATTATGTTCTTTCTGATGTTATGCAATTAGGAGCACACATCATCACCAACATAGTATTCTCGCCCAATGTTTAACATAAATCTAATCATAAAGAAGCATCATCGTGGTATATTCTATGACACAGATAGTCTGGCTTTTTCAAATTTGTCAATGTCTTCTAAAAAGGAGGGGGATTATTTTAGATTATGGAGAGTAAAGAGACAACTATGCAGTGTGTGGTCCTTAAAATAGGTATAAAGGAAATTTTGAGGCAAATTGGAGAAATTTAAATATGGAATATCTATTAGATAATGCATATTTGTAAACTTCCTGGGAGTAAAAATGGTATCATGGTTAAGTAGAAAAATGCCCTTGTTCTTAGGAGATGCTTATTGAACTATGTAGGTTCAGCTGAGAGAGAGAGAGAGAGGAGAGAGAGAGAGAAATGCAGCACAATGTATTCAGAGAATATATAGGTGTCATTGGACTATTCTTTCAACTTTTCTGTAGGTTTGAAATTTTTCCAAATAAAAGTTGGGCAGGTAAGTGATTAGGAGAAGATGGCTTTAGGCCTGTTGAGTAAGTGGACTTGCTAATACTTCCTTATACCTAAATTAGATAGACTTAACCTTGCCATAGGCACTTCTGGACAACTACAGGCTTCTCCCACCTCCTGTTTCCTCTGCCCCTTGCCACAGGGTCTGTTATTATAAAACTGATGGCTCAGAATAGCAGAACAAATTTGGTAAACTTTATAGGTAGGCAGATCCCACAGAAAACACAGTAGGGCCTAAGCCATACTTGCTCAGTTTTACTTCCTAACTGTTCAGAGAAGTTTCAAGACCAAAAATAATCCTCTAGGACAGTGGTTCTCAAACTAGATTGCACTTTAGAATCATTTGGGGATCCTCTGCCCAGACCATAAACTAGAACAATTAAATCACAATCTATGGAGGTGGAACCCAGGCATCACTAGTTTTTGAAGCTCCTCTGGCGATTCCAGTGTGCAGACAAGTTTGAGAATGGCTGCTTTGAGGTAAGTCTCTCCATGTGGGAATATAATTAACTAAGGAATAAAGTATTTACTCCTAACATCAGTCAGGGAAGATGCCAGGCCTGACTCTTGGGCCTACAGGCTCAGAAGGAAAAACAAAAAAAAAGCTCCTTGGGATCTTAGAGAATAATGAGAGAGGGCCCTCGCCCCTACAACCATCTAGCCTCTACCCTGCCGTAGTCTCTCTCCTTGGCCACAGTATTGTAAAACTTTCTGTTTAGTTCTAGTAGCTATTTTGTAGACCTCATAGAATTTTCTTTGTAGCTGATAGTTGTCTGCAAATAAAGACAGTTTAACGGACTCTTTCAAATCTGGGTGTTTTTTTAATTTCTTTTTCTTGCCTCGTTGTCCTAGCTAGAACCTCCAGTACAGTGTTAAATAGAAATGGTGAAAGCAGACATCCTTGTCTTGTTCCTGATCTTAGGAAGAAAGTTTTGAACCTTTTGCCATTAAGTATAATGTTAGCTGTTGGATTTTCACAGATTCTTATTAGTAGACTGAGAAAGCTCCCTTCTAGTCCCTAGTTTGCTGAAAGTTTTTTTTTTTTAAATCAGAAATATATGTTGGATATTGTGAAATGATTTTTCTATTATTTTTCCTTATTAAAGAAATGTTTAAAATATAAATTTCAAACATAACAAGAGTAGACAGAACAGTTATACGAACATTCATGTATTCATCATCTAGCTTGTTAGAAGTGGAAATTCTCAGGTCCCCCAAAAAGTCCTGTAGAATTAGAAACTCTGGGGCAGAGCCCAGTAATCTGTGTTTTAACAAGTCCTCCAGGTGATTCTGAAACAGGCTAAAGTTCTAAAACCACTGCCCTAAAACATTAAGGAGTCTTTTAAAAGATAACTATAATACAATTATCACACCTAAAATTTTAAACTATAATTTTTATCTTCAAATATCTATTTAGTATTCAAACTTCCAATTGTCTAATTGATTTTAAATTTTTTAGTTTTTGTTATTTTTACGGTTGGTTAATTATGATCCAAATAATGTCTACACACTGTGATTAATTGGTTTGTCTTTTAAATCCCTTATGGGTTCTCCCTCCATGTTCCACCCTCCCCCTTCCTTGCAATTGTACAGACTTAGTCATTTATAGAATCTACATTCCAGATTTTGCTGCTTGCAGCCCCTCATATTCTCCTATCCTCTACATTTCCTATATATTGGTGGTTGAAACATAACTCTGAGGTCAGGTTTAGGTTGCATTTTGGGGGCAAAAATTCTTGGTAGATGGCATTGTGGTCCTCATCTCTTTGAAAGCTCCTGGCCAAAACTTGGTTCTAGCTGTTACACTGCAGCTCTGCAGTAATCCAGGCTCTGCTTCAAGCCTCCTTCGTACCTTCTCTTTTCCCATCTCCTTGCATTCTATCCTTCTCCTGGCCCAGTTTGGAGACCTGACTTGACTCTTCTCTTGGCCTTTATCTAACATTCCTTTAGGATGCACCTTCTGGTAACTTCAGCTTCAAGCACAGAATAGGCAAGAGGCACTCCGTCTGAGGATGCTGCCCAGGTTCTTGGGACGCTTTCGGGTACAGCCTGCAAGAACCCCACCTTCAGCCCTCAGCTAGCCTGTAGGAAGGGATCAGATAACAATGGCATTTCTGTGGTCCCTCCCCTGGTTTCCCCTCTCCCTAAAGAGGCTATTGTCAAGAAACCTAGAGTAAGGTCTGGCACCTGTGTTTTAATAAGTCTCCTGGGTTCTGGTATGTAGACAGGCTTGGCCCTGAAAGAAAATAAGAGTGGCAGTGTTGTAGGCGAACACAATAACCATTGTTGCCTTTGTTAGCCCTGTAAGATAGCCCAACACACACAGATACCCTGCCCCAACCCCAGCTCACAGACCTTCCTTGTTCCTCAGCTGCTTTGGCTTCACAATCGCATTTTCAGCCCGCTGTGGCTTAGTGCTGCTGACCGCTGCCCCACTTTGGGCTCTCCCAGCTCCTGTGTTTGTGGTCCATGCACCTTGGCTGTCAGGATTCTCTGCTGCTACCCCTAGGAGTAAAGAATTCCCTGTCAAATATCTTGCCCCTGCCCTGGTCACCATACTACTTACAAATGTCTGGCTCTGAGACCCAGCTGCAGTGATTTCCAAAAGTTCTGCTCATTCTCCCGCTCTTCTACTTTTTTTTTTTTTTTTGTAAATTGAATTCTTTCTGGCTATATTAAGTATACTTGCTATTTCAGGGACCATTTATGATGAATGTTCTAAAAGTGGAGATAATTTTATCTTTTTAAATTTTTCTTAAAACTGAGCTTAGGTACTATGGATCAGAAAACTGATCTACATATGCTGGAGTTTATCATTTGACTGTCAGCTACCCAAAAGTTCATTATCAAATAATGATTTGTAATTCTAAGGCAAAAACTTGAATCTTGTGCCTTTGAGAATGATATAGAAGAGAAGGTCTTTGTTGGATGTCCAGAGTTTAAATTTCTATGGAGGGAACCAGGAGTGGGACAAGTCCTTAGTTCAGCTATCATTGGCCTAAGGCGGGCTGAGGAATTGCAATAGAAGTGCCAGGAGTGGATAGAACAGCCGAGGCTCAGGGGTGAAGTGGCAGGATTGAGAGCCAGAGAAACAGGTCAGTCAAGGTGGTAAGTCCTCTGTCTATTCTTCTCTCTGTAGTCTTCCTTCCCCAAAGTCCTCATTTATCTATAGGGCTTCAACTTCCCCAACTGTACCCTGGGTTATCTCTATTTGGATGTTTCGCTGCCAATCAAATGCTGCATATCCAAATCCCAACTTCTTTTGGCCTTTGGAATTTATGGGGAACAGGTCTAATGGCTTGGGTGAATTCTCAAATACCAGTATAGTATATTTTCCCCATAACAAACATAGACACGAAGAGTGGAGAATTCAAAGTCATACTGAGCAGGCAATCCTAGGTGATTGGCTGGTTCACGTACAAGCTGGATGGCATTTTCTTGCATACCACCCTCTAAGGTGGGAATTTCAAGTTTTCACCTTATCAAAATTAGAAATCTGTACATGTCATGGATCTTTGCAGTTCCAGATAAAGGTCAAACCATAAGTCACCTATGGAATCTAGGTATCTATAAGTACCTCTGTGGGTAGAATCCATAAACTAAATTTTAATCAAGTTACCTTGATGATTCTTATGAATAGTAAAGTTCCTTCTTGGGGCACCTTCTTGCTTACCCAGACATCTCTTGTTTCATGTGGTTGATGGTACAATCTTTCTTTTCAGATACATTTAGGGCCATCTTTGGCTTTTTCTTCTCTCTCATCCCTTATAGCCAACTATTCGCTAAATATTGACATTTCTTCTATTCCCTCTAATGCCAAGTAGTACCTAGAACAAATATTTTTTGAGAGCTGTGTATTCAAGATGTATCAGTTACTCTTATTACATAAGAAATTGCTATAAATTTAGTGGTCAAAAATAACACCTATTTATTAGCTCACAATTCAGTAGGTCAGAAGTTTGGCATGATGTGGATATGCTCTCTGCTCAGTATATCAGGTATCAGAAGGCTGAAATGAAGACATCGGCCGGGCTGAGTTCCCTTGTGGAGGCTCTGGGAGTGGAGGTGGGGTGGGGTGGGGGGAATTTGCTTCCAAGCTCAGGGTGTCAGAATTTAGTTTCACTTCAAATCTCTGACTTTTGCAACTAGCTAAAATAGTCTATTCTCTTAAAGGACTCATGTGATTAAGTCTGGCTCACCAAGATAATCTCCCTGTTGCAAGGTCAACTAATTTGGGACCTTAATTACACATGCAAAACCCCTTTACAGCAATAGCTAGATCAGCGTTTGATTGAATAGATGGGAGAAAGTGTGTATATATTGGGGATGAGAATCTTGGAGACTATCTTGGAATTCTACCTACCATACAAGGGAAGCAGCATTTGAAGACATTTTCTCAGTTAAGTCCTTCAATAACCCTATGAGCAGATATCACTATTATTTCCATGTTATCAGTTAGGAAACAGACACAAGAGAAGCCTTGCCCACGATTAAGCAGCTATTTTCATAACACTCCATTGCTCTTGGAATTTCATGTCTTTATTTATTCAACTACCTTCTAAATGGCTTTCCTGCCTCCAAGATCTTCCTTCTCTAATTCATTCTATATTCCTTGGCCAGATCAATGTTAGTTAAAAAAAAAAAAAAGTTTCTCATTTGGTCACTTTTCTAGATATAAAGAATTATACTTAGCTATAGCAACAAAAAGGCATGGCTATGATGTACCAGAAACTTAACTTATGCCCAAATATGAGAATCTATTAGGCTATATCCTTGGTGAAGGTTTTATTATGCTGACTTGGAACAGTGACGGTGTGAATATCGAGGTGGCACTGTACCAACCAAATTTTTTTTTCTGCTCGAGTATTACAACAGCTTTCTAACTGGTGTTCCTGCTTCCACTCTTGCTCTCTACTCCTGTGCCCATCCCAGTCCATTATCCACACAGCAGCCAGAGCGATGTTTAAAAAGATATATTTAAGATCTTGTCATTCTGCTGCTCAAAACTTTTTAATACATTTTTAACTATTTCAGAGTAAAATCCCAATCCCATGGCCTGTTATGTAGCCTAAAAAACACTACTCTCTGGAGCCAACCCCATCTTGTCTACTGTCCTTTTCATTCACTCCACTTCAACAAACACTGGCTTCTTCCCAGGTTTCCTAGACATGGCAAGCATGTGTCCACATCAGACTTCCGCATGGGCTGTTATTCCATCAGCTTAGAAAGCTACTCCTTTATTTCACACATATTATATACTAAAATGTCACTCCTGAAGTGACATTTAGCCACTTGAGCCAAAATAGTAGTTCTGCCCCAATTAACAACCCTCTCCTCTTTCTTCTACTTTTCTTCCCAGTACTCAATTACCACCACACACACACACACACACACACACACATTATTGTTGAGTTATTGTCCCCTCCTCTGCTAGAATGTCAGCTTCTGGAAATAAGGGCTTTGTTTTATCTACTATATTCCAGTGACTGGAACAGTACCTGGCACATAGTAAGTCCTCGTATATGTGTATAAATGATTGAATGAATGTAATCCTCATATCTTTGTGGCATTTATTTTTTTAAAATACTGAAGTAAAAATATTATTTAACCATTTCAGTGAAATAGTATGATTTTATATTTTTCACACGTCTTTATCCTTTCTTCTTCACCCATACCCCAAAGAATATGATTCCCCTATTAGCGAATACTATTGGCACAGGTTCTGGTGGGGTGGGGGATGGCATTTCCCAACTAAGCGGTGACAGTACAGGCCAATAGCAGTGGAAATCAAGTCATAGATTTTATAAACTTTAAGCACTTCAGCAAATGGACTGTCTTGATGGCTTAAATGCCAACAATCACAGCTTAATGTAGTTGCAGTACAATCCAAAAGGCTACAGTCTAATAACATAAGCAATGAGTGACAGGTTTCAGCAGAGGAGTTCTTTCAAAATGACCCAACTGGCTGGGAGACCTTTCACACAGCAGGAGGACTGAAAGTGGCAGTCATGAATTCTTCTGGGAGTGAAGGCATGGCTCCCCGCCACTCCCTACTTAGTGTGATTGAGAAACACAACTTCCAACCCCGCCGTACACTTGATGCCTATGTTTCTCTTGGCTCTACAGCTTGGAATTTCCCAGTGTCAGTGACAGCTGCTGATAGTGAAACTGCCAGTTCTCAATGTACTAATACTTATATAGATGTTCTGAGGCTGAGTCAAGACTTTTACAAGGATCTTGATGACTTCATGCTTATATATGCCAGAGAAGAGTATGAACAGGGATTTATTAAAATTGCTACACTTAGAATATGGAAATAAATTTTAATAATTTAATTGAGACATAACTGGAAGTTCAACTTTCTTGGGGGGAAGAGTCGTGTGATTAAATTTATACTTCATATGCAGTCAATCTCAGTTAATATAATAACAAGCCAAACCATAATCAGAGGCTTGAAAAACCAAATTTGTGATTTTTATGAAACTCATTCTTGAGAAAGGTCATTCGGATAGACTTATAAAAGGTTTCTATATTTTTCTTCCCCCTCTCCTGAAATGTATCTTTGCATAAATATAAAGGCAAAATTTGACCTTATATTTGAAAATTATCCTTTTTGATTCTTGAAGGTCTTAGTAAAAACCAACCAGTCAAGCAACCAAACCAAATCAAGCTCCCTGGGCTTTCACAGAAGAAGATCTAGGTTCAAGTTCAAGTTTTCTTAAATACTGGCTATGGGACATTTAACCTCTCTGGTTAAGTAAGTCACAGCCTTTCTGAAGCTGCATTTCCTCAACAGTAAAAAGGGGTTATTCATATTTATATATCTAAACAGTCTGAAGATCAAATGAAATGTGAAAAAGTTTTGAAAGCTGCTTTACAAATGTAACGATTGTAACTTATTTCTAATAAGAAGTGAGTACACTTTTCCAAAAAGAAACTGAGGCAGCTAGTTATATATTTATATAATACCATAGAATAAGTAGAGAAAAAAGATAGAAAAATAAAACAACTTGCCATTATATTCTCTATAGTTGTTAGGAATCGGCCACAAATTTGGCTCTAAGTTCCTAGTAGATAAATCAGAAATAAATACTGTTACAATAGTCACCAATCAATCAACGAAAAATAAACTAGCATTTTTTGTGTACTTATTCAACTGTAGCACATAGATAAATGTTATGAAGGAAATAAAATAGTGCAAGTGTCAAGGAAGACTTTTCTGGGTTTACAGCATTTAAAGTGAGATCTGAATGGTGAGATGGAGACGGCCTTGTAAAGAGCTGGGACAAGAACATTTCCGACAGAGGAAACTCCAAAGGCTGTGAGGTGGAAACAAACAGTATATTTAAGGAACAGATAGTTGGAGTTAGGTCAGAAAGGTAGGAAGCACTGGCTCCTAGAGCACAGAGACAGGGAGAAATTTCCCAATTATTTTTATGTGATGCTGAAAGACTGATAGTCAGTAGCCCATTTTAAACTACATTCTCAAAGACAGTCCACTGCTCATGATGGACTCTTGGGAACATGCTCGGGAAGTGGCATGAGGTCTTGTATCAAATCCCAGTTCCACCACTGTGGCAGGTCTCAGATGGACAAGGCTTTGAAATTCCTTTACTCCTTCTGTTTCTTGTGCCCCATTGGTAACCCTTGCCAAGGTCCAGCATATCTCTTCCTTGGAATTCAGTTTTCCTTCCCCACCAAGAAGAATAAATTTTGCTAAGGATTCATCCATTGGAAGTAAAATGATCTTTATTGCTTTTTCTGATTACAAAATATGTATGTATCATCCTAGGAATTTGGGGGGCTTTCTAAAATGCAGCTAAATACATACCTAAACCAACAAATGGAGGAAAGGGGTTATGAAAATGGACTCAAGTGGGAATCTGATCCTTTATTCTGCTTTCTTTTGTCTTGAGTGCTCACTGAGGTGGTCAGATTTGAACTGTGAACTCCAGCTGAGGTATAAAGTATAGAGTGAGGTATAGAGTGACTTCATTTGTCCCTTTGAAAAGTTGCACATCAGACCACCAATTCCTGGGGGGAAAATCCTGAGCAGCAAAAAAGAACTCACAGCCCTATGGCAAAGGACTGAAAATTTCAGTCTGATACAAAACATAGAACTGAAATTCAAGGGCAAGCCTACTTTATCCAAAGAACAAATACAAAATGATGGTTACCAAATGGAAAGGGGTTTGGGGGGCTGGACGAAAAGGTGAAGAGATTAAGAACTACAAATTAGTAGTTACAAAATAGTCTCAGGGGCTCAAAGTACAACATAGGGAATATAATCAATAATATTATAATAACTATGTATAGTGCCACGTGAGTACTAGACTAATGGCAGGAGGACCACTTTGTACATTAGATAAATGTCTAATCACTATGCCGTACAACTGAAACTAATATAAAACAATATTTAATGTCAACTGTGGGGAAAATGTTAAAAAAAAAAATAGAAAGCTTAATTAGGGCCCTTTTCCAGCTCTTTGTTGTTTTTACACCCTAAGGCCACTACCTGTGGCCAAATGCTGTTATCTAATTTTTAAATGTCCCTCCACTTGTAAGGACTCACTTCATTTCACTACCCACGTCTCCCAATCTTGGCAGCACCTCCAGGTTCACAGTGCTCTGTCCAGTCCAGCTTTTTCAGTCATTGAATTACAGACTTTCATTGACGCTTTTGCAGAGAAAACGTGTGTGCGCGGAATGGACTAGCCGTGGGTAAGTCTGAGGATGTACGCCAGCCCGCTTCGCCCTAGGGTGTGGCGGAAACACCCCCGCACGGTCAGTCCGCACCTGCCTGTGGAGTGCGCGCAAGGTGGGACGAGGGTGGGCAGCTGACTTTGCCCAGGGAGCGTGTACGCCCTCAACTCCCTGTCTCAGGAGAGACGCAGCTGGGATCTCCGCCCCACTCCTCCACGGGTCCCGGTGGCCCCGCCCCGCAGTTCCCGTCACGTGCCACAGCACCGCCCAATCAGCGCCCGCTGCGCGCAGGTTCGCGATTCAAACTGCGGTTCCGTAGGGTCGCTATCTGCGCCGGTTCGGCCGCAGCCGCCGCTGCGTGCGGACAATGGAGCACCGCATCGTGGGGCCCGGGCCATACCGGGCCACAAAGCTGGTGAGTGAGCGTGCGAGACAATGCTGTCGGCTCCGCGATTCCCCGACCGCGTACTGGTCAGCTTTCGCTTCTCCCCGGGCAGGCCAGACCCGGGTTTGGTGGCGAGACGTGTTTCGGCCCGGGCGGACGTTTTCTGGATGTTGCTCAAAGCTAACCATGTCTAGAGCCCAGCCCGTCGCGGGTGGGCACTGCTTGGTTCCCGAGATCTAGGCTGAGTTCTCGACGATCAACGGCGCCTCTGGATTTAAAGCGCCTGGAAGACTAGGGTGACCACTCCTCCCTCCCCGCCCCCCCCGACTACCCTGCCCCCCCGGCCTCCAGCTTTTGTGTTCTGAGTCTGACCTCTGTGTCCGGAGAGAAAAGACCTGATCCGTAACCCTAAGGCCACTCACATCTTGTAATGCTCCCCCTTCGCTGCCCTCCGGGCAGGGCGTGTCTCTGTCCTGCGTGTCTCTTGTGGTGACACTTGAGGTTCTTTCTAACGGTGCCCTGAACAGAGGTGGATTTCCTTGGCCACATTTCCGACCCCTGGCGTTTCTGTTTCTGTCAGCACCCACCTAAATGAGGAGTTGACCTGGTTGGATGGTCTGAAGATCCTTTGCTGACCCCAAGGTCAGAAGTGCTGTCTTTTCTCCTGGGATAAGAGCTTTGGTATTCAGAATTCTGAGAGGCGTACTTGATTTCCTTATGACTTGGAGCAATTAATTTTAGTGATTGCTGTTTCAAAGGATTACCATAATGAAATAAGTGGTGACCATTTGGTATATCCATTGCAGGTTTTTAAACAGCTTTCTATGAAAGCATAATGATCATTTTGGAGGAAGGGACGTCGCTCCTTGGTCTGTCACCATGTCTTGGCCACATCTTGGGAATTAGTCTCATTGTTCTGTGCATCCTGATAGTTATCCAGGAGAAGATGGGAATTAAGATCCAAACTCTCATTTGGCTAGAATTGTATATGTGGAAGAGATGAGGACGGTGGGACAGTGGGAAATAGAGTTTCCTTTTCTTTCTAGAGCCAGTTACACTATGGCCAGTGGAGTCAAGCCAGAGCTAAGAAGGCCAGCTTCTAGAAGAAGAAATCATGGTTAGGGCAGATGGTTCTTTACTTTTTTATTTGACTCATAAGCTACTTTGAGAATCTGATAAAAATTATCTCCTTTTTACAGAAAAGTACACATGCCACATACTCATGATATTTTACATATGAATTCAGTAGACTTGGGGAATCTGTGGCATCGTTTCATTATGCTTAATACAAGCATTTACTTGCTCACAATTCTGTGGGTCAGCAGTCTGAGCTGAGCTTATGTCAGTGGTTCTTCTATTGGGATCACTCATGTGCCATCATCATCTATTTGGTGACTTGACTAGAACTGGTGGTTTAAAATGGCCACTTGACTTGATTCTGGCTGTTAGCTGGGCCAAGTGTCTTCACATAGGGTCTCATGATTCCTACGTAACCATATGTTATGGTAAATTTGGAGGTTCTTTTATGCGAGTGCCAAATAATAGGAAAACTTGATGGCAATATCTCCAGTAAATATGAAGTGAATAAATTCATTTTAAAAAGTTACTTTTTCTTTAGAGCGTGAAGCTTGAAATATAAAAATTTCAAGACTCCATCTATTATTAAAGCAGTCTTCTAAATAGAAAAAATTGCATTGTTTTACGTATTCGAGGTGTAATAACCATTAATGAAATCAGTCAATTACTAAATGCCTTTCTCTTATTTTTCTCTTAGTGGAATGAAACGGTTGAACTTTTTCGCGCTAAAATGCCATTACGAAAACATCGCTGTCGTTTCAAAAGTTATGAACATTGCTTCACAGCGGCTGAAGCTGTGGATTGGTTACATGAGCTGCTGAGGTGCAGTCAAAACTTTGGCCCCGAAGTGACCCGCAAACAAACTGTCCAGCTGCTTAAAAAATTCCTGAAGAATCATGTTATTGAAGACATCAAGGGAAAATGGGGTCAGGAAGATTTTGAAGATAATGGTCACTTGTACAGGTAATGGCAACCAGTAAACCCTCAAGGGGAGCAGTACAGGAAGGAGGAGTGGATCTGGTCAGAGTCTGTTGAAACTTCCTCATGTGAAGGGATATACCTTGTCCCTTGGAGTGATACTTCTTGTGGTTTATTGAGTGGATAACTGAATGTGTTATAATAGAACGGATTGCAATGTTTCTTGGCTTCATAGAGCATTTCATAGCAGTCTTTTGTTGCAGTGATTTTTCAGTAAGGAAATCTTTTCATGCCTTTTGTACACCCAAGAGACGGACTGTACTTCTAGAGAATCTAAAATGAGTGAAATGATAGCTCTGGGTTGGGCCTTTGTGAGCAATTAGAATGTATATATTCAGGGGGTTAGTGGCAGAGTGTGTCTGATCTTTAAGCAGAGCTCAAGGTTCATATGAAGAATTGTACTGTAATTCCCTGATGTATCAGATTAACCTTGGCAATTCATGTCTGCTTTCCATCAAAGATTTTTGCTCATGTTTCAGTGCTATTTTATGATTGGACACTTACCACCAGATAATCTGAGGGAAATGGACTCTGCTTTTACTTCCATTCCCACTGCATGCTAGGCCGTTATTGCTGGAGGTGGAAGGATCTACCTAATATTCAGGAAATGGGAGAGGACTAACGAGGGATGAAGTCACACAAGTTCAGGAAAGAGGAATTGCTGACTTATCTACAGAGAGGCCTACCAAAGTGCTAAGAAACAGAGGGGATTAAAAAAAATGGAGCAAATGGACTCTTAATATTTGCTTTTTTTTACTCCAATAGAAAAATAAAGAATGTTCTTACAACACATTTAATGAGGGCATTTTGGGGCCACTGGAACACCTGGTTTTGAGCATTGAAAACCTGATTTTTCATACCTGAACCATTTCTTTGGCTTCTTTGAGACTAGGTACTGAGAAGGGCTGCAGAGCAGGGAGAGGCGGGTCACCACTGTCAAGGCTAAGACCAGACATTGTTGTACATTTAGAATCTAATTCCTCATGGAGTTTCATTAGCAATCTTCAGCTTCTAGATATCAAGATTGTTATTTGGGCAATTAGTCGTCTCTCCATTTGGCAGTTATTTCTGGCTTGCTGATCCAGCTTTTAATTAAAATTATGGGTGATTTTAGCCTATTTGAGACCATAGTGCTTATTACAATCAAGCAGTAGAAGCTGCAGCCCTGGTTTCACGTGCTGCGCTTCATTGGGGATTCTTGAGTGATTATTTCTCCTGGGAAACTGATTGCTTGTACACCATCAAGATTTAGCCAGCAAACTTCTAAAATATTCCCTGGATGAGCAACTTCCAATCTGTTCTCTTTTGACCTTAAATTGGATAGCTCTCATGGAGTCCCATGAGGCTTTAAAAGTCATCAGAATTAAAACAGGATCAGGCCCTAGGAGCAACCACCCAGCACTTACTGTTCTCTTCAATATGAAGACTTCCTCATGTATTCCCCTTTAAAAAAACAGAGTGTACACACAGATTAAGTTGGTCCATGAAATAATGATCCTTCCCCACCCCCCAGTTTCTCTTACATAAAACTTGTGAGTCATAAAGTGGGCCGTATTTTCTTTCATTATTTACCACATGAAAACTCAGCTTTCCATTTTCCTGAGTGGAATTCTGTAAGTTAACCCCTGATGTTTGATGATCTCAGATTAATCCAGGATGAAATCTATGTAGACATGTAAATCACCTGTTAAGGAGCATGCACCTTGATTTGAGAGTAAGCTGATGAATGTGGAGGCAGCTGTAGCACCCATGCAGCTTCCGGGACTGGCGCTGAGGATCGTCATGGTTACATGCCAGTGCTCCAGGGAAGAGTGGGGGCAGGCTGCCCTACTTGCTCTAGTTCCAACTGCTTTTTGTAGTTGAATAGTACTACAGCCAAATTATAATAAAAGGCAGACTGGGGGAGATTAGGACCTAGAGGCAGATTAGATTTGAAAATAGTGGAAAGTCAGTAAGGGGAAGAAATTCCAGAATGTGCTTCTAAATAACAAGCTTTATGGAAGAGGAACCTTTTTAAGTATTATCAAGAAGGCTGGAACAGACAGCTGAGAGTTCTTGCTGGGAAAAAAGGAACTAAAATTTTACAGCACCTGTCATGTATCAGACTTGTTACATAATTGTCATTTAACTCAACATCTGTAGATGTAGATGGTATCCTATTTTAAAGATTAGGAAATTAATAAGACCAAAGTTACTAATTTTTCCATAGCCACTCAGCTAATAGTGAAAGAGTTAGGATTTGCTTTGAGGTCTCTTTCTGAAGTCTTTGTTCTTGTGGTACGCCAGACAGCCTTCATTCACAACAAGAGATTGGCTTAGCTTCTTAAATGAATTAGTGAGTGAATGAGTAAATACACAGAATAATAAAACAAGAAACATTTGGTGTAGTCAACATGTGTTTATACACAGAATTCTAGTAATGTGTTAAGTACTATGTAATACATGTTAAATGATCAGCTGTCTTCTTCAGGAAGTTCTCAAGTAAAGGAGGTAAGGTAAAAATCAGTCTAAATGTTTATATTAGTATCTCAGGGGATAGGTAGTTTCCTGGGTCTGTGAGTTACAGAAAGACATAGTTAGACAAAGCAACATGAAATATAAAGGCTCTTATAGTATTTTTAAAATACAGATTGTATATACACATGTATGCTGGAGAATTATAACAGAGATGATGAGTTAAGCTTTTTTTTTAGAATGTGTCAAATTTTATTTTTAGTTTTAAAAAAATGTATGTCATGTTTGTTTTGTGACTACATGTACATTCTAATACTATTAACTAGAAGGAGTTCTGGATTTGATGCTAGTGAAGACTATAGTTCACTGAAGAGTCCTCATAGTTGAGTCTGAGGTTGTCATCTGGGTCTAACAAAACTTCATGGCCCTAGACTTCTAATGAGAACCAGTTGTATACTACTTTGTACTATTGTAAGAAATTTCAGTTTATGAAGCAGCTTCCCTTCCACGATCTCATTTAATCTTCGTGACAGCCCTGTGAGGAAGACAGGTAGATATTCATCCTCAGAGAACCAGACACTTTTCTCTTTGAAGCATCTAAATAAAACACCAGGAATGTTCTATTTAAAGAAATTCCAAACTGATCATTGAGTCTGCCTATTAATGTATGTGAACAGACAATTATATAGAATTATTTAAACCTAATATTATGGGTTATATAAAAATTGAAGTGTGTATTACGATAATTGCTCGTTTTGGACTATTTAATAAAGAAGGTGTTGGCCTAGCATAGATCTTTAGTATGATGGGGTCCCTAGTCTGGGGCCTGCACCTGGCTCTTGACCTGTTCTTACTAGTGATGCAAACCCTGGTGGCTACTTGTAACCCAGAAGGTGTTCATGGTTTACAGAGAGAAATTCACTGGCTCAGGGGCAGTGGTTGAGAGCTAATGTATAGAAATTGTTTTAGGAACCTCACCTTTAAGTTAATGGACTATTGGCTCCCTCTAGTGGAATTCTTTATTTTTTCAGTAAAGCTTAGAATGTGTGCCTGTGATTTTTTGTTTTTTGGTTTTTTTTTGTTTTTACTCAGTTCATCAGGTCATAGATTCTTGTCCTATAATAGCTGGATAAGTTCCTTAGCCTGTCTGGCATCAGCTTTTTCATCTATAAAATGACAAGGATGGACTAGATCTTTAAGAACGTTTTAAATTCTAAGCTCTTAGGATTCCAAATATTAAATACATATCACATGTATTTCTCAGTCCAAGGCAATAAAGGAGATAAAAAAGAAATATGACATGATTCTTCTCCTCCCTAACTTTGCAATCTCTTTTGATAGAGTATTCATATGTGGAAAAAAATAATGGCAGAACCAAGGTAGTATTTAATTAATTAACCAAGATTAACCTTTAACAGTAAATTACACGGGCAGTCTTTGAGTTCTGTCTCATTTTTGTCTTTCAATTTTGTGTATTTTGTGAAGGTAACATTTTCATGTGGTTTAAAATTTACAAAGTACAAATGATTCTATGCAATGAAATGTTTCTCTTCCACCTCTCTTCCCTCGCCACTCAGTTCCCTTACCAAGAGGCACCTAATGTATTAGCTTCTAAGGCAATGTCTTAAAAAATTTTGAACCTGAAAGTCTTTAGATAGGGCAAACCCACTCTAGTTGCCCACACTCTCACCATTTACCTACATTATACCAGACTGTATCATGATTATGTTGTCTGCCTGCCGGTGCAGGAATTGTGTCTGTGACTCGGTGTGCACTGGAGTGTTTTGGGACCTCATGGAGGAGGAGGTGGAGGACTTCAACCTGGGTCTTAATAATAAGGGATAGGAAGGGAAGTGATATTTCACATGACAGGGATGGTGAGACCAAGGCTTTCAGTCAGAAATGCATGTCAGCTTTACTGGGAGAAGAGTGGGGATGTGGCTTGGCAGGAGAAGTTTTAGGTTTAGGATGTCCGAGGGATGCATTTGGTGGAGTATTTCTTAAATACCTGGCTATAGAGTAGATTTTTATTTTAAAAAGACAAAGCAGCCAACGTTAGTGTTTTGCGTAGTGACAAAGTCTGTGTTGAATAGTAGTAATAGGATAGACATGGGACTTTTTACTGCCAAGCATTCTAAACTTTCCTATTTTGTGGGATTCTTGTTTGTATGAGCCTTGATGGGAGGCAGAGCCCTGTCTCCACCAGTGGAAGTCTAGTAGGTGAGACACTTCCTCTTCCTGCCCCTTCTATTTGTAAGCTTCCAAAGTAGAAGTGGGGGAGGCCAGATAAATGTTTTATGTGAGAGAATCAGAAAGCATAGTCTAGTTAAGCATTTTTATGCGACTTGTGTCCAGTCAGCGTTTTACCAGTCGCTTGATTAATACTTACGTTCTGGCCTTTTCTTAGAGCTATTCAGTGGTTTTGCTTTTTGGGGGGAGGGTGGGGGCCTTGGGTTCAGTGTTAATTAGATCCTCACATATGCTGCTTTTCCCTGTCCTCCTCTCTTCCTGCTTCCTTTTCCTTTCTCAAGCATTGTGGAGTGCCTAGTATAGCCACACCACTAAACACTTTGGATGCGTGACCTTATCTTTAGAGTTACAGTTTAGATAGGAAGACAGATAAATCAGAATTCATTGTCACAAATGCCATTATAAGGATGTGAATTCAGTGCTATTGGAGGACTGAGAAGTCAACCGTACTTGAGGAAGTCAGAGAATATCTTATTCAGAAGTAACACTTGTGTTGTGTCTTGCATCAATAGGTGTTTGCTAGACAAGGAAGGGAGAGAGGTCGATCAAGGTAGAGGGTTATAAAAGTTCATTCATGAGCGAACTTGAAGGATGTAAGAATATCTTAGGTGTCATTATGTTGGGAGTGATGGTGGATAAGTCTATGAAAGAATTTGCTTTTATCTATGTCCCAGCAAAATGCCTATTATTTATTGAGAAAGTAGTTCAAAGGTGAGTAAGTGAAGAGTTTCCTTTTAACTGGAAGGAATTAAGCAATAATCACTCCACCTTTATTCCTTAATTAAAGAAGTTCAGTCACTTCTCCTATCAAAAAAAACTGTGGTTAAGTATAGCACAAGCTCAGTAATGGAAGGGATATAATGAACAGGGTTTGGAGTGAGGCAGGCCTGGGTTTGAATCCTAGCTCTGAGTTACTGATACCCACATGATCTTAGGCAAATTGCTTACACTCTGAACCACTGTGTCCTCATCTGCAAAGTAAGGATACTAACATTCCTGTCTGGAGGGTATCTCTGGTCCCATTGGACCAGGGATCAGCAAGCTTGTTCTTTGAAGTGCCAGATAATAAATGTTTGTGGATCACACAACCTCAGTCACAACGGCCTGACTGTTGTAAGGTGAAAGCAGCCGTAGACATGTAAGGGAATAGGTGTGGCTGTGTTCCAGTACAACTCTACTTATTAAAGCAGATTTGGCCTGCAAGCCATGGTTCCTCATATCTGCAGGAGACTAAGTTACTTAAGGGCAAGAATTGTTATTAATTCTTATGTCTTTGTTACTTAGTGGTATCTGATACATAGTAGGTACCTGACTTCACAAATAGCTGAGTACAGATTAATAGAAGATTCTGTTAGTTCAGGCCCTCTGAGAAGAGAAGGAGATACCAAGATGGAACTGGATATGCAAGAGATTTAAAGCAGGGATCCCCAACCCCTGAGCCACGGACTGATGCCAGTTCGTGGCCTGTTAGGAACAGGGCTGCACAGCTGGAGGTGAGTGGCGGGCGAGTGAAGCTTCATCTGTATTAGGAGCTGCTCCCCAGCACTAGCATCACAGCCTCAGCTCCACCTCCAGATCATCAGGCATTAGATTCTCATAGGAGCACCCGTCCCTGGTGCCAAAAAGGTTGGAGACTGTTGATTTAAAGCCAGGGTGTGGGGCACCTGGAAAGGATAAAGAGGAAAGGAATAGGAGTTAGGGTGAGTCTTCAGACTGTGATGCAGGTCAAACCGCTGTGAAATAGAGAGGGAAAGAAGAATCCGGTAGGAAGGGCCTCTGATCACAGGTGTACAGTTCTGAGAAAATCTTGGCCAGACTCATGGGGAGTCCTTGGGCAGAGGTTGCCTGCTAGAGGAGTCCTGTGTCTGCTGGTATGATTGGCCTGGCTCCAGAACCCCCCACGGCGCTCATTCATGTGCTGGAAGCATCCTGGGGGAAGCATGAAAGGTACAGCAGCGAGAGCTTGGAGGATGTGGGCTTCTTGAAGGGAGACATGGGCTTTGTACTTTCATGGCCAGCACAGTCCATTTCTTGTGCTACAGATCTTCTCCACTCATGCTCATGGGGCTTTCTTCCTGAGACGAAATGTAAGAGAATTTACTTGGAAGAATACAGCCCCTATTGCTGCAGCTAGTCTCCTGGCTACAACCCTCTCCCTTCTCCACGGGAAATTTCCTCACCCTCAGCTGTCACCTTGGCAGGCTCTGGGTGGCTTACCTGGTAGTGTGACCCAACAGTCCATTTCTGAGAGTTAGGATCCTTGATAATCATGCACTTCTTAGGCCGATATTTCTGTACATGCTCAATCACAATTACAGTGGGACAAGAAAATACCAAGAGTTGCCATGGGTACTCCTCCCTGCCCTGATAGGGTGAGAGCAGCCTGCCTTCTTCCTGCTGGTCAGGGTCAGTTACTCCTGCCATGTTAGTGATTCTGTTTTTGGATCTGCCACAAAGAATCCAAAGTCTCTGCTGTGTCTCCTGGAAGAGTACTTCTTTTTAGGGGACAGGACCTCCAGTTGTGGGGATGAGTCACTGGGAGGGGTGGTGAGTAGGGCTACTCCTGCTTTGACCTCGTGGTTCCTGGGCCATGTGTTCATACGTACATGGGACATAGCACCGTACGAGTCCTGTACGTCCAGCTTGTCTCCAGTACAACACTGTCTTGATTGCAGTAGGTTTATGATAAATCTTGAAATAGGTGGTGTGTCCTCCAACTGTATTCTTTTCAAAATCGTTTTAGCTATTTTAGTTCTTTTGCCTTTTCATAAAGATTTTAGAATCAACTTGTTTATAAAAATTTCTGTTGAGATTTTGAATGAAATTGTGTGGAATCTGTAGATCAGTTTGGGAGATTTGACACATTAACAGTTGGGTCTTACAAATCATGAACATGGTATTTCTTTGTTTATTTACATTTTTAATCTCTCAGCAGTGTTTTTAGCTTTAAGTATACAGACTCTGCACAAGAGTTGTTAGATTGAGATCCAAGTAGTTCATAGTTTTTGGTGCTGTTGTAAAAAGTGATAGTTTTCCCTATATATCTTGCACATTTTAAAAAAGTCATAAGTAGTTTATATATTCTGATGCAAATGGAATTTGCTTTCTAAATAGTTTTACTAATCTAAAGTAGGAGAGTCTTTCAGATCAGACCACATCTCTCTCCTCCTTAAAAACACTCATTTGATCCTTTACTCATAATGGAATTGTGATTCATATGGAATAAGGGGCAGTTGCTGATGTGGGAGTTCAAAGGCTTCTTTAATTTGGCAACTAACTATTTTTCCAGCTTCATCTCTCACTCTCCTTCCCTCAAAAACTTTACGTTTCAGCATTTAAGTGATACGGTACTATGGAGCACTGCTAGGCTAGAAAAATATGTGCGATGGGTACAGATCCCAGTAAAACCCAGCACATTGTCATGGGTTTGCCTACCCAGGGGTTTCTGGGAAATGGCAGTCTCAGAGAGGTCGACTCTACAATAATCACTACCGGGTTGGCTTTTTTATACAAAGGCTTTAGGTTATGTACTAAGGCAAAGAGGCAGGCAGGCAAGGCTGTAGAAGCTGCCAATTTCTGCTGATGCTGAAGTAATAGTTTAGTATATATTACAGAAAGGAGTTTAAATAATTGTGCCCTCTGTTATTTATGAGTCAAATTTATGAAGATTATAAACTATGTTTTCCTTGTGGTTTAGATGCCCTAGAATATTTTTACTGATTGATTAGTTAATAAATTCTAATTTGTTTCAAGTAAGTTCATCAGAGGACAGTAGTTCTGGTACAGATTATTTTCTAATTGTTTTTTTTTCCAACCAATATTTGATGATAGATGTGGCAATAGGAGACCTGAGTTGTTTTGTTGTATCACTAGCTGTGGCCATTTCCTGTAATGGTATCGCTTTTTCAGTGTTCAAATGTGGAGTTTTTACTACATTATCTCTAAGGGTCTTTATAATTCTAGAATCCATGATCATAATGTTAAGATTAAATTTATAATTTTCAAAGCAAAAACAAGCAGCCCACTAGAGGGAGCTCTGTTCTTAATATTCACAAACAATTTTATTTGAAAATATATCTTTCACAGAAGAATGTATAACTGTATCTGAACAATTTATATAAAAATGATACAGCAGATATCTGTTTACCCATAATTTGCATCTTCTCCTCAGAGGTCATCAATATCTTGACTTCTGTCTTAATCATTCCCTTGCTTCTCTTTCTTGTTCTTAACACTTACGCTTGTATCCTTAAACAAGATATTGATTTGTTTCTGAAATGTTTTTCTCTGTTTTTAACTTTATGTAAAAGATATCAAAGAGTATATATTCTTCTGACTTGTTCTTTTATTTCTCATGATTTTTGAGATTCATCTATGTTGATATATTTAATTATATAGTTCATGGAATTTTCTCGTCTACATTCTATTCAATTTTATCAATATACCACAATCTATCTACTTATTCTCCTGTTAGTGGCAGTTTGGGTTGCTTCTAGTTTTTTTGCTGTTCTAAACAATGCTGTCATGAACATTTATGGACATGTTTCCTTTTGCACATGTGGATGTTTCTTTAGGATACACGGAGTTACCGATGAGTGGAATTAGGTTAGAAGATACGTTCAACTTTACTAGGTGATGCCAAACTGTTTTCCATGGTGGATGTGCTAATTTTTCTTTGGTAGTGGAAAATATTTGATATTGACTGGCTTAAGTTTTTACCAATCTGGTAAATGTGAAATGCTGTCTCCTTGTGATGTTATTTTGAATTCCTTTGATTACTGATGAGATTGAGTATCTTTTTATATTTTTATTCATCATTCCTGATTCCATATATGGAAATGCCTGATTCATGTCCTAGGCCTTTTTCTATAGGATTTTTTTTTTCTTATAAATTCTTAGGAGTTTTAAAATAATATATTCTGGTTATTAATCTTTTGTCAATTTTATGGATTGCAAAGATCTCCCATTTTTTCACGTTGTGATATTTTGGTGAACAGAAAAGTTTTAATGTAAGTGAATATCAATTTTTTATGCCGTGTTTTTTATATCTTGATTAAAATGAGTCCCTTCATTACTCAAGCTCAGAGAGAGATTTGCTTATATTGTGCTTTAAGTTTTAGGATTTGGCCCATGATTTTTATTCATAGTATGAATTCAAGATTGTTCTGGTTTTGTATTGTTGAGAAACAGTCTACCCCAAACTTTAATGGCTTAAAACATTTTATTTTGCTCATGGGTTTTGTGACAAGAATTTAGAAAGAGCTCATCATCTGGTAGTTTGCCCCTTCGCCACAAAGCATCAGTTGGGCTAGAAAATTGGCTTCTTTCTCTGCTCACAAACATGGCGCTTTTGTGCTTCTTGGCCCTTCTCTCTTTCTACGTGGGATTTCATCCTCTGTGGAACTCCGCATGGGTTGTGCTTCTGGTTGCATGATGGTCTTAGGGTAGTCACTGTCTTTCCATTGTGCTGGCTTCCAAGAGGTTGTTTCCCAAGACTGAGCATCCCAAGAATAAGTATTTCCAATAGGCCAGGAGAGAAACTGCCAGGCAGCTAAGATCTATGTCTGGAAATGGCAAAGCATCACTTCTGCCATATTCTATTTGTCAAAGCAATCGCAAGGCCCATCACATTCAAAGGAGTAGAGAAAGCTGTTGCTGGGGAGTATCGAAGTCACGTTCTGGAAGAGCATACGGGATGGAGATTTTGTTGTGACCATCCTTGGAAAATACATGCTGGCCACAACAACATTTATTTGCAAACTAAATTCACTCCCTGCATCAAGACTCCCCAAATCCATTCCATGTTTGCATCACATTTAACAATCACTGTCCCGTAACACTTCTAAAATGCAGTTGAACATAGGTCTGCCATTCCTTGATTGGGGCACAGTTGTTTCTTGGGAGTGATTCTGTGTGGTTCTTTCCTAACTCTGCCTTCTGGGTTCTTCGCTCTGCATTGAGTCATTCTTCCTTTTCCACAAGAGCTGATATATGTTTGCTGTGGAAGGGCTTTCTCAGATACTTCCTGCTAAGAGAAACTTGAGATTATTGACTATTCTTTTCATTTTGAACTGTTTCTTTTTTTTATCCAAGTGGATGGTGATTCTGCTAGTACTGTTGTTTTGAAATGCTGTGCCTTTTCTATGAATCTGATTGTGGTTTAGTCCATTAGACAGAAGTCTTACTCATAAATCTCTTTGAGACAGGCTCTTCTTTGCCTTGGGTTGCTTATAAGTCTGCTGTGGTACAATACCCTTAAGATTCTTACACTGTTAATTTAAGCAACATGGTTTATAAGACACTGCTTTAAATCTTTCTGAGGTTACAGCAAAAGTCTTACAGCCACACACTTGTAACTACCCTGAGACCATATTTTACTAGAACCATCTTGAATTTGATATTTGCTATAAGGCCATTTTTACTTTGAGAATGTTTTGCTGGGAGAAATTGGAGAAGAGAAATAGTTTTGGTTTTGATTCAAGGTATGACTCTTTTATATTTCCTCTAAATTCTGCTTGAAAACGGAACAGTTTCTTCTTTAGTTCATCTCTCTCTATCTGTATCTTGTTATCGAGACTAAAAGAAACCAGTTGGCAGTGTCAGCATTCATCCTGGAAAACCCCCTTGCCAGATTCGCCTTTTGTATTTTCCATGTTATTGCAGGTGACAGTTTTAACTGAACTTTATGCTACTACATAACAGGTGTCTTTTCTACAGCCTCCAATAACAACTTCCTCCCCGTTAGTCCAGCCTCCACTAACAATTCTCCCTGAGGCCCTTCAGGTCTCCACTCACTGCCTGGTCTTGATGCCACAAATTTCTGTTCTGATTATCTTTTGTTGTGTAAAAAACTTAGTGGCTTAAAACAGTCTTTATAAATTTTACATATTTTTTGGATCGGGAATTTGGATGGGCTTTGTTGGGTATCAGCTGGGGCTGCTGAGGCTAAAGAATCCACCTCCATGATGACTGCTTCATTCCCAGGTCTGGAGCTTAGTGCCCCTTGACCTCAGTTTTTTTTCCACGCAGTGTCTTATCTTTTAGGGCTTCTTCTTGTTGCATGTTGGTCTCAGGGTAGTTGCACTGCTTCCATGATGGCTGGTTTCCAGGAGGGAGCTTTGCAAGAATGAGTGATACAAGACTGAGAGTTCCAAGAGACAAGAAGAGAGTTCAGGCCAGTTAAGGGCTAGTGCCCAGCACTGCCACGCTGTCATTTCTGCCATTTTCCGTTTATCTAAGCAATTAGAGAGGAGGACTCACCCATACTCAGAAGAGTAGAGAAATATACCCTACCCCCTGGTAGGGTAGTGGCAAGATCACGTTGTAGAAGAGCATGCGGATGGGGAGGTACTATCGTAAAACATCTTCGGTGCTGTTACAGGGATGCAATGTCATTTTTCCCAAATGGATATCCAGTTGGACCAGAACTCTTACTGAACCATCTGTACTTTCTTATTGATCTGTAATGTCTGTTCTGTCATCAGTCAGATTTCTAAATATATGTGTGTGTTTGGTTTGGATTGTCTGTCTATGCCCGTGGTTTTCAACTGGGAGCCATTTTTCAGGGGACAACGAAGACATTTTTGGTTGTCACACTTTGAATGGGATGCTACTAGCATTTAGGGGATAGAGGCCACGGATGCTGCTAAACATCCTGCAGTGCACAGGACAGCGTCCCACAACAAAGACTCATTTGGCCCCAAACGTCAGTAGTGCTGAGGTCGAGAAACTATGGCTTGTGCCATCAGTATTGCCCTACCAGATTATCTTATCTTAATTAGACTTGCTAGCTGGTAGGGCAAGTCCCCGCACTTTGATTTTCTTTTTTAAGAATGTCTTGATTATTTTTAGCCCCTTGCATTTCCATATAAATTTTAAATCAGTTTATCATGTTTCATGAAAAACTCTTTATATTTTGATTGGAATTTCACTGTAACTCTATATCTTTATAAGGAAAATTGACATTTTATGATATTGAATCTTCTTATTCACCGACATGATGTATCTTTCTATCAACTTAGTTCCTTAATGACTTTTAATAAAATTTTATAACTTTCTTACTAAAGTGCTTGCAAATCTTTTGTGCAAGATTTCCTCTCTTGGCCAGTTAGTTGTGAGACTTTTAATATGTTGCTTTCCTCCTTTGGGTCTTAATTCCTCCAAGGGAAAGTGTGACATTTGTTCTAGACCATCCCTAACAAGCTTTCAAGGCCAAGATGACGTGGTTAAAATATTAGAATTAAATTGAATACTTTCAATGCATAAAATAAAAGTAGTCCACTAGAGAGAGCTCTTCCGCATTTCTTCTCCGGCCAGGTTGCCAGACTGCTGTGAAGAAACCACATCTGCTATTGATAGCTGCAGATGTTAGGCAAAGACCTCATCTTCTTAGGGTGGAGGAAGAAAGCGACTGTCTGGGACCTTTCCTGTCACAGTTCTCCACATAGGAAATTCAGCTTTGGTCTTTGGAAGATACTATAATTGACCCTTGAACAATTATAGGAGCGCTGACGTCCTTTCACTCAAAAGTCTGTGTATAACTTTTGACTCCCCCAAAACTTAACTATAGTTATCCCTCAGAGTCCATGGGAGATTGATTCCAGGACCCCTGCAGATAACAAAATCTGGCGATGCTCAAGTCCCTCATATGAAATAGCACAGATAAATTCATACAGTTGGCCCTCTGTATCCACAGATGCAAAAGTATCTTTCAGTTATGGTTGGTTGAATCCACAGATGCAAACCCAGGCATATGGGGCGACTGTATATTTACTGAAAAAAATTCATGTGTAAGTGGACCCATGGAGTTCAAACTAGTGTTGTTCAAGGAGCAACTATACTTGTTTCTGGGTGTGGAAATTCAAGAAACACAACTTGAATGTAAAAGGAAATTTATAGGTCATCCAATTTAATTCTTTCATTTGACAAATGAATAAACTGTGATTTAGAGATGCTGTTACTTTCCAAAGGACATACAGTTTGTGAGAAATTCAAGGTTTGAAACTTAGGCCCACACATTTTCACACTAGTTTAGGGAATGGGGAGGGGAGGGTAAGCAGTGGGCAGTGGGTATTAGTGGTGGGGCGGGGGGTCGGGATTGTGTTTAATTTTTAAAGGACTGAAAGGTGGGTGGTCTGTGAATTCCCTGGAATTATATTGCAGTATTACATGTGAATGTGAGAGTGTGTGTAGTGACTTTGTGTGTGTGTGCGTGTGCATGTGTACACTCATACATGCTATACTTTGGCTAGAAATAGGACTTTTGTTGTGATTATTGGCCTCTAAGAAACAGGGTTGAATTTTTCTCTAAGCCAGCCTCTACTTACAAACTGGGATCACTTTCACTGGCTTCAGAATTTCATTTAATATATAGTTTGGAATCATTTGGAAATAATCATTTGGTAGCTTAATACCAAAAATTTAAGCTATCTTTCAGTTTATCTTTATCTGATTTAATGATTTCCAGACCTCATTTTTTTCTTACTGACTCAAAACTGACCTTTTGAAGTGCAATCATTGAATATTCTTTTCAGAGAAGATGAAACTCAACTTCTCTCCATCAGTCATCTGTTTTTTCAAGTCTATTTTGACTGTTTCTGAAACATTTTTCCATAGTACTCTTATTATTTGTGATTCTCCTGATTCACCCTGATAAAACTTTCTTTGTAAACTACAGACATTTTAAAATTTTTTATTTCTGCATTTGCATTAGGAATAAATTCTTTATCAATCATTTGAATTATTTTTCTTGTGGATATCATAAACAAGATTTTAAGCTTTTATTTTGGCTTAATAAAAAATTAACATTAAGAACTAGAGTTCTTGCATTGCTTTCTCAGTGTAATGCAGTGCAGTGTATTGTTTTCTAACAAGCTAATAGAAAAAGATCCTCTGAGAAAAATATGTATTTAATTACCTTTCTCTTCTTTATTGCATATGGTCTAGAACAGCTTCAAGAGAGTTAGATTGTATTTAAGCCTCAATGCATGAGTCTAGGAGTGATACATCAGAGGGATAGGAAGAGTGAAGGAGTACTGAAAGGCAGAATAAGGATATTGGACAGCTTTCTACCTCTTCCAAGATGGATTTCTCGACCAAAGGCAATCTTAGTGTGTTGAGTGTTCTAGGGAAGGAGGATTAATCTTTATTGGAAATAGTTACAAAAATGAATATTAGGTCAAATAATTTGTATGCTAATATACTCTTCCTCAGCAAGTATTATTGAGGACTTATCAATAATTTCTCTTTGCATACCTACCATCTATAAATTTCAGCTAGGGTTATGAGACAGTAAGGATTTCGCGCTGGGTGAAAAAAGTGGCTTACCCAAGAAACATCCCATTAAGAACACATTTAATCATGAAAGTCAAATGATAAGAGAACAGGTTTTATTTACTTAAATGCCACATGTTTGATTCCTATTTTTCTTCATAAATGTTATTTGATGGGCATGATGAATGAATATGTTTAAAAAATCATATATTGTTGGGTACAGTTAGCTATGCATAATGATTTGATTAAGTACGAATTCATTTATTATCTGAAGTTTGCTTTGTATAAATTCTCAGGGATATAAGAAGTGGGGACTATTGTTAAAATATCTGTCTTCTACTGACTGTAATTTTCTTCTTGGTTTTAGATTTCCTTCTTCTTCACCCCTGAAACCATATCCAAAGAGGCCCCCATACCGAAAGGATGTTATTAAATTTCCAGAATGGAATGACCCCCCACCGGGCACATCACAAGAGAATATCCCAGTGAGGCCAGTTGTGATGGTGAGTGCCATTACTAAAAGACTGAGGGCTAGCAGCAGGGAGAGATAAGTATTAGTCTGTGAACACCAGGCTTAGTCCAGTTCTTTCTGTCAGTTCCTTATGAACAATCGTCTGAAAGTGCTTCAAGACAATAGCTTACCTGCCAACAGCCGAGAGACCAGGAACAAAGAAAGACTGGCTTTTGCATTATTTCACTCTTGCCAATTGATATTTTGGCTGAATATGTGATAGCTGTTTTCATGTGTTTCAAGCAGTTTTCTGTTAAAATTCCCTTATAATCTCCTTTTTCTTTCCGTTTTATAATTTGCTCTTTTCCTTCTTTGTCTCCTCCTCCTAAACTTTGTTATAATTATTACCACTTGAGAATGAGAAGGTTGGGGCATGGAGTATTATGGAATGAGCCCTACAATAAAATATGAACAAAGGTGGATTCTACTAGTCTTGGGAAACCCAAGCTCGTTGTAGGATAAACTCCTTTTGGGGAGGCATACTTTTTCCTTAAAACATCCTCAGTAGAAGACTATCAAGATTGAAATAATGCTAAATAATAAAATACAGAGAAAAACTCTTTTATGGCAGTTTTTAATAATTGTACTAACACTAATATTGTAAGTTAATTTAGTCTCATAGGACTAGATGTCCAACTCAGACTTTTGTTTGAAAAGATTTGATGAAACATTTTTAGGCAATGTAATTAAAAATAAAAAATTTCGTCTGAAGAGGCTGTATTATATCTCGGTTTGGCGAGAATAGTTAAGCAGCTTAGGCTTTATCAAAGATAAGTCAAGAAAAAGAATGGCACTGGGACAGAAGTGGGGACTCCACAAGAGCTTGCAGATTTGTCAGGGACAATGATGAATTTGGTTTTAAATGTGTTTGATGATAAAGTTGGGTTGTATTAAATGGAAGTGTCTAATAGGCAGATGGAGATAAATGCTCTGGAACTTAGAGGAGAGGTCACGTTTGGAAGTCAGCAAAGATTTATTGTCTCCTGCGTGCCAAGCATTGTGCTAGGCTCTGCAGATACAGTAATATGTGATACAGTTTTTGGTCTAAAAAGGCTCATCGTCTGGTGTAGCATACAGTACAAAAATCGATTATTAGAAAACAAAGTGGAACTACTCTGATGAAAGAATGAGCACAAAAGGTGTTTGAGGACTATTTAATTCATTACTAATGAGGAGTACTTAATTAAGGTTTAGTGATAGTTTCTCTCCTAGATAAAATTAAAATATAAGTTCCATAAGATAAGGTACACTTTTTTTGCACATTCGTATTTAGACACTTAATATGACCTCATCAGTAGAGTAGTTATTCAACAGACTTTTTTTTATTATAAGTTCACCCAGTGTTGTTTATACAAAAAACATAAAATCTCATATTAAATTAATATATATGTATTTTATCAATATAATAACTTCCTTTTTCTATTCTATTTAGTTATGGGAAGTTGTAATATTCCTGGTATTACTGTTAGGAAAACCTCATTTGCACACTTTAATGCACTGATGACAATGACTTTCATCTTCCATTTTCAGTTTCAGAATATTTTCAGGACTCCTGAAGTGGTATATCAGTGTCTTGATTCATCAACCCTTCCCTCCACCCCCGCTAAGGTCTATCATTTTCCTGGTCATCTGTATCTACATTTCTTTTGATAATTTTTCTCATACTTCTTCCTTAAATGAAGTGGTAGAGGTTTGAAAGCTCCCTGCTTGTTATAATTCCACTTGAGCTTATCATTCATTTCTTCTTTCTTACTTTCCCTCTTTCTGTCTCTGCCTCCACTGTGCTTGTTGGTTTTTATTTTTCTTTTGTCTCAGCTTCTCTCTTGCCTACCCATTACGTCAAATAAATGAAACGCATAAAATTATTTCTTGTGTTTGCCGTGGAAAGTGAGACTGTGGGCTCTGGAGCCAGACTGCTGGGTTTGAATCTTGGCTTCTCCACTTACCAGCTAACTGAGCTTGTTTCTCTGTTTCACTGTTTGTGTCTCACTTTTGTTTTCGGTGGAACTGGGATGATAATTCTCCTCTGGGGTAAGGTTGCTGTGAGAATCAAGTGAGTTCATATCTATAAAGTGTTTAGAATATGCCTGGCACACAGGTACTTGGTAACTTAACTACCATTTCTGTTATTATGTATTTAATAGAATTGTTTATAGGCAGAGACAGATGAAAAAAAATTACCCATAATATCATCCAGAGAGAATTAACATTAACATTTTTCTTGTATATCCTGTCTCCCATGCATATTTTTAACACTAAAATGAGACCATGCTGAGCTTTTTTGTAACCTGTGTTCTTCACTTAGAACACTGTTATGCCCATTTTGTGTGTTATCAAACATTCAATATTATTTTAATAGCTGGACCATATCGAATAAAAAAGTAATATATTTTATTTATTAGAAGTAGATTTGCTAGGCAAATGCAACAACTTATATGCCTGTCTTGAAAAATAAACACCTAATTTAGATCCTTTAAAAAAATTCACAAACTCATGTGACCTTCGGCTTCTTTTGTAATTCAACAGTTCTCCAAAAATCAAACCAAAAACCAAATCAACAAACAACTTTCCAGCTCCTTTTTTTCAAATCAATAAGATTTTTTTATAATGATGCTTTTGCAAAAAAACTACAGAAACTCTTCGTAAATGATTTCTCATGTTTTGCCTTTAAAAATTCAAAGCTTGTCTCTGTGATTACCAAAAGGAAGTTTTAAGACTATGTCTAGTAGCCTAAATGTGAGAAGGGAGACACTAAGAATGTGGAACTGGTAAAGCTGCGTGACTTTGAGCAAGTTATTTCATCTCTCCGGCATTAGTTTTTCTCCTTGCCATTTCCAGCTGTTCTGTGGAGCTCATGTTTTACTTGCCTCCTGCAGAAGCCTACGATCTGGGTGCTGCTATCTAACATTGTACTTATTTGACTTTTGCTTACAGAAAATAGAGAATTCTTGAATATAATATAATTTAATCTTAAATGATCATTCAGTTTGGACAGGGTGTGAATTTGTGTAGGTATTCCTTGACTTAATTTTGAATTAATAAAATTTTATTTCATCGCTACTTCACTGATTAGTTGAAGCTCCCACAGGAAAAAAAATAGCCACTTAATGTCCTGCTTATTGTCATAGCTCCTTTGCAGTTCTTGAATATTCGCTTATAATATGACTTGATCTTTAAGAGTTATACTTTATTTCTCTGCAGCCCATACAAAAACGTTAGTTTATATTTCTTCTTCTTTAATATCAAATTACAATAACTAAATAAAAGAAATTTCTCTTTATAAGGTACATAAATGTCTAACTACTATGCTATACACCGGAAACTAATACACTATTGAATATCACCTGTAATTGAAAAAAATGAAAATAAATAAAATGAAATAAAAATAAATATCTCTTAAACCAATAAATGCTGGAATTATGGGGGAAACATACCTATAAAACTGTACCACTGTCTACTGAAATATTTATTGTCTCTCTTGCTCTCCCCCTCCGCCCCACCACCACCCTGTTAGAATTCTGAGATGTGGTACAAGCGTCACAGTATTGCTATTGGAGAGGTACCGGCTTGCCGTCTCGTCTGCCGCAGACAGCTGACAGAGGCCAATGTGGAAGAGATATGGAAGTCTATGACGTTATCATAGTATGTGCATTTGATATTGGTGAAATCTTTCAGTGGTTTATTTTTTAATTTGCTTCTCCCCTATTCTCTGCATATTTAATTTTTCTGAAATTATGTATAGAAATCTTGACTTTGATTGCAATATTTGCAGTTGTGCTGCTTATCAAATATGATTTAACTGAATTCTGGGAATTTTCTGTTGTCATATAATGGCCAAGAATAGAAATTTGAAAGTTCTTAACTTTCTATTAACACCAAAATCTTAAGCTTAATGAAACACATAACGGGAAAATTTGATCTTTTAGGTTTTTGTTGTATGACAGGTAATTAAAGTTAATGATATAGCAAGTTATTTTCCCACAAAGATGTACTATTAGCAATTTCTCATTATTGGATAAACCAATTTTTGTTTCTGTGATAGGTTTACTCATAAAATCATTTTTCTTGATATTCATTGTATTACGTTATTAACTTAGTGAAGCAATATGATAATTGCAAAAGGATATCTTTCAGGTTTGTTCTGTCATTCTCAATATCTAGTTTTTTTGCCCCACAAAGATTGGGTAAAATGTATGAAAACAATGCATTTTAAAGATTGATCGTTAAGTGTGCCGGGTTTTTGGGTAAGTAATGATTTTTTAAAAATTAATCTAATTAATTATTATTTGTCTTTTAGTTTACAGAAAATCCTTGGCTTAGATTCTTTAGAAGAAGTTTTAGACGTTAAACTTGTCAACTCCAAGTTCATCATCCATAATGTATATAGTGTGAGCAAGCAGGGAGTTGTTATCCTTGATGACAAGTCAAGTAAGTGCATAAAAATCACTTGGTTTCTAGTTGACTCAATATGTTGGCTATACAGGTCTATCGCCTTCTATTTGACTCTTCTCTAGGTCCTAAATAAATTTGCCCTCTCATTAAATATAGCATTCTCTCAGTTCCTAATACCTCTTAACTAATTGTCTAGATTAAAGAAATGTTATAGAAAGATAAATATTCTGGAGTGAAAACCTCAGCAGAATCCATCCAGAGGCTAGTTCAGTGTTAGCCACACTGAAGTGGCATGAAGTGGTTCTATATTATCTCTGGAAAATCCCTAAAGAATGAGTGGGTTTAAGACCTAACGGAGAGCTTGAGTCACTTTATTTAGGTGGGTCCTGTGGTATGATTGATTTTAAGTTCTCATGGACCTTTTTATTATGATGCCTCTGTGTCAGGTTTTCTGGGATGCTCTTGGTTTATGTCATTTTTTTCTTTCTAATAAAAGTAGCTCTTTAAATGTTGAAGGTGCTTTAATTTTTTTATACCCTTCCGAGCCAGTTTACAAATCAGGAAGAAAAACATTTAGCAGCCACCTATCTTGGTTTTTCATTTGTGAAAATACAGTCAACATACCTGTAAGTGGGTCAGAATCCTCAAACTGATTATATAACTTCCCTCCCCTAGATAAGGGATGGGTTAAAATTGAAGGGGCTCTTTGATTGCTTCTTCCTTTCTTCACACCCTTGATTTTGGAAATTAGCTGAAACTAGATGACTTTTGGATGTGGGAAGTTGGCATGGTACTTTTGGATTCTTATAATTTATTACTAGGTTTTGGACTGAAGCCTCCTGGGCAGCAGACAGAGCTGTACCAGAAGGAGCCTGAGCAGTGGAGAGAGAGGAAGAGGTTTCTCTAGGCCCTGTTTCCTGACAGGAGTAGAACGTGTCATTGAAATCTGAAATGTTTCCCTTTTATAGCTGAATCAGGAATGGAGGACATCAGGAAACAAATAGATTTGCGACTTCATAAGTTTTCTGGCTCGTCAACATATAAATTAAATTACATAAATTGAGGGCGGTGTCGCCTTTGTAATACATCAAAAATTCTTCTGCATCTCTGAGTACAGCAAACATTAATGCTTTTAGCTACCAGTTAGGTGACCAAACATCTTTTATCTTATTAAGTAAATTTTTCAGGAAGGAAGGAGACTCTACCAAAGGGCTCGGCTGGACTTCTTGTAGCAATGTTAACCATTATTATTTTAAAGCTATCTTAGTACAACTAGCTTATACTAACATGTCAGTAGAACTTTGTTGCCCTAAAACATTCTGAAAAGTGAAACATGTAAAATGATTCTTATATTGGACATTGGACATACAGAATTTACCTTTTATTTTTACTTTTTATTTTTTTTTTTGGTATTTGGTGAACTGGTTTCACAAATGCATTTGATGACTAATATTTTTGCTATTTCTGTTGTTCTTTGTCTTCTATAATTCTTAGGGTAATAGATTTGTTTGTTTGTTTCTTTGGAACAAACTATCAAATTTCTTCTTTCTACTAAAGCTTTAAAAAGTGCATCTCGCCCTTACAGAATTTTGCAGGCACGATTTATACAAGTACATGTTGTAACACTGCTGCTAAGAAAAATTTTCATCTTTTAAATATTTTGACATATAAATAGGTGATTTGTGATTAGCAGATATGTTTTATATTACTTGGATGAAAACTACATTCTTATGATACCAACTATATATGTAATTCCTTGAGTTATATGCAGTTGAATAAAATATGTTTTTATTTTTACTTTTCTGCAGAAGAACTTCCTCATTGGGTGCTGTCAGCAATGAAGTGTTTGGCCAATTGTAAGTACTAACTATCGTCCAATTTCATGAAATTAACTGAAATGAGTGTCCTGAATTAGAAAATATTTTCACATAATGGCCTGAACATTGATTTGACACCTGTGAGACTGGCAGTTAATTGTTTTGGGATTACTGTACTTTTAGTGATAAATTTGTGACTTAGTGAAAGGGCTGAGTTATAGAACGTTTTTAAAAGAATTTTGTGCTTCCATTTTCTAGTGCATATAATCACACTGTAGATAAAGTCCACGCTACTTCTTCTGACTGCTTCATTAGAGGAAAGAAAAATTAGTAATATTGCATGTAACATTGTTAATAGTGTGTATATAGGCTTTTATTTCTAAAACCTATATTTTTATTCCTAAAACATGTATTCTTAAGTATGTCCTATATTTACATCATCAGTTTGCTCAGCAGATTCTGTCTGCTATTGGATTTTTATAGGGCAGTAGTTTAAGTGGGAGAGAAATGTTTTAAAAGACTAATCTAACTGGCATGCAGGATGGTTTGGAAGAAGGACCTACATGCAGAGAAACAAGAAAGACTCTTAGTAATTTGGATTTAAGATGAAGGAGCTTGGACCAGAGTAATCCCTCTAAGGTTTTTTTCTTTGGTAGTTGAAATCCATCTGATAGGCATATGATATCCATTTTATTGGATGTCATAGGCACTGTGAAGGAATTAGTTATTATAGTATCTGCCTTAACACTACAATTTTTCTGGGGATTTTCAAAAGGCTTGACCCAAAAAAGGGATTCTAATGGCTAATGGCTTACCTCAAACAAGTGACTTTAATGAGAAGAATTGTAGTTATTTAAACTAACTGATAATGGTGATATTTGGTCTTCAGGGCCTTTTGAAGTCTCACAGATCACCTCAGAGAGGTAATTTCTTCCCTTTTGGGTGAGACTAGTATGTACAGAGATAGGTGTATAAATTCTTGAATTAGTAGATTCTGAATTATGTACTTAACTGAAATTAGTTTTTGTTTTTCTTTTAAATTATGGAACGAAACTAAAATGACTATTCAGCTTACTGTGGGTGATGTTAGTGGTAATATATAGAAAATAATTATATATTATAATTCTGAATATGAATAGCAATATTGGATTGTGTGAAGCCCGGAGTTCTCTGTGTTTAACTATTAAAAATTTCTTTGTTTTTTTTTATTAATATTTTGGAAACTCTGAGATGTAGAGTGCTGTGGTTTTAGCTTAGGGAGTATTTTTTATTCTTGCTCAATCATTTGAAATGAATTAAATTTAAATTATGTCTTTGGCCAGAGTTGGCAGAGACAAGATAGAAGGTATAAATGGCAAATTAAATTACCCATTTCTGAATTTTTGGAAAACCAAGGATTTGGAAGTAGATCAGCTGGAAATGAACAGAGGAAGTCATTATAACACATCTAGGCTATCATACGTTGTAAAGTATATATTAAGGTGTGTTTGTGATGTTGAATTTTCAGTGATGATCAAAATGCGTTGGTGAAGAGTATAGCTTTCCCTCAAGTAAGATGTATACGTAAAGCCACCACACTTTTGCAAAAAGGGTAGAATAACTGGAATTACTCATCAGTGGTGAGGAAAGCTGTGAGGAGCCACTTAGTTGTGTCTTCCACACGTGTAAGGTAGAGGTATATTGGGTAGAGATTCTTGGGGACAGAGACATGTCTCACATGTAACAAGTGCACATTGCTTTACAGGTGGTTGGCATGTCTATTAAAATGCTTGTTTATGTGTCAAAGGAAAAAAGGTAGCCAAAGGGTAAGGTCAGCTTTTTGAATAGTTTTATAAAATTATTTTTTCCAAATTCTCATTGGCCCCCAAAATTACTTTGAGTCTGTCAAAGTCATGTCCTCTTCCTTATCCTTGTCTTTAACGAGTCTAGATTCTCATTATAGTCATCTAATAGGGAATATCTGATTATGTGGCATTTTGAAGGCCTGTGCCTCCTTTTCTGTAAATCTACTGCTCCCATCTTTCCTTTAAGTCCACCTGTATTCATTATAGCCCATGTGCACATAGGCCTGGTACTTCATTGTTAGCTAGCCTCATGGTTAGCCATAGAATGAAGGACTGATGCTAAAGCAATACAAAACCAGGTTAACTGTGATTTTTTTTTCTTCTTTGTGCATGTAGTTTGCAAGAATTCAATCAAAAATAGATACAAACAATTCTTTTCCAAAATCTGTCAGGAATAACATTTGTAAAACACTAGATTAAAAAAATATTGTGAAGTTCAAGATGATTAAGAAATTAAAGATCTTAGAAATATGGCCTCTTATAGAGCGCACTATGCACTGGCATTTTTAGGGAAAGTTGGTTTTTTTTTGCATATTTTTAACAAGAATAATGAAATGTTCAAAGAGGGGTACAACTGCTTAGAATGAACTACATACTTATCCTGGGAGGGAGTAATTCAAGGCAAAGTGTGTTGCTTGCTGAGACGTATCAAACTAATTACAGTATTTCAATTGACTAAGCTTGCAGTATTTCAGAGGAAGAAACGAGCAAAAATGGTGGCTATGTTTGCTGCTAGATTAATGTGGCACCACACATATAGATCTTTCAAAATTTTTATTATTTTAGTTAATCAAATTAAGTTATTTTATAAGAATTGTACAGAATATTAAAAGGTAAGAAGAGATTTAAAGAGACCAACAAGAAGCCGTATTTATAGTGTCCCAGTGGCCTTGAAATGTGAAGGCCTAGAATGCTTAATTGTCTCTTTTTGGTTTGATCCTTTCTCTTTAGTGACAACGATTCTGTAGGAGGAATTTCCTTTCGGTTTTTACTGGCTTCATTTTCGTTCTCCTGAGGGTAGACATCTGTTTGGGTACAGTTGTTTAGTCATGTTTTCTGCTGGCCCAGACTTGGCCAGAGCTGTCATACTCCTTTTTTCTGTGCTGTGATGGAAATAGAGAAGGCTGCGTAAGCTGTTCCTCATGGGACTTCTATGGTCTCTGGATGGATCGTTGAGGGGCATTTGCTGACAGCTCTCTAGAGAGCTAAGCATTTCTTGTTCCTCTTTGGTCCCAGATACAAGTGGATCTTTGCCTTGCTGCTGGCATAGGATATGGCTGGGGCCAGGTTTTTCTAAGCTTCTTAAAGTTACTCCAACTTTGCAGTATGACTCTTTTTGATGTACTATCCTTTGATGGTTGGTTGGGGATCAATATGAGAGTTTCATAATTGGAATGAAATATAAGACACAATGTAAAATCTTTGTTTCAGAATACCTTTAAGAAAAAGTATGAATTCTTATTAGTCTAAAGTAGTTTAGAGGTAGAAATTGATTACTTCACTCAGCTCTGACTCTAGAATTCTACATATATAATGAAATGTTTTAAAATTGCTTTATAACTTGTCTATTATACATGTGAGCTAATTGTTATTTTCAACTGTATCAAGACTAGGAAAATATTAAATATTTCAAAGAAAATTATCATTGTTTACATTTAATAAAAATGCCTTTTGGAAGGGCTGGGTTTCAACAAGTAGGTTTCTTTTAAAATGGAAGTAAGCCAGTGATTTTTCTCATTATTTTATAATAGATTTCAACTTAGACATAAAGCGTATTTGTGTAAGCAAAATATGTCATGTCAATTTGCTTAATATCAATTTTTCCCATGAAAACTTTTTTTCTACCTTGAATATCTGTATACACCACACATACGCACAGAGACTAATACTTAGAAGTGGTTGTCCTGTTAATGTGTCTCTTTCTAGCTCTTTCTCATTTTCTTTTAACAGGGCCTAATTGTTCTGATTTGAAGCAGCCTATGTACTCAGGATTTGAAAAAGACGTCTTTAAAACTATAGCAGATTACTATGGTCACTTGAAAGAGCCCCTGCTTACATTTCACCTTTTTGATGCCTTTGTCAGTGTATTAGGTAAGTTGAAGTATAATGAGCACATAACCGCATTATTGACATTGAATCATTTCATTTTCACCATCTTGAGACTTCCGTTACTAAACTTCCATAGCGTTTTTGAAATAACAACTGATAGAGTGCTTGCCTAGTTGGTGTCCTGCTCTCTGAAGGAGGAAAAGAAAATGGTTAAGCTCTGTTATGAAACTCAAAGCAAGGAACAATAGTTTTTATTTCTTAAGAAAGAATAATACGTTTATGTCATTTCTGTATAAAAAAATATGAATTTATCAGCAAAGAAGAATGTAAACTTGACATTTACCGTTCGTGAGTAAATCTACTGTGTTGAATATAACTTCATGAACAGTCAAGTATGGGAGATGTATTTTCTTTTAGAAATCTTTCTTTTTATAGAAGGGATAGATTTTTGTAGCACTATTTGTTATTTGTGACATGTAAAATATAGTAGCTTTATCATTCTCTAAAACTTGTTGCTATTCTTCACATAGGTTTATACTTCAAAATTTACATTGTCAAAGAAACATGATAAAAAGGAAAAAAACCAATATCATTGCTATAGGTCTTTTTCATATTGTTCCTCTTCAGAAATCAGATTTTCCTCCTGCTGTTGTGATGTTGAATAGGTATTATTGTTTTCTTGTCAAAAGGTTTGCTTTATTGACCAAATCATTGTGTAGGTATCATATTGTGTTATGTAAAATTGTAGGAATTATCATACTCCTGTATTTGAGTATTGTAAGAGTTAGCAGTCTTCTCTTTTTCTTCTCTTTTCTTCTCCTTCTTTCAGTCTTACTTTACTCTTGGAAAGTATGGATGCTGCCATTTTGTTATTTTATACCAACAAAATAAAGTATCAACACTATGTGAATAATTTACATGATATTACAGCACAGTACTTTAAAGTGTAAGACTTTGTAAGTTTTCTGATAATAAGAAACAAAATGCAACATTTATAAGTCACGTACATAAGAGTGAGTTTGTTTTCAGAGAGACCATATTGGGAACAAATGAAAGAATTAGGCCTATTACTAGATTTTGAGGCCATTGGGTCTGCTTAGTATTTTGTTTTCAACTGAAGAGGACTGGGGGCTTATGTACTTGTGACATCATGCCTAATAATGAATACTTCCTGTTATTTAATATATGTATAGACTGATTGAGTAGATTCTCATTATAGCCACTTACTGAAACATTATGCTACTGGTAAATGAAAAATTTTAAAGACTGGATTAAAAGTCACTTCTTAGATTTTCATCTCATTTTCCATTTTCAAAATGTCCTATTATAAAATTTTCTGATTTGGAAACAAAAGAACTTGAAGCTTTTGAAAAATGAAATCTAATTTGAATCAGTTATATTTATGATGTTACTGGTCTGAACTACCACAATCGTTCATTTTGAACTCAGCTAGGAATTAAAGCTGATTATATACGAATTGATGTTAGAGTCGGTCACCTTCTAAAATATTATCTATAGAGGGTTTAGGTTAGAGAGGATAGGTAGAATGGATAGGTAGAATGAAGGATAGGTAGAATGGAGAAAGATAGGTAGAATGCACTTAGGTATCAACAAGAATAGACTATTGTGTTTAGGAGGTCACAATATAGTAACCTTCCCTGATCTACTCCTTAAATTAATATATTTCAGACACCCTGCATTGAAAACCATATCCTTATGTATTGAAAGAAGAAAGTCTTCTAGATTATGGAAGACCAGAATTTGTTTATATGATTAACAAAGATTATCTAATATAGCAATCCTGTTAAAGCCTGTGGGAGAAGATGTCATATCTAGAAACTACATTATCTACAAACCAGATGTATAGGTTGGATCTCAGTAGGGTTAACGCATTCCTTAAATCATTTGATTTCACTTTGAATGAAGTAGCATGCCATTAAATAAAAATATTTTAAAGTAGGTAATCAGTCTATTTTGTGTAGAAGCTAAAAATTCTACAGCGTTTTCAATGGAAATTTTTTCAGTTTAGTTAATGAAGTTCTTTTGAGATCTATTCTTTTGCTTCTAGCATGAAATCATGCTAGCTCGATGCCAAAGCTGTGACCCTGCAAGCAGCTAGTCATCATTGATACATGAAATAGGACATCTAAGAATTCTCAAAGGAAAAAAAAAAAGACATCTTTGGAGATGTAAGATTTAGTCTTTACTTAAAATTTAAAGCAAATGATTTAATTTAGTTCGTCTGGCCTAACTGTTCGTAATAATTAATCTTCATTTCCAAAATGGCAGTTCCTTGTATTAAGATCAGAGTTCGTCTGACTCTTGAATGCAGTGAATGAGATAGTATAGCATCCTTTATTCACACTCCACACACACCCTAGAATCTGTGTAGCTTGCAATGATTTGGCATATTGAGGAAAGGGTTAGGCAGATAGGAAGCACAATAGGTCATAGGAGTAGGGAAGAGTGATTTGAAAAATTGAGCGATTTGTAGGTTGTGTAATGTTAAAACCTGAGATCCTACTCTGGTGATCTGTGGCCCAGATCTGGCTTATAAATACATCTGGTTTGACCTGTGTTTTTTTATTGTCTCATTTTTTTTTTTAAGTATATGTATATGTGCTGCTGAAGCAAGCATGTGACCTGTGTGTTTTTAAAAGAAATTTAATTGCCAAACTCTGAAAAACAGGAAATTCATATAATAATTTATAATTTTGGCTTCTTTAGAAAAACTGGAAGATCTGACAGTTTTGGGCTTGAATTTTCAGTGGCACAGACTGCTGCAGCTGTGTAGTGAGTGTTTCCATTAGGAGCAAGTGTTTCAGGGACATGAACTTCAATTTGCCAAGTCTCCAGTGCTCCCCATTGCTTCTCAGAAGCACAGTTCACATGACCCCCTTAGCTCAATTATTTCATTTGTCTGCTCCTATAAGCGTTGAGCTTGCAACTCCTGATTTATTTGCTAGTGGACTGGAAGACTGAGATAGAAGCTTTTTGCTGTTCTATTCTGAATGTTGGTTTAGAAAATGCCATTGAAATTCACAAAATTGTACACTGGATCATCTTGCTCAATAGGCTGAGATCTCCTCTTGTGTTTTTTAACCTAGAAGCATCCATAAGGTTAGGTTTTCTATTCTTTGGTTCTTTTGTATGGTTACTTCTAGGAGATCCTTTGGAGATGTGCACCATCTTTGCCTTGCTACCTCTCTGCCTATACATTCTTCACATTATCATGAAGTCTGTATCCCATGATAATTTTTAAGAGAAAACAGTTTTTTTTTCCAGAGAGTTCCTAGTTTGTGCACTTGACTAGACAGAGAGCTCTTGCTCATGTTAGTCCAAGGTTCTTGTTGGTGGCGCTCTCTGCTCTCAGGGCCCAGCGCATGCTTGTTGCTGGAGCTTTTGAAGATACAGATGGGCCAAGGTAAGGATATTGAATCACTTCCAAATATAGTGGCTACTATTATGTCAAGATTGTTGGAATAAAGTGGTGTTAAGTACTCCTCAAAGATGAGAATTTAAGGAGATGCCTAGCTATACCTAAATACATAAGCTATTTGTAAGTATACTGGTAATTACTAGAATAATTAACAAAACTTTTGGGAAAAAATTTTAAAACCTTTCTCATACCACTCAGTAGAATAAATCCAGCTGGGTTAGAAAATTAAATGCAAAAGAATGGAAATCTAAAATACAGTTGATAGTTATCTGATTTGGGGGTGAGTGAAGGACTTTTTAAGCATAAAAGCAAAAGAAGTCATAAAAATGCTGAAGCATTGGGACTCTTCATGTGGGGAGAGCATCATTTTGTGCATGAGTGAATCTATAAGTACTTTCAATTCACTTGCTTTTCCTTAAAAGCTTCTAGAGAAATAGTCCCTCTTGCTGTGTCTTTCTTTGGGCAGAAGTTCTTACCAATTGACGTGTAGTCAGAATTCTTTCGGCTTAGTATAAACTTTTTCCTCTTTATACCTCTTCTCAGTGAAAATGAAACTGACTTTTTTTTTTTTTAATTCCTTTGGTTGTTCGAAAACTGCAGTGAATTCTTCTTAAGTCTCTTGTTCTCTTGCTGGATGTGGTCCCAGTGGCCTTTCTGGGAACTCTAGGCCCTCTCTAAAGTTCATATTTCACTTCTTTTTTTGAAGTTCCCATAAAGAATAGCTTATTGTTAACATTGCACTTGTTAGTGAAATGCTCAGATCTACTTTGCAGAGATGAAAATTTGCGTTCCTAATGATTCAAAAGTAGATATCTGATGTAACCATTGGGCCATGGGAGGGAGGGCAACAAAAAAAGGCCATCATGGCCAGAGAGTCACCTAATCTCTAATAACAGAACATTATAAATTTCCATTGAATTTGATTTTATTTATTTCTATCATAAGGAACAATTGGGTTTCTTTGAGGATTAAATTATTTATTCACTCACTGTTCCTTAATCCAGCTCCCTGATTGAAAAAATTCACAGATGAATTGCTTAAGTTATTTGGTGGATTGTTTAGTATATTTTCATTTTTTTTACTCTTATTTCACCAATGGAAACATAATCAAATTCAGGTAACTTGGTTTGTAACCCTACCTTTCTGGGCCCCAGATTCTTCATTGGTAGGTGGCAGTAATGCCTGTCATACTTACAGATATGGAAACATGAAACCTAAAGCAATGGGTAACATTTATTTTCCTACTAAATATCTTTTTTTTGTTTTGAAAACTACAAAAATTGGAACAATGCCTAAATTAAGATAGGGTAATTATATGTTGCCATCTAGTTATTTCTTTTCTCAATTGTTAGGAAGATTTTTTTTTTTTTATGTGAAACTACTTGTGGTAGATTTTACAAGCTATAATCGGGATAAGCACTATTACATCATCCTGAAAAGCAAGCAGCAAGTTACCACTGGGCCTACAAAAGGCCAGTGTTATTTTCTCAAGAGAAGTAAGATTCAGTTTTTTTATGATGACATCGAGATTGTAGAAATGATGAAAGATGAAAAAGTTATTCTTTTAGCTTCTATTTAGCAAATGAAATGAATCCAAATAATAAACTAGTTACAACATTAAAACTCTTTGGCTATAAAATCAGAATAGAATGCTAAGGTCCTTCAGAAGTTCTTAAAATAGAACCTAAAGAAACCAAGAAGCTGTTTAAAATCAGTACTACTTTATGATGAAGAACCCAAAAGTACTTACTGAAGATGTCTCTTGAGATCAATGGTGGATTTTACAGCTAAGTTCTCTTGTAATCATTTTTTCCTAAATCCTGTAGTGTGCTTTTGTCAGTAAGCTTTTATTTAAGTTGGGGGGGAGGGAAGATTAGGTGATGGTCAGCAATGAGAAGAAGTTAAGAAACAAAAATAGAGAGCTCAGATTAAACTATTTTTGAGAAATCTAAGTATTCCTCTATGATTCGAACTGAGAAAAGCAATACATAGCACTCTAAAATTCAAAGGCAGAACTAAAAGTGAGCTCTGCTTTGACATTTGAACAGATTGAAAAATAACATCCTTGGGACTGGATGCCAAGAAGGACTTAAATATTATAGATACATCAACCCTCAGCCTTTTTCCCATAGATCTTTTCTTTTATCCCATCCATACTACTTCACGAATCACCCATGTGCTGAGTATTTTCAGTTCTTTTCTGAGTATTTTCAAAATCGTGGTATTACTGATTTTTCAGTTCTTATCTTTATCCCAGATCTGTCTCCTGAACTCAAGACCAGCTTATCTGTCTAACTTCTGGCAGTTTGTTTCTGGATGTTTGTTATATAAGAGCCTCGTCCAAATTTAGTAGTCCCTAAGCCATTGTTTCAGAAACAGTATGTTGGATGTGAATTCTATGTAGTAGAAAAGCATTAAAAAAAATAAAGACATAGAATACTGTATGAAATATCAGAGTGCGTTGTATAATAATAAAAGTAGGTATTTTTATAAACTTATTTTTGTTTTAGTTAAATACCTATGAATGTGTACATGTATTGTTGCGATATAAAATATATTTCTTAATTTTAATTGTTGTGAAAAATTTTTGAAAAAAGCAGCTCTAAATTTCATCTATACCTGCCTACATAGTAAAGTGATTGGGAAGATTTAATAAATGTGAAGACCTCTCAGAAAGTATAATATTGCTTAAATATTACTAGTACTAATAGTTAATTGTGAGAGATGCTTGTATTACACATGGTTTGTTGTTTATATGTAGATTAAAAATGCCTTTTACCTATAGCTTATATTTTATAGAGTTATATTCAATTTTTCATTCCTGCGTGTTGCAGAATTGGCATTTTAAAGTGGTTTGAGAGTTTCTTCAGATATAAATTACATTCTGTTTTTACTTTATGAGAAGGAAACTAGCAATAGTTATCACCTGGCTTTCACTTTGAACTCTTAAGAAATGGTTTCGAGTGCCCTCCTTAGGATAAAAGAGCTAATTTCAGATTTAGATATGTACAGAAATTCTCTGTTCTTTTCACTGTTTTTAATCCTTGCCCCAAGTTGAATGTAGAATGGTATTTTATTTGACTATTTGTTTATTAAATGTTTGTTAAACTCTTTGAACCATCATTTCTACTTCTAGGAATTTATCCTTAGGAAATAATTGACCACATGGAAAAAGTAGATAATACAGCATGAGATTTAGGAGTGTGTGCCCTACACTGTGTGGGCTCATATCTCACTGCCACTAACTAGCTGTGTGGGCAAACAACTTAATCTCTTTAAGCCTCACTTTCTTTATCTGTAAATGGGAATAATAATGGCATCTACCTCATAGAGATTGTTGTAAAGATTGAGTTATATTTAGTGTTTAGCACACTGTTAGGTACACAGTAAAATGCTTAACAAATGCTATTGTCATCATTATAAATTCGTTTCATTATAAATGTTAGCTGCTATTATTAGTTATAATTTTTAAAGAAAAAAATAAGCTCCAAAACCACTATCACACTTAAATTTATTTTTTTCCTGCTGTACTGGGAGATCTACTCAAGTTCTGAGATATTTTGTGAAATTCACGTGCTTTTGCATGTAGTTGAACAATTTGCTCCTATCAAGACTAATAGCATGAAAATGCTTCACATCATTACTTTCTGTAAACATAGCTTCTATTTTATTTTTAATGTGGTCTGTTTTTATTTGATATGTATAATGATGTGATCAAGTAGGGCACAGCTAAATGTCTTTATGACCCAATTTCTTTTTCTGTCTATAGCATCTGTGTTTCTAATACGAAAGAAATTCTAGGATTTTGACTTTTTATACTATCGCCTTTTTAAACATTCAAAAACATTTAAATACAATGCAGTATATATACATATGCCTTACTGTTAAATTGTATACCTGAAACTTACTCGATTTTGTTAACCAATGTCACCATAATAAAAAAAATAAAAATAAAAAATAAATTAAAAAATAAAGTTCAATTTATCTAAACATCTTTAAAAAAACCAAAAACATTTAAAAATTTCTATAATGTATTTCCCTTCTAGTTTTCTAAATTTTCTACCAATTAATATTTTTGTGATTTCAAATTATAGCCTTAATGTGGTTGAGAAATGCTTTCAATTTTACCTGCTTTATACTCCAGGTTTAATCTCCTTTAAAATATTTATTTAATAGCACTAGCACTTTGAGGTTTTTTTTCAGGTTCCTGGAGATTTTGCCAAAAGATTACTTCAAACATAATACAGTGATAATAGGTGGCTGACAGATGAACTCCTAAAACACAATCCAAAATTAAAATGATTTTTATCTAGGATACATATAGTAGCCAAGAAAAGCATGTCTATGAGTATCAATATATGTAGGGAGTATGTTATTAAGTAGAGAGTGTAATCATTTAATTGATAATTAATAATTGCTGACCATTCAGTTTTAGCACCAAATAAAAACCAAGTATTTATGTAGAGGAGGTTGATAATTGCTGTTGTTTCAGAAAGTGATCCTCCTATTGGCAGGATAATAAGTAAAGAATGCAGCTGTATATAAGGTAGAATAGCACATAGATTTGAATCTAGCCGAATTCCTAGGTCAAGTGTTAAATATTTGGGGCTTTGGTTTCCTTGGCTGTGAAAAGGGGCAATATTTCCTTCTTCACAGGATAGTCAAAATAATTAAATGCGAACAAATAAAATTGCTTAATATATGGTAACTGAGGCCTAGATGGCATTCAGTACTGTTACTCAGTCTTCTAAGATGGAGGAGCAGGATTTTAAACATCTCATTTGATTCACAAGCAAACAAAATCGTGGTATTACTGATCTTCTCAGTCTTTTCAGTTACTCTAAAGACATTAATTTAGAGCCTATAGACTTCTAGGCACCAGAGCAGGAAATAAAAAGATAACATGCTTGGCAAAATTAAGATTTGAAATATATAAAACCTTCCTGTATTAATTCTATGTTTAACTTTAATAAACATACAGATATTCTCTTAAACATTATGACTATAAAGGCATTGCTTTAAATTTTATACTCATTTTATTACATAGGTAGTATTTTCATAATCTTCACCATACTCCTGAGAGATTGGTACTACTTTTATATTTCCATTTGTAGATGAGGAAATTTTCAGCATGTGTAAAACAGAGATTTAGTATTTTTTCTAAAGTCATTTGGTCCTCTATTGTCTTACCATGCCAATGGGCTGCATTGTGTCCCTTCCAAAATTCATATATTGAAGTCCTTACCTCTGTTACTTTAGAATGAGACTATTTCTATTAGGACCTTTAAAGAGATATAATTAAGGTAAAATGAGGTCATATGGGTAACCTTAATCTAATATGAGTGTTGTCTTTCTAGGAAGAGGAGATTAGAATGCAGACAACACACAGACTAAGGGGTGACCATGTGAGGTCAGAGCAAGAAGGGGTCCATCCGCTAGCTAAGGAGAGAGGTCTCTAGAGAAACCAACTCTGCTGACACCGTGATCTCAGACCTCTAGCCTCCAGAACTGTGAGAGAATAAATTTCTGTTGTTTAACACAGAGTCTGTGATATTTTGTTATGGCAGCCCTACCAAACTAATATAAGACAGTTATACAGAGAAAGAGCTTTAAAAATCTGCATAGGGATCTTCTTGAATCTATTGCTGAATAAATACTTAGCTGTACATTTCTAGGGTAATAATAGTCCTCAAAGCTGGGCAAATCAAAACCACCATGAGATACCACTTAATACCCACTAGGATGACTATAATAAAAATGATGGATAACGAGTGTTAGGATATGGAAAGTGTTGCTGGTGGGAATGTAAAATGGCATAGCCATTTTGTAAATTTTTGGCAGCTCCTTAAAAAAATTAAACATGGAGTTACCATGTGATTCAGTAATCCTACTCTTAGGTGTATACCCAAGGTAATTGAAAACATATGTCCACCCAACAATTTGTACATGAATATTCATAGCAGCCTTACTCAGAATAGCCAGAAAGTAGAAACAACTGAACTGTCCATCAAGTGAATGAATAAAATGTAGTATATCTATACAGTGGAATATTATTCAGCCATAAAAAGGAGAGAAATACTATTACATACTACAACATAGGTGAATCTTGAAGACATTATTCTTAGTGAAAGATGCCAAACACAAAAGGTTACATATTGTACGATTTCACTTATATGAAATGTTCAGAACAAGCAGATCTACAGAGACAGAGATCAGTGGTTTCCAAGGGCTCGGAAAGGAGATTATGGAGAATAACTGCTAATAGGTATGGGGATTTCTTTTGGGAGTGATTAAAAACACTCGAATTAAATAGTGGAGTGAGCATAGATTAATGACTATACTAAAACCACTGAATTGTACACTTAAAAAAAGGTAGTCTTGTTAAAAAAAGGGCAAAGAAAAAAGGACCATTGGACTTTAGGAGTTAAAAAAATACAGTATTGCAAATGAATTGGATGGGATTAGGGGCAGATTAGACACTGCAGAAAAAAAGATCAAGGAACTTGAACATATAGCAATAAAAGCTAGCCTGAAGAAAGCACAGAGAGAAAGGAGACTGGTGGGTGGGCACCAAACTGAACAGCTTTAATGATATATAGGATGATGTCAAGCAGTCTAATATACATAGTTGGAATTCCTGATGGAGGCTTCTCGAACTGGTTCAAGTATCCTGTTGCCACATCCTGCTCATTCTCAGAGCACTTACTGACACTACAGGGTCATCTTGTACTTTCCTGTCCTGGAGCCGGACATTTCTATAAAAATTCCTGGTTCCTTTTAGTAAAGATGATATTTATAAGCCAAGATCTAGTGCTAGATGTGCTTATGTTATTGGAGGTATATTGTTCATAGAAAGAAAACAACATTCTTAAATAGCACTTAAAGTAACTGTGTGATTTGATTTCTAGATTTTCACCAAAAGTATTTGAGGAGAGGATGGTGTTGAATTGGCAGAACAGAGACTAATATAACAGACATCCATGTGCCCACCACCCTAATTTAACACTACATCTTACAGTGTTGCAAAGACTGCCATGTGTTTCTCTACATGTAGAAGCAAAATTGCTAGGTTGTCTGGTATTCCATAGTTCTAGCAAATCGCTTTCCAGAGTGGTTCCAGCAACTTACATGCCCATTAGCACTTTATTCCTATTTGACCATTTCCTTACCAATAATTGGTTTCATCAGGCTGTTTAATTTTTCTAATCTGATGAGTTTCCAAAGGAATCTCATTGCTGTTTATTAGTTATATGGGTTTCTTCTTGGACAAAATGCTTTTTCTATCCTTTACCCATTCTTTTCTTTTGGTTTTTCTATTTTGTCATTCTAAAGATATATTCTGAGTACTAATCCTTTGTACCGTAAGCTGACAAATATCATTTCTTAGTCTGTCTTGTCTTTGATTTTAATTGCAAGATGAAGAGCTTTTGTGTTTTACTTTGGTTAAATTAGTTTGTGTATCTCAAGAAATCTTTCTGTAATGAAGAGATGCCGTACTTCTGAGATTTTTAAGTTTTCTTCCATGTTCTTTAATTGCTCAATTTATTTTTAAATTAACTTTTTTTAAGATATAATTAACATAAAATTAAAATGCACCCATTTGAAGTGCAGTTCCATGAGTTTTAGCCAATTTATACTAGTTTAATTGCAGTCTCAACTAAAATTAAATCATTTTCATTACCCTTACAGGTTCTCTTACGTTCTCTTTTAGTCAGCCCCCAACCCCATTACTATACCAAACAGAAACAGAAGCTTTCTATCTGTATAGATTAGGTTTTCTTTGTTAGAGTTTCATACAAGTGGAATTATACAGGATGTGATCTGGCCTCTTTTGTACAACATAATTTTTTCAAGATTTTGTTCACGTTGTCACGTGTACCAGTAGTTTGTTACATTTTATTGCTGAGTATTTTATTGCATGGATATACACAACTTATCCATTCACTTGTTGAGGGACCTGTGAAATTGTTTCTAGTCTTGGGTTATTATAAATAAAGCTGTTATTAACATCCATATACAAGACTATATGAATATATATCTTCTTTTGGGAGAATAGCTAGAGGTGTAATTGCTGGGTCATATGGTAAATATATGTTTACTTTTATATGAAAGTGACGAGCTGTTTTCCAAGATAGTTGTATCACATTCCCATCAGTGATTAGTCTTTTAAATTTTAGCTACTCTATTGAGTGTGTAGTGGTATGTATATCTATTGGATATTAATTTGCATTTTTCTCATGACTGGTAATATTGGACATCTATTCTTTTACTCAGTGGCCATTTATGTATCTTCTTTCGTAGTGACTGTTGAAATCTGCCCAGTTTTTATTGCCTGTTCTCCTATTATTGAGCTGTAAGAGTTACTCACATATTCTGCATGTAAGTCCTTTGTTAGATATATGTATTGCAAATATTTTCTTCCAGATTATTGTTTTATTTTTAACAATGTCTTTTAAACAAAAGTTTTTAATTTTGATGAAGTCATTTTCATCATTTTCTTTTATGGTTTTTGTGTCTCAGGAAATCTTTGCCTACCTTTAAATATTATACTATTTCACATGTAATGTTCTTACCTTGCAACAATATTCTTTCATTTTCTCCCTCCTCTCTTTTGTGCTATTGTTTCATACATTTTAGTCCTACATATGCTTTTCTTTTTTAATTAACATGTTATAAACCTTACCATGCATTGTTATTGCTTTTTTTTTTAAACAATTTTCTTTTAAAGAAATTAAGAAACAAAAAAAATTTTATTTACCCACATATTAATCTTTTCTGGCATTCTTCATTTCTTTGTGTAGATCCAGGTTTTCATCTGATATCATTTTCCTTTTGCTTGAAAAACATCCTTTAACATTTTTTGTAGTATAGGTCTATTAATAACAAATTCACTGCTTTTTTTCAATGGTTATAGAATTCTAAGTTAAAAGTTTATTTTAAGGATGTAAATCCCTTGTCTTCTGGCTTAAATAATTTCTGATAAAAAGTCTGTGGTAATCCCTTATTTTTGTTCCTCTGTACATATCATGTTTGTTTTTTTTCCCTCTAACTGCTTTTGAGGTTTTCTCTATTACTGATATTTAGGAACTGAATTATAATGCGCCTTTATGTGGTTTTCTTTGTATTTATTGTGCTTTGATTCACTGAATTTTTTTCATCTGTTCATTTATAGATTTCATCAAATTTGGAAATTTTTGGACTATTATTTCTTCAAGTATTTTTTTCTACACTTCCTTCCCCTTTTCTAATTATACATATGTTAGTTCACTTGATATTTTCTCATAGGTTGATGCAACTCTGTTTATTTTTTTCCCTCTACTTTTTTTTTTTCTTTACTTCTATTTTGGCTAGTTCATATTGCTATATATTTGTTTCTTGATTTTCCTTTTGTTTGCAGTGTTTAATCTATTACTGTTCTCATCTGGTGAATGTTTGAGACAACATTTTTCATCTCTAAAGGATCCATTTGGCTCCTTTTATATCTTATATTTCTCTCCTCATTATGTTCATATTTCTTTTAAATATATTAGAATACCTTATGTAACATATTTTTCTGCTAATTCCTTTATCTTTCTGAATTACATTTTTACTCTGGCAGCTGTATAGAGAATAGAGTGTAAGTGGGTAAAAAGGAAGAAGGAAGATGCAAGGTCCAGATAAGGTTATAGCAGTTGGAACTGGCAAGAACTAATGAAATTCCAGATCTATTTCTCCACAAATCCTTCTACTTTTTCCATGAAGCCTTCTATCCCATTAGCCAGCAAATCTGTTCTTTTTCCAATTATAAAGGGAATCAGATTTCACCTTATCTTGTTATGTTTCATGTATATATATATATATATATATATATATATATATATATATATATATTGCCCAGAATCCTCCAGTGGCTTCTCAGGTCACTTATAATAAAACCTAAAGTCTTTAAAATAGTCTGTAAGGTTCTGTGTGATCTGCCTCTTGGCTTCCTTTCTAATCTCATTTCTGATTTGAATATTCATTACACACTCCTTTCTCTTCACACTAGCCTCGTTGCTGTTCCTCAAACACTTTAAATACCCCAACATCACAATCTTTATAATAATTGATATTTCCTCTGCCTTGAAAATTTGTCTCTTCAGTAGTTTCCTGGCTTACTCTCATTCCTTCAGATGACTACTTAAATGTCACCTCCTAAGAAAGAGACCTTTCCCGAAACACTAGAAGTATTTTCCCATCACTTTCCAGCTTCTTTTCTTCTTTATTTTTCTTAATGGCATTTTTTCCCCACCTAACATCACTTTTATATAACCCTTTGCTTATTTTCTGCTGGGTAGAGAGCTCTGTGAAATCAAACAGGATTTTGTTTTATTCCCTACAGTATCTCTTCTAAAACAGTTCCTGGAATAAAGGCAGGACTTAGTAAATATTTGTTAGATAAATGGAAGAATGAGTTAAATATGGTCGTAAACCTTTTTTCTTTACATAGATTTGATTATGTGGAATTGAGGGCAGATCAATATAGATGAAGATGATAATCAGCAGTAGTATTTCCGGTGAACATTTAAGATCCGAACTTGGTATATAAAAGCTCCTTCTTGTCCCCTTTCTTTCCTATGTACATCCACTGCCTTTAGATCAAGCTTAAGATTTTTAGTCTGGCACTCACGGCCTTTTAAGATCCTATCTTACCTTTACAGCCTATGCTGCAGTCATATTGAGTACTTATAGTTTCCCTAATATGTCTCTTGCAGATGTTTCTTGCAGCATCTTTTACATTTTGTCACTTATTTTTTCATGGGTCTCTTCTCACAGTGCATACACTCTTCAAAGGAAGGGACCTGGCAAATTTTTGTAATTCCGGGACCTAATATAGTTCTTGGCATTTCATACACAGTCAGAAAATGTTTATTGAATGTAAAAGATGGTTTTGCCTTCAAGTCAGAGACTAGTGGGAACTTGAAAAGGTTGGATCCGGACCAATAAATTGGTGAAAGCAGTTTCATCCTTTCAGCGAGCTTGGAATGGCTGTGTTCAGGAACAGATAGTGTTGAAGAGTGCACAATATTAGAATATTCTAATTTTTAGCAAAATCATACTGGATAAGGAGGGATGGCATATAACACAGTTGAATCAGCACACTTAACTAGGAAAAATAGCTTAAGTGGGACGAAGGGTTATTGGACAGGTGTTATTTAGAAAGAAGCTGAGCCACTCCACAGTGGACAGATCGTAGGAGGATTAGTCCTATTTTTAGTCTATGAGAATTGTGCAAGGTGGCGATCCTGCTCATTATGAGGAAGTAACACAAGGGGGAGAATTCAGGGATGCGATGGCACATTCATGTTCTTGCTCATGCTACCTTGCACTTATCAACAGTGTGAATGTTAATGGTTAGCTTAGTCTTCACTTGACTGCTTTTAGTTCAGCGGGAAAGAATGCTATGAAAAATTTATTGTATCTGTAAAGGATGTGAAGGAGGAAATGGCTCTATTTGTTTTATATATTTGTCATCCTTAGTTGATGGTTTACATTTTCTATGCTGATTTGTGAGTGACCATTATAGCTGGATCTGTGAACATGTTCTATATAATTTTAGTAATTTGGTATAAAAATGTGAACATCATAGAGTCAAGTAGGCTATAGGATTTTAAAAGTTAAAAACTTTTTTTTCTAAACCAGGTTTGTTACAGAAAGAGAAAATGGCGATTGAAGCATTTCAGATTTGCTGCCTTCTCCTGCCACCTGAAAATCGGAGAAAGTTACAGCTGTTGATGAGGATGATGGCAAGGATCTGCTTAAATAAGGAGATGCCACCACTCTGTGATGGTTTTGGCACCCGAACACTGGTGGGTTAAATTGTAACATCTAACATGTCTTGATTTTTAGAATAAAATACACCCAAGTAAAGTTTACTAGCTTGGCAACCTGAGGAAGATACACGTAACAGACTTTGCTTAAAGAGCTATGGCTTAGAATCCACCCAGACTGGTATTGTGCTTTTGATCTTTGTGTCTTAAAGAACATAATGAAAAGTAAAGAGTAGGGGTAGACTCTGAATGTAGAGATACCTGCTGAAGCCTGCCTGCTGTCAACACAGAGAGAAGAAGGAAGGGTGGACAGAAAGGATAAGTGGTCTCTCAAGAAAACGTTCTCTCCTCCAGGTCAAAAGGGGGTTGCGAGCCTTTGTTACTATAACCAGTAGGTGAGATGCAGCATATATAAATAGATTAAAGAGGGAAGAAGTAAAATGTTGTATGGAACCAGACAACTTAGAAGGAGAGAGAGAACTTGTATCTCCCGGGGTACAACTCAAGGGTTCATGAGCGAGGATATTTCTTAAAATATTCTCAATTTTGCTTAAAAACATATGCTAATTTTGAATTCTAGTATGTGTTTAAAAGCAGGTTTATATTTAGAATTATTTGCTAACAAAATTTCTTAATTTTCCTCAAAAAAAGTCTTGGAATAAAATTGTTGCTTCATTGGGAGCATCTCCTGGGCTTCTGTCTCCTGGTGCATCCTTGTGGACTTCGGGGGTTCCACTTGCCCAGTTTTGGAAGTATGGAGTAAGATCAGGGAGCGCTCAGTGCCCAGTGGAGTGATTCTTGAAATATTTTTGGTGGGGAGGGATGGAGGAGGTAGATGAGTAGGGAAGCTGATCGAGCCTTTTGAAAAGCTTAAGAAAATTTTGCACCTATTTCTCAGAAGAATGCATGTGTAAAGTTTTGCATACAATTTCAAGGCATTTGTGGGTTCCCTGGGGTCTGTAGTTTCCAGGTAAGGAATCTCTATGTATCTCTTTGTACACATAAAAATGAGTGAAGATAAAGTATCATCTTCAGAGCGTAAAGTGACGTCTTAGTAAATGGAATTACATGCTGATAGGTGTTGAGGTAAGATTGTCAGCAATAAAATTAGTAGGAAGGAAAAAAAAAATCATCCATCCAAAGTATAGCATTAAGAATGGAGTAGTTAATATGAATTCTATGAAAGCAGCTGCTATAATTTTTTTTAAAATTTCTGCTTACCGTAGAGTCTCATCACTTCATGCACTTCTTGTAAATCTCATAATTTTCTTCAAAGGTAACTGTCAAATGTGCATACAAAACCCTAGAGAAAATAACAGTTAATCAAGAAAATATATAACAATTGAGGCATACAGACTGTACTAGTATATTTTTAAAACATCAATAATGAAAATAGGATATTATCTGACTAAATGGCTATAAAGTATACTGAATTTAAAAGTGCTACATGATCCAAGCCATGATGGTAATAATAATTTTCAGAATTTATTTAAATATGTTTGTTTAAAACTGTCTGTGAAAAGAGGTGCCTTTGAAAGCTCTTCAGACAGGCATCTCTGTGAGATGAGTCTCTGTGACATGAGATGCACATTCTGTTCATGCTGGTTGATGAGATCAGCTCATCTGAGATAATCAGGTATGGGCCATTTCTCACTGACTAGTCACATTGTTTTTTTTTTTTTTGCATATTATATTGCACTCAGTTCAGAGTAGGAAAAACTTATCTATGTTCACTTAAAAATACCACCCCCCACCTTTTTTTCTTTTTAGATGGTTCAGACGTTTTCCCGTTGCATCTTGTGTTCCAAGGATGAAGTGGACTTGGATGAGTTATTAGCAGCTAGGCTGGTGACGTTTCTGATGGACAATTCCCAAGAGATTCTGAAAGTCCCTTTGGCCTTGCAGACCTCCATAGAAGAGCGTGTGGCGCATCTACGAAGAGTCCAGGTAAAGGAAGGGATATTCTCTGTCCTGTGAAATTGCCCGCAGAAAGTCACGTAAGCTTGGTAAGCTTCTTGGAACTTTATGTTATGAGGATTCAGTGAATTAATATTTACAAAGTGCTTATAACAGGGCTTAGTACCTAGTAAGCACTTCATGTGTTTGTTATCGTTGAAAATTTGTGGACCGCCCACTTAGTTTTGTTTGTCTATCAATGCTGCATTCTTTTGATTGCAAATTCCTTAAGTGAATTTGTTCAGAATCTACATGTACTTCCTGATGGAAATGATTTTCCTGTCTTGATTTATAATAGCCCTGCAACCCAGATACTATTAATATTTGTATTTTTCGGATGAGAAAGCTGCGGCAAAGAACTTAAGTAACTTGTCTAAGGTCACAGAGCCAAGATTCAAACTGATGAGATCCGTACTCTTAACCCTCATGCCGTACTGCCTTGCTTTAAAACGTAGTGTGGTAGAACGCAGCTTTAGGGCCACGACTAGCTGGGCTACACTCCCGACTCCCCTCTTTCCCGGTTGTGCGGCTCTGGGCAAGTCCCCAAACCTCTCTGGATTTTAGTTTCAGGAAGTGTTAAAATGGGCCATACCTGCTCTGTAAAACTGTTGTGAAGGATAGAGTACTACACTGTAAAACCCCTAGCACAAATGTCTGACATACGGCAGGTACCTTTTGAAAGGGAGTGTTATTATTGTTTTTCTTGTTATACTAAAACGATGCAAAAGACATGTAACCTATTACTATTATGTGAGCCCCAAAGTGGAGTTTGTACGTCAATCCGTGGGAGCAGAAACTTTTGGTAACAAGTCTTTTGGCAGTTCTGTTTGGCTCCTTCTGAATGATTGGACCTCTTTTCGCTTAAGCACCTTTTGAGGTTCCACAATTAAGGACCAGTGAACTGCTACATCCCAATTATTAAAGTAAATAACTCATTTGGCTATTTGCAGTGAGCAATTTAAAAATGAAATTAAAATTTTTGTTTTATGTCGGTAATTATTAGCCTAATACATTGAAAGGATTTGGAAAATATAAAAAATACACACCAAAACATATCAGAGTAACACCAGATATTCAGTCAGTATCATAATCTTTTAGGTGTTTTTCTGTATCTTTTCTTTCCTTCTTTCCTTCCTCCTTCTAACTTTCTCTTACTTGACAAGAAAAAATTTTCACATCATTAAATATTCTTGATTGACACTAGAGTCACCAAGAGCACAGATGTTTGAATTCCTGATGTGCCCTTTATTATGTTATGTAACGTATCTCTACTTTAGCATCTGCCTTGACATCTCTCTTTCTTCATCTGTAAAATGGGATAATAATAGTTAATACCTATGTCCTTGGTTGTTTTGGCAATTGAATGGCTTGAGACATGTCAAGTGCTTAGAGTAATATTTATCACATAGTAAACTCTTAATTGGTATCTGTTGTTATTATCATCATTATTGTTATATTATTCAACAATATCATTCCATAATACAGTTATGCTATAATTTATTTAAATGGTTTTCTTCTTTGGTAGATATTTAGATTGTTTCTATTTTTTTTTCCTTTTCTGTAAGCAATATAGCAGTAAATATTTTCATAGCTAGATTTTGTTGTTGTTGCTGTTGATCTATGAATGTTTTCTAAGAATAAAGTCCTAGGAAGCAGCATTCATGACCAAAGCCCATGAATGTATTTTAAGTATTGGTTACATATTGCCAAATTTCTCTTTAGAATGATCATCCCATTTTATATTCCCATCAGTGGTTTAAGAAAGTGTTCATTTCTTTGCACCCTTGCCTACTTTGGTTATTATCATTAATGTATATACTTCGCCATTTAAATGGATGAAACGTAATCTTACTGCTGTTTTACTCTCTCAGCCTTCCTCCAATATTTTTTTGAGTCAAATTGAAAAAAAAATAAAAAATAAAAATAAAAAGATATACTTTATTGAATTTCTGCAAGGAAAAGCAATAGCAGAAACTATGTTGCTCTATATACGTGCTAGGTTTGTGTATTCACATAGCACAGGCAATGTGAATATTTATATTGCAATGCAGTATATTTACTTATATTGCAATACGATATGTATATTGCAGCAACTTATACTTGTGAACCATTGATTGTCAGTTGAAGATCAGAAAACTGAGCTATGATGATTAACAATGACACCGAATAAAATCAGTAGCTACTCAATTGTCCAATTAAATGTTCTGTCTTAGAAGTACTTAGTAGCATTACCCCAAAATTGTTTGTTTTAACATTTGGAGCCTATAGATTTCTGTTTTCACACAGACTTCTCAGCCCCTACATCATGTCACATTTAGGGCAGTGCTACTTGGACTGTCCTGGTGAATTGGGGGCAGTTCAGGGCTGACCCTGAGATAGGTCAGTTGTGATCTAGGCATTGTTTTTTCATACCAATCTTTTATCAACCTTGTCTTCCACCCCCTTCTTCCTCTTGTGCCCTTTAGATACCTAATCATAGGTATCTAGTGTTTTTCTCATATCCTGGGTTCTGACTGTCGCCTTTTACCTTGCACTCACCCTTGATTCTGGCCCTTTCCTGCTTTTGCTGGCCTTCTTGTTTCAAATAAAAAGGAAGTGTCCGGTGTATGCCCCTTTCCTTTATGGTTCTGGTTGTCTCTCTCAGGTTGTCTCTTACTGATCTGGTAAACTGATGTTTAGGCATGGGATGTACTGAATATAATAACCCATCTTGGCAACATATTTATTTTTAACTGTGGAGTCTAGGAGAAAAACAAACTTAAACTAAACAAGTGAATGTAATAGTAGAAATTTTATCCACTGCAGAAGAACAAACAGTGCTATATTTTTGAGAAGATGAACCTCTTGGACTGAAATTAAATATTTTTAATGGATACTTATTTGTTTACAGACGTCGGTATCATCTTTCTTCTTATTTCTCCCTTCTCCCTTTGCCCTGTGCAGTGTCTGCACATTTGTTGTTTTCATCTGCTTTTATTAACATGTTTGGAAATGGTTGCAGTACTTTTCTGTAAGTGACAGCAGAGCCGAAGGGGTGCCTCTGTCCATCCCCCAGGGAGGGAGGACCGGACTCTCCAGATGAGGAAAGGAACCTGGATAGTTCACTGTATGTGTTCAGCATTAGCACTGTTTTAAATTGTTTTAGTCAACATGTTCAGTTTATGTTTCAATTTCAGATCTTATTAAAAAGAGGGTACAAGGTTTTATTTATTAAAATTGTGCTTGTATTTAAAAAGGTAAAAGTCTTACTGAAAACTGGGGCTTTAAGTGATATTTTTTTGAAGTTTTGGAAACACTTTTAGTTTTTAATATGGAGTTTTCTCCAATCACACTGAGGAATGACATGGCATTCTGGAGATATGCTGTGTTTGATCTGAACAAATTTTTGTAATTTATTTGAAAATACACTTTTTTCTTTCACTACTAATTCTTTTGCCTCAGATAAAATACCCAGGAGCCGACATGGATATTACTGTATCTGCTCCATCATTTTGCCGTCAAATCAGTCCAGAGGAATTTGAATACCAAAGAGCATATGGCTCTCAGGAACCTCTAGCAGCTTTGTTGGAGGAAATCATAACAGATGCCAAACTCTCCAGCAAAGAGAAGAAGAAAAAACTGAAGCAGGTAAAAGGGATATTCTTTATAAGTCATTTCATCTCCTCTACTACGGTTCTTATGTTGTTTGTTTAGAATTCTCTATTTTAATAGGTTTCTTATGAATCTCATCATCTGAGATAGCAGTTTTGAAAATATATTATTCATTCCATATATTATTCCAGAAGTCTCATTGATTTACACAGTTGTGGTCACTTTCCCATATCTTTATTCTCCAGCGTAGATCTTTTACCATTATTAAACTCTTCATTTTTGGAACGATTCTCTCTATATTTGTCTTTTGATATGTGGCCTGATATAATTACTTTAAATTCAGAGAAGCTATCAAATGAGGACAGATTTCTTTGAAAGGCAAATCAGACTGAAATCACAAGTATAACATCTGGAATATAAAAGCCTTGAATTTTAGATAGCCAGTATCAAATTGGTTTCTCAACTCAGGCATCACTGTTAGGCATCATAGCTTAGAGTTTCAGAGAATAGTTTTTAACTCAGAATAGGTTTACTTTGACCATTCTTTAAGTATAGATCAAAGATTAAGTGAATGTTTTTATTTTTAAAGATTGAATCCTGCATAGCTTGATTCATGTTCACATCATACATACAAGGTTATACATAGAGCACCAGAGTTCTAGACTTCCAATCATATTTTTCTCAGTGATTTTGTAGAAGAGTTCAAACTTTGTAGTAAAGAACAGAGGAAAAACATATTGCCTCTCTTTAAGCTTTTATAAAATAATATATACTAGAATATTTATTCATCCATTTGGGCAGAAGCAGGAGTTGGAGATGCAGGGAGATGGTGAAATGTAGTTGGACCACAATTTTCTTTAACTGTGTAGAACTTATTTTTAAGTCAGAGTTACTTGTGAATATTTTTAAAGTAACATCTATTTACAGTTGGCAGTGGGGGAAATTTTAAGAAATGTGACTGAAATGAGAAGTTTATTTAGAGATTGTATTAAAGATGAATTAGACATATAAAAAATGGAATCAAATGATTTAACAAAAAAAGATTTGTGTTGAAGTCAGTTTGATGGTGACGTTTTCTTCTTTTCTGATGGAAAGCAGTAATGTTAAAACAAAACAAAACGGAAAGTATGGGATCAGAAACTCTTATTTTAAAATTAGATTGTGCAAGTTTATTGGCTCTTATCTGTTATTTTGACTCATCTTGGATTTTTTCTTTTCTTTTTTCTTTAGTTTCAGAAATCCTATCCCGAAGTCTACCAAGAACGATTTCCTACACCAGAAAGTGAAGCACTTCTGTTTCCTGAAAAACCAAAACCAAAACCACAGCTGCTAATGTGGGCACTGAAAAACCCTTTCCAACCATTTCAAAGAACTAGAAGTTTTCGGATGTAATATTTTTATAACCATTAGAGATCTCTGTTGTTTTGCATAATTGGGTGGTTAGAGAGCATGGTGGTGGAAGAAAGAAGAGCAGAAAATGTAGACTAATGAAATATAAAGATTATCTGACTTCAAAAAATTGAAGCCATTATCAGTATTTTTCTAAAACTCAGTGCTATTTTTAAAGTGTAAAAATCAGTTAAAAAATTATGAGACCTATATAGTGGTAATGTTAACCTGTTTGTAATTGTTAGAAAATTTAAGGATATTTTTATTTTTTTATTTGTTCTTTTTCATGGTGTTTATAAAATAATTATGTGCGTATCCTAGTTACCGATGTCTTTGTTACAACCAAGTCTCAAAAATAGTGTATATACTTGAATGAAAGACACTGGCTACTGTTACTGTGATGCTGTTGACTTAATAGTCAATAGTGATATTTCCTGTGTAAATTCTGTTTTTAATTGTTGCACAAAGATTCCTAAATGTCCTATGTTATGATGGCTGTATCTTTTATTGCAGATTTGTTGGATACAATGACAGATTTTACTAAAGCTGGTTCCTTTATAACATATACTGGTTGGTGTTTATCTATAAGCAGAGTAAATTTTAATCTGCCTGCAGTGGTATAATTTCAGTCTTGGTTAGAGATGGAAAATTGAATGGGATAAATTCCTTTGGTCCCTTTAGACATGTGATTCTAAGTCAAACCTTTGTCGTTTCATGGAAACACAAAAGGGTTAAGTAAAATGAGACTATATTTCTTTATAAATATATTTTTCCCAGCTTCCTCATCCTTTTGAAAGTAAAGGGAATGTAAATAAATACTTTTTTTTTTTAAATATTGTACATGGTGTTTCTTTTTTGGCATTTATTTGGGTCGGTTAGAGAGCATCCTCAAATGTTAAACGTCATTGCCTTGGCCACTGTTCTCACATCAGTCACTTATTTTTATGATAAAATAAGAAGTGAGATTTTTGGCTTTTGTACTAGCCTTTAGGAGGGTGCTTTGTCCATTTCTTTTGCTTTGCTTTATGCTCCTGCAAATAGTGGTACACTTGAAGGCTTCTGAGAGCAACTACCCAAAAAGCTGGAAGTAACACTCACTAATGGGCTGGTTCTGCTCTTTGTTCTGATTTTTCCTCGTACTAGGGATCTGCCCCTATTCTTTTGTAGCAAAAATGCCTCCTACGGTTGACTCAGATTTTGTTTACTTAAAAATGGATAAAAGTATTCATATTGGTTTGGGTACCACCTTACCTTGCAAATATAAAGTAATGGGAATTTTTAGTGTTTTAGGATTTATTCTCAGACCTTGGAATTCTGTTTCAAACAAAGAATAAGTCTGCTTTCTGCTCTATTTGCTCTTCTAGGTAGAGTTTACTTTTCAGAGTCTCCTTTCCTATTGGTTATCTTTGGAAATATGTTCCTTTTCTTTCTTCCTTTTGTTCACCTTAATATTACTTTTCTTTTAAATATGACATACTTATGGAGAGATCATAAAACATCACCATCACCTAAGTGTGAAATTGATGTATGCTAATAACAACTTTTCAAAGTGGTTGTACCAATTAACACTCCCAACAGCAGTATATAAGAGTTCGTTTTGTTTAACATCCTCACTAAAACTTACTACTGTCAGAGTTTGAATTGTCAGTGCATGGTGGGTGTATACAGTATCTCATATGGTTTTACTTTGCATTATTCACATGGTTGAAGACTATTTCCAAATATTTTTTGACTTTTTCCACTTCCGTTCATGTTTTAATATCAGCTTATTGAACTACACACACACCCACAAACACACACTGTTGAGATTTTGATTTGGACTGTATTGAATTTATAAATCAATTTGTAGAGAATTGCTATCTTTATAGTATTAAGTCTTCTAATCCATGAACATAGTTTATACCTCCATTTATTTAGAATAAATGAGAAAAATATTTAAATTTCTCTGTAAAGATTTAGAAATCTTTTGTTAGATTTATTCCTAGGTATTATGTACATTTAAAAAATGTAAGTATTAAAATTTTCAAATGTATGTAAAGTAAAGATAATCTTACCCATTCCTAGCTTCAACAATTATTCAACTGGTAAATACCTTGATGTTTGATTCTATTGTAAATGGGGTTATTTTAAAATTTTCATTTTCTGTTTGTTGCTCATATATAGTATATAAAGCTAATTTTTATGTACTGATTTTTGTACCCAACAACCTTCTAGACTTTCTTACTCTAAATATCTAGTGTGATTCTTTTGAACTTTATACATTCACTACATGTAAACAAACAATGACAGTTTTTATTTTTCATTTCTGTGGTTGACAGTATCTAAAATGTCCCCAGTGATCTCTGCCTCGTGGTTTTTATGCCCATGTATAATCTCTCCTTGAGTGTGGGTTGGATCTAGTGACATACTTGTAACAAATTGAATATGGCAAAAATGATGGGATATCACTTCTGAGAGCAGATTTACAAAAAGACTCAGTAGGTTACAAAAAGTCTCTGGCTTCCACTTTGCTTACCCTCTCTCTCGCTCTCTCCTTGGCTTTCCCTGAGGAACGCCAGCTGCCTTGTTGTGAACTGTCCTATGGAGAGGCCCATCAGGCAAGGGACTGATGTCTCTGCCAAAAGCCAGTGAAGACATGAAGCCTGCCAACAGTTGTATGAGTGGTCTTGGAGGTGGATCTTCTGAGGCCTGCCAATAACCACATGAGTGACCTTGGAAGCAGATTCTCTCTTAGTCAAAACTTGAGATGAAGGCAGCCTTAGCTGACACCTTGATTACAGCCTGTGAGAGGTCCTAAGCCAGAGGACTCAACTAAGCTGTGCCTGGAACCACAGAAACTATGAGATAGTATTTGTTGTCTTAAGCCACTTAATTTTGGGGTAATTTGTTATGAAGTGATAGATACAGTATACTTTCTAATTTTTATTTCTTCAGTCTCTCCCTCCCCCCTTTATTTTTTTATCTTTATAGAATGTCCCTATCTCTAGTAATGCATTTGTTTGCCATCTTTCTGTATTCTTATAGTTTAGTTGTGTCCCTTATAAACATTATACAGTTGGATCATTTATTTTTTAAGAAGCCAATTTGACAATCTTTATTTTAACTAACATTTAGACAAATATTTCATAGATTCAGTCTATAACAAATCTTTATTGATGCTTTCTAACTCTTTGTCTTCATTTTCTTGCCTTTGGATTTAAAATATAATTTCACGTTTTCCACTAATCTGAAACTTAAGTACTCTTTCTAATCTCGCTGAGTCCCTAGAAATTACATCTTGCATACTAATTTATCAAAGTTGAAAGTTAATAGCTTTTACCCTCCTCACAGGTTATTCAGGGACCATAAAGCAGTAAGAACACCCTCCCAGATTAGATGTTGTTGTAACATATTTTAACTTTTTTGTTTTTAAACCTCATACTCTATTGTTATTATCTATAGCCCTTATTTATTAGATTTACATATTTTACCACTTTTCCTTCTTAAAAATACATTGCTTGTTTTTGTCTGAAAAACTTTTATTTTGCTTGTATTTTTTTAAACCGCTTTATTGGGATATAATATATTAATATGATTAATATAAATATAATATAAAGTATATAATTTAAGTTTTTGTTATTTTACATTTTTAATTTTTTAAAGTTATGGTAAAATATATATGACAAAATTTACTATTTTAATTACTTTTAAGTGTAATGAATGTCCTAATTTTTAAAAGATGTTTCTCCCATGTATTGAACTCTAGGTTGATAGTTTATTCGGTACACTGTAGTTACCATTGCTTTGTTAGCTGGCTTTCATTGCTGAGCAATCAGCTGCCACGCTAATTGTCACTCTTTTATTGTATGTCTTTTTTTGCAGGCTGCTTCTTAAAATTTTCTCTGTGTCTGGTGGTCTGCAGTTTACATGATATACTTTTTAAATCATTCTGCTGGGATCTGTGGGGCTTCTTAATAAGATTGAAGTCTTTAATCACTTTAAATATTGTCTTTGTCACAGTCTCTCTGCTTTTGAGTCTCCAGACATTTTAAGATCTTCTCACTCTGTCCTCTGTCTCTTAATCTCATGTAGCTGACATTCTGTGCTGCATTCTATATAACTTCTTCAGTCTTTCCTCCATTCCAGCCCAGCTCTCTTCAGATATGTCTAGTTCCCTGTTAAATCCCTATATCCACTATTGGAATTTGCATCCATTTTACAGCTCATGAAGCTGAGACTGAGGTTGGGTAACTTCCTTCAGATTACCGGGTTTGTGAGTGACGTCGTAGGCAGTCACAGCCAGCTCTGACTGCAGAGCCCGATCTCCCGAGTAGGAGGTCTTATATCCCCCAGTGAGTACTGTTTTATGTATGAATACTTTTTAGATATGTAAGTATAAGCTCCCATGGTATTTTTTTATTCTATACTTTCTAAAAGTTAGGATCTCAAACTTCTTTTTGATTTGCGGTGTTTTCATTGTCCTAAAATAGCTTTGCCAAATTAATTTCCAGTTTCTTTTGGTCACTTTCTACAAACATGTGCTGAATATGTTTCACCAAGTTTCCCACAATTCCCAAAAAATACTGCAACAGGGATGAAAACAATGTATTTATTTGAAGCTCTATGGGTACAATCAGATCTTTGCTTTATTTGTAGGCATGATTTTTAAAGTATTTTTATCTTTACATACAATTGCTTTTAAAAAATATATAAGTAGAAAATGCATAGCAATTGTTGTTGATCTGAGAGACTACGATAAGGAATTTATCAAATGAGTGTTCCGTATGGACAATCGAGAGTACTACAGCATGTTTCTAAGGTCGAATATACTCTGTGCGTGAGAGGGGTGTTGGAATTCAGCCATTCATCATTGCGATTTCTTACATTTTTGTGTTCCTGCATCTGCTTTCATGGGAGTCATCTCTGGGGTCTAGCAAATGTAATAGACCTATGGGTCATGACTTAGCATTTGTGCTATCCAGGAGCTTGATTCTGATTCTCACATTTGAAGAGAGTTTCTGTACATTTTTATAGGAAATATAACTTAAAAGGAGCTAGTATTTGTGAACTGTCTATATACAAGAAGAGAATACTATTCCTGTGTTTGAAATGTCAAAAATCTTTTATGATTAAGAGAGGAATCAGTTAAAATGGCTCTTTACTATATGGGTATGGCTAAATTAAATTATATTTTTGTCCTCAGGAGCAAAAACCTACAAACATTAAAGGCCTATAGTAAAGTAAGACTTATTACCAACTAAAATTGGCATTAAGAGGCAATTCAGCTGTATTTCTATCCATCATCATAGTATTTGCCTCAATTTGAAGTATTCACTTCAGAATGAGATGTTGGAAATTCTAATTTTACGGCATTTGGAACATTTTTGCATTTCCTTGCTTTGGACAACCTAATCTGCAAAAAAGTATAATACCTTGACATCATTGCATATAAGGTCTTACATGCAAACAAACTAATATATAAACTATGATTATTGGGACTTTAAGAAATTTGCTCTTGGGTACCCAAGTGATTTGAAAGTTGAGATCTGGGACCACATCAATAAACAGAGAATTTGCGTATTTGTATCAATTTGGAAATGGATTTATTTTTTAATTTTGTAGAATAAATATAGTGCCTGGGATAAGTGGAGGATATGTTCACTAACAATGTAATGACTTCTGATGGATTTTTTGGTATTTCAATGTCTAGTTAACCTTAATATTTAAGCTTTCAATTTGTGGGAATAAAATGGGAACAATATGGGATGTAGGGTACTATGTTTTTAAATGTCGCATTTAGCCACTTTTCACATATTCGTATTATGTAAGTTTCATAATTTCTCAATGAATCGAAGATTTAGTTAAAAATCTACAGTTTTTGCAAATTCCACTTCAGAGAATTGTTAAGTGAATTGCTTGCTTCATTTGAGGATCTAGAATAAATTATGTTTTCCATAAACCATGCCTATTTCAAAACAAAAGATAATATGTGTATTTGGCTAAGTCTGCTTACTTTGTAATACCTCCTTTAGGGGCTCTTCTGTCAAAGTTGAGAGCACTTGTAATATTCAGAGCCTTTTCTGAAAAATATAACAAAAGTTCTCCTTCCATCTTCTAGCCCTTACAAATTTTACACATTGCTGCCAGCATCTCTCTAATAGTAATAACAACATAGTCTTCTTGAGTATCCTAGTGAAACAAATACAGCCTTATTTTTAAAAAAAGGACTAAAGTTTATTTTATTTTCATAAAAAATAAGTAAACTATGATCGATATTTAAAATTGAAGTACTGTTGCTTAGTTTTGGCTAATCCGACATGGAAATGAAAGAGGCCTTTTGCTCACTATTTCCACTAAGAATCTGTGACCTTTTGAAGGGTCCTGGCAACAAATATTTCAGTGATAATTTACAAAGGTAGCAGAAAGATTTGTTGCTAAAAATAGCTAACCCAGGATAAAATGCAATCTCTGATATTCTGAGAGCCCATGATTCCAGTTTATCTCTAGTTACTGGTATCTATACCTATATACCTATATTTTAAAATTAGGTGTGTTTTAGATTCAGCTATTAGAAAAAGCAAAGTCAAACCATGGAAAAGCTGTTTGAAGATTAGAATCAGTTGGCTTAAATCAACAACATCATATGAGATCTTAAAACAGACCATAATATGAGTCACAGAGATAAATAATTGAATTCAGCCTTTTTTGCCTAGTGATTTCATATAATTTTTTATTAAATCTGGTTTTTGTCCACATGCAAGTTTGTTTTAAAGATTCCACTTTTTAAAAAGCTTTTTGATACTTTGAAAAAAATTTTAAGAATTTTCTAAATAAAATGTACACAGTGGCCAAATCTGATTAGATAATACTCTTAGTGTTCTCTTAATCATCTGAAGCTATAATTAACATTTAAAACATACACTTACATGGCTTGTAAATTTCTTAAAACTTTCTACTTATCAAAATACCAAGTATAATTAGACACAATTGCTGCTTAAAGATGAGGAAGGATTTGATTTTGGAAAATTCCTCTTACCTTTTAGAGAGAACTGAATTAAAAGATCTGTTATTTGATTTTTTACATCACGATCCATCTAACAAGGACAGATGTTCCCAGTAGGGGTCAGTCTTATGCTGGTAATTATTGTACCATAAAGGAAAAACTAGGGATTTTATTTAAAAGTTCAGTATATTTTATATAATTAGTAAGTCATTAATTGTGGAAAGAAGTAACTCAAAAATTAATCATCCTTATTGTAACAAAAGTAAGTGGGTTATATTTTGGCTTCTCTGTTATCATATTTTCCCCCAAAGCCTCAGAGGACTGTATTGCTTGCTAAATTCTCTCCAAAAGTGGGCTATAAATGGTAACAAGCAGCAATTATCTAAATGCAGCAGCAGATAATTTGGGACGCATGTCAGATTACTAGATTTTAAAGTGAAAAATTGCCTGCAAAATTCAATTTGAGGAAAAACAAAACAGTGGTAGGACAATTTCATGCATGTCATCTCCTTGCCTTAGCTGTGTTCTGCATTGTGGGGATAACTGCTTGCTTTCTTTTTTTAGAATAAATATTGTTTTATTCTCATTCATCATAGTAAGCTAATCTTTTGATGTCTAAAACCAAACAATTATAATAAACGTAGAGATGGAAATCTAGGCTAAAACATGAGCTTACAAATAATGCCTTTGGACTTGGATGAGAGACCATCTAGAAAGACCAGGTGCTATAGGCGTAAAAAATAAAAAAAATATGGGATTGTAAGCTGACAAGGACCTTGCAATCTGTGAGGTCAACCAAGGGTTGCCTCACCTAAAGGGTCCTTCCTACTACAATTTGTAGCACCAGTATAGGTTAGAAATTAGACTGTTTGGATTTTAATTTGTAGTACTACCAGTAACACACTTGAGCAAGTGGCCTTGAGCAAGTCACAACCTCTTTGGGCTTTGGTTTTCTCCTTAGCAAAGTGAAGAAATTGGATTTTGAAGTTTGTGAAGTCCAAACTTCAACATCTTCCAGGGACAAGAAGATATGTTACTGAGAGTGAGGTACCCGTGAAGCCTGTATGTCCTACAACAAAGTATTGGATACAAAAAAATATGTCAAATGCCCCATGTTGGCTGAAGTAATCCTATGTGTAGAGATGACTTTCAAGGTCACTTGCGGTTCTAATGTTTCATTGTGTGTGTGTGTGTGTGTGTGTGTGTGAATATATATATGAATGACATCATTTTCCACACTTAACCCCTTATTGCCTTGGCTTATTTTCCTACCTGCATCTTTTCTTCTTTACTTCTGAGTGGAACACTTGTACCAGCAAGCTCGGTTCTGTATCAGATAGAAGAAAGCCAATCAGGATGGGTTTAAAGTCAGTGCCAATTCATCATGAAATGCTTTTTTTCCTGAAAGAAATTTTATCCTTATTCTTAGGCACATCCATAATGTGCCTAACCTAATTCGAACGGCTGTTTTTGCCTCTCTTTATATTATTATGCCAGTTGGTTTAATCCACAATAGCTAAAAAAAGTTTTCTTCTTAGTGATAATACTTGTGTGTTATACGTCTGTACCTATTTCATCAAAATTGTTGATAAAATATTCAAAAAATTTTGGTAGTTATTGTGCCAACCTAAATTGCTAGAGCCAACCCTTTAGTTTCCTTACGTATGATGTGTTTATTTTCACTAACAGGCAGCTTTTTACCCTCATTTTCTTGTTGGTTAGACCAAAATAAATAATACTTTTCATTCCTAGAGCACTTTTTATAATGATTTCACATGTTTTCTGACTTAATCTTTTCAAACGCTGGTGGGCAGACAGAATAAAATGAGGAAACTGAGGTTCGGAGAGGTACCCGCTTACAAATGGAGCTTCGAACCTGGTCTTCTCCCTGATGATCCAGTGCTCCGCCACTTCACCACACTAAATCTTGTCACCGTCAGGGGCTGGCTCCAAGCAAATCTTTGAAGAGGGAGCTTATTTTTGGTTCCCTGTATCCATCTGTGCCTCCTTTTTTTTATGCCTCTTCACTCCCCCACCTTCTCGGCTGTGCTCATGCGTTCATTGTTTTGTATGAGGCATCTTCTAGGACGTGGCAAACAGCCCGGCGCCCGCATGGTGCGGCCCTCTCACTTCAGGTCCAGTGCTATGATGCATCCTTTGCTCTCAGCAAAGCTTATCCAAGCTGCACTACATTTCTTCACGAAGACTAGTTAGCTATGCAAACAGTGCTCTTTCATTCATTCATTTGATTTTAGAGCCTTAATATGTCAGACCCGAGGCTGGGCAATGATAGGGGAAGAAAGACAGTTCTAACTCTGCAGGGGCCTTAGCCCACTGAGGAAAATGAACATGCTTATCCATAACTGTGGATGATGACCTTGGCACCACAGAGCCTGTAAGGTGCAGGAGGCACAGAAGAGAGAAAGGGAATTTTTTTCCAGGGCAGTTGGAAGGATATGGAAAGTGTCACTGAGGAGCTGACTGAAGCTGAGCCCTGAAGAACATGTCTACCGTGAGGCAAGAGGCATCCTCTCAATAGGACTAGCATGAAATAAGGCTCTAGTGGCAGTTAGAAATGATTCTCCATTTCATGTTCAGATAATGCTAATATTTTAACATAGAGTCTTAAAAGGTTTTACCTAAAAGAGTGAGTAATAAGGGAATTTCACGAACCGTGGCAGAGTAGGTATGGAATTATTTTAAGAGGAGTTTTATGACATCACTTGAATAACATCTCCAAGGTGGCTTCCTCTTCTTATTACAGCCAATGGATCCGGATCCCAGTGCTCTTTGGAATTAACTTTTGGATCCTTTTTAGATTGCTGCTACATCATGGTTTCTCTTTCCAAGTTTTCACAGGGCATGCCAGTGTTCATTTGTACCGACGCATTTACAAAAGTTGCAAAAAATTGTTGGTGTTGATGGACCTTTCTTGTGCTTTATTTAAAAGAGAGATCCTTTTATTTGCCCGCTTCTATTTTTTTCCCATCAATAGCCTGATATTCCATGCCTCTGGGTATATACTGTTCCATTTCATAACATTTAATGAATGTTAGAACTGGCTCTAAAAATGCATTGCCTTAATCTTGTTGCCTGCAGTGAGACGCTTTTAATATTTTCTCCACATGTGAACTCAGTGTTTTCCTTTAGCTTTTCTTTAATTTCCATGTGGTTAATTCCCTTCTACTGCAAGGAGCCAAGATATTTATAGATTTTTTTTTCCTTCCACTCTATCTTCAATAATTTGCTTTTCGCGTTCAGTGAACACATTCATCACAATAAATGGTCTTTTCCTTATTTGTATTGACTTGCATTTATATAACCCAGAGTCCCTTTTTATGTTGTTATTAATGTCCATGGTAATTTTTAGTAGCTCAAGAAGCTGGGTATTAGAGCTGGCACAGAAATTCAAGTTGTCCTATTAGATCAAATGATTCATGTCATGATTCCTGCTTTCAAGTTTTATCATTAAGTTAAAACCAAGGTCAGGTGGGTTTTTTTTTTTCTTAATCGACTCAATATAAAATGAGAGTATTAAATAAGCATCTATAACTTATTCATTTCATTCAAATATTCTTGACTTGATAGCCCTTTTATGCACCAAAGATGTAAAATATTCCCATTACCAGTGTTGAATATTTTCATAATCAAAACCTGGATTTTACCAACTTTTATAGTCCCCAGTAGATATAAGTAGGGGGTTGAGTTATAAGTAGTTAACATTGATCATACTTAGATGCTATGGCTTTTTGCTAGCTCAATTTATTTTAATAGAGGCTAGAATGATGCAGTTATAAATTTCTTATTTTCTTTTTATGCTTCATTTATATTCTTTTACTATTAGGCAATTTTTTTCTCACCTATGCAATTCGCCAGTTTGCAGAACTTATAATTGTTTATATTACTTATTGCTTTTATAGCTTGTGCAGATTTCTCAGAAAACATCTTTCAAAGTAGCTCTGTGCTTCTGAGAATCAGCTGGACCCATCATTCTGCTCTAAGACAGAGTCCTGTGCTTTCCTCTCACTGAACATTCTGATTGTTCAGTAACCTCTTCAGATATTAATGGCCTTTCCATGATTCCAGTTGTATATGCTTTTTCATTTCTTAACTTGAATACTGTGACATTTGGGGAGAACTTAAATTTTGTTTCAAAACCCTACCTCTTTGTTACATTTTTCTATAGTAAATTCTCTGTGTTAGAAATGCTGAAAATATTTTTTTGATTATTCCGGTTCTCATTTCGATTTCTTACTGTCATAGCTTTTTTTGGTATCTCCAATGTAATTTTAAATAATCAGTTAATTTTTATTTTTAGGATTTCATCGTCTCTACTACTATATTTCATTAAATTATGGATCTGTATGCGTAATTTTTTCTTATTAATTTCTTAAAGACCTCTATGCATCCCGTTAAGCCTGAGCTCATATAAGCTGCACACTAGGTAGGCAGTAATGAAACTGATTTTAATTTCGAAATACAAGAATAAACATTCAAATTATTTCCATCCTTTTGAAGGATGATAAATATTAAGAAATATTAAAATGCACTCACCTTAATTAACAGTGTTAATTTCCATTGTTCAAGGCATTTTTTGGCAGCATTTCGTCTTCAGGCAGGAAAATGTCAAAACTTTATAACCACATCTCATTTGTATTAGTATTAACTAGTGTCATCACTTGCTTCCAAATGCCTTTTGGCTATTTCAAAACTCAAATCTATCCTTAAAGGAAAAAATTCATTACTAGTGAGAATATTCCAAAGAATGGGCTAAATGAGGCCCACAGAACTTAGTGGGAAGATTAGGTCTGAAGAACTAGGATCAGGAATTTGGCAGGGAACTTGGGAGTAGAGGACACACAGAGGAGATCACACTGCAAAACAATGTGGTTTAGGATGGCCCTAGTAGCATGGCCACTGTTAGACTTTTACTTCCACTGGTACTAATTGGCCGTTGAGTATTATATCACTTCCTTTAGATGCAATAGTCCCAGGTGGGAGTGTCGGTGCAAGTTGAACTTACGTGCCCTGCACCAGTCACTGTTTCCCACCCAAATTCACATAACGGATTTTCCCACAAGTGTCCATTACAAATTTGTTTCCATTAAACATTAATACTATAGATGCATCATTGGATTATTTTAGTTAAAATGAGCATGAATTATTTTTGTTATTAAAAAAGTAGAAGATAGTATTATTATGAAAAAGAAACATGTTTTTATTCAAAGTTTCAGGCACAGAGGTCAAACCTGTGCCATGATAAGGAGGAGACATGCAAGGGGGCTGCTGTACCCCCAGTTCACTGCTCCTCAATCTCCTACAGGGAGGCTCGAACCTTGAACTTTAAAAATTCCACTTGGTGCAATATCTTGTACACTGTGTGAGTTGGTGGGAGAAATCAGGTAAGAAGTGTGAGTTTAGGGAAACTCGGGGGAAACATTTTTCTTCATTTTCTTTTCAAAAGAGGAGGAATAAGGTGAGGGAAAATATAAATTACTAAATATAAATTATCACCTTAGGATAATTGGCGATTAAATGCTGGTGCATCTTTTCATTCTACCAGGTCATTTTTTAATGGGCTGTTTTCAAAATAGTGCTTTTTTATTTGCCTATTCACTTCCATTTTCCTGTTAATGTCCCTTTACAGGAGAAGGGCAACTCTACCCTGGCGAATGATCAAATGTTATAAGCTCATTAAATTTCTTGTCATTTCTTGCAGTATGTGGGAAAGTGACGTTTGCAGCCCATTTTTGCCATGTAGAACCTGTCTTCTGTGAGAGCAGCCGAAGCTCCTGTTTGATAATTAGTTTCTAGCCTAGTCAGAGCATCAGGAACTGTATAAACTGTCAACACTTGTGATGTGCAGAGCCCTGTGAGCTGCTGATAGCTAACTGCTGCAGATGGCATTCTGAGATGCTTCTGAAACTGTTTCTCAACTTATCTTGGAGCAGTGGTTCTTAAACTTCAGCGTGCATTAGAATCACCTGGAGGGCCTGTTAAACCACAGATTTCTGGGCTCCACTTTGGAGAGAGTGATTCAGTGTGAGATGCAGCCTGAGAATTTGCATGTCTAACGAGTTCCCAGGTGATGTTGGTGATGCTGCTGGTCCTGAAAGCTGCTGCGATTTTTAGCTGCAACAGGTATATAAACACCCTAAGTAAAACAGAGAAACCAGTGCAGTGAAATATTGGATTTGCTAAATGTCACAGAGCGCAGAGTATTATGTGAGGAGTTTGGAAACTGTTTCAGGTAAGTGTACGTAATTCTTGCCACCTAGGATCTCAATATTAACTCTTAGACAGTGGTTTTGTTTCCCAAGTAATTTGAATAATCCCACAGATGATGTTATTTAACACAATTTGTCTCTCTTTTGTATAAAATAGTAACCTAATAATTTCTTCAATATAAAAATGAAATATTATTTCACACAAGTAGCAATTGACTGTTTTTCAGGTTTTTTTCCTCCTACAAAATAAATTTGAGAGTTATTTTAAAATAGAAAAGATGTGGGCTTCAAACAAACTTTGCAAATATGTTACAATAACAAATTATTTCACTATTGAAATCCATTTGTAGAAGCAGACTTTGTTTACACTTTTGGTCCTGTGTTCTATAAATGGTTGCTTTTATTAAGATTATACACTTCAGGGGCCTCCAGACCAGACAGAGTTTATGATTACTGTTTTAGACTATAGTCTGAGTTTGTCTTAGGAGGCCGAAGAACTTTGGGCTGATATCTCACCTCTGTCATTTAGGCAAATTGTTTATCTTATGTGATAAACAAATCTTCGGCTCATTGACCTCTCTATTGTATATATGTTTTCTATTTCTTTACCTTGTATTCTTTATTTCCTTCACTCTGTTTCTTTGACTTGAATTTGCTATTTTTCTTTAAACTTTTTAAGATAAAAATTTAGATTACTGATGAGCAGAATTTTGTCTTTTCTAATGTATGCATATGTCTATAAATTTTCCTCTAAGCTCAGCTTTAGTAGCCTCCAATGAGTTTTGTTGTATATTATTTTTATTATGTCACTTTGAAATGTATTCTAATTTCTAGTGTGATTTTTGTTGGATTTATGAGTTATATAGAACTTTTTCTTAATTTGTAAACATATGGGGGTTATTTAATGTCTTTTCGTTAAAATATAAAAGATTTATTGAGAGGACTAAATTGATGTAAACAAAATGCTTATCACAATGTTTGGCAAGTCGATTTTTAATAAATGGTAGCTATTGCTATTATTATTTTTGTATGGTCCAAGTGTCCAAGATAGAAAATTTAGATAGTTTGCTTTTCTATACAATAGGTTGGGTTGGCAAAAAAAACCTAATTTCTATCCACAAACCTAAAGCACCCACAATGTTTGTACTTTACAGATTTACCCTATGGAAATTTTCTAACGGATGGATTTACCTATTCTTTTTCAGAGTTCACGTTCCTGCTGATGTTATTATGTAGCAAAGGCCATAAGAAAGTCTGATTCTAGTTTTCATTTAAGTGACTTTATATCCTAGAATCTAAGATAAACATATTTACTTTTGAAAAATTAAGATGCATCTAAATTCTGTGTATATATTTAGTATTATTTTAACAACTTTGATAATGTTTCGTCTTAACATTTGTTGGTGTCTTGTAATTGAGGAAACATCATGTGTTGTTGTTGTTAGTTTTGACCTACCAAATTGACCTTATGACTCTCAAGTGGGTGGTAGTCCATAGCTTGGAAAATGCTGACTTACACATATCATAATTTATTTCTTGGGGCTGAAATAGGTTCTATAAGCTAAGAAAGTAGATAAATGGTTATTAGGCATGTATTCAGCAATGTCTCACTGCCAGAGTCACAATGTTTGCTTGTCTTTGGCCTCTCTGCTTTCCTTCTGGTAACTCTCTTCTACCACCTGCTGGCATTCTATGCCTCCTCCTGTTATAAGATCCCCAATATGGATATTATTCGGTAATTATAGTTTTAATTAATTCAAAGGGTTAGGGTTCGTTTACATGGGTGAGCAATTCAAATGTTCTGAGTAGTTTCAAACACTTCTTCTCCAGGACTGTCTCATGTACAGCCTTTCCAGAGCCAGAGGCGATAGTACACATTGGCTAGGGCAGGAACCTGTCCCAGTACCACCAACTACAAGCAGGGACTTCGCTGACTTAAACATTTTTGGGGAGAAATTTGGTATAGTACCCTGTTTTCCCAAGGTTTTTAAATCAAGTTTTCACTCAAATGTTTAATTGCCATTTGGAAAAAGAAATTACCCACCTGATTCTGATGTGAAGCTAGGCTTGAGCCACGTGGGAGGTTGAGCTAGGAAATGTCATGTTTCTTTCTTGACTTTCTCGGCCAGCCTCTGCCCTACATGTCTATGTTAAGTAAAGTTGCTTTTTATTTTAATGTGAAAAGTTGACATAAGTAGACCATTTTAAAGTAGAATGAGGGCAGCCATTTTGGAGGAACAGCCTTGTGAGACTTATTCCTGAAAACTTTGGAACGTTTGGGCAAAAGGACACCTTTGGACTCTGTATTTCAAACAACTGTTTGCAAAGCTAACGGGACAACAGACATTTTGACCACAAGACTGAAAATTAAAAATATGCTTTAGAATCAGCACCACCATGTATAGCTAAAGAATAACAGCTTATTTGCACCTATAAAAATTCCTTCTTTTCATGTAAATATTTCCCCTCCCTTTCATAAAAACCTCTTGCCCTCACTCTCCAATCAGAACACTATTTGAGTTTCTGCTTGAATCAGTGCTTCCCTAATAGCCATTCTTTTTTTTTTTTTTTTCCTTAATCTCAACTGCTTGTTGCCTCACTTTGGCCTTTTATTTTTAGGCTAATATGACCCTCAGAGATAGGGCTTAAATTGCAAAAACCCCTGAGAGTTCCTTAAAAACAAACATAAAATTGTCATATGAACCAGCAATTGTACTAGTTATATATCCAAATGAATTGGAAACAGGTGTTCAACAAAAATATGAATATGATATTGTGATTTATAATAAGAAATGTGTATTGGATTTTCATCCCCATTTGTGACACAGAATTCCTAAAACCGTTAAAATTTCCTAAGTGATGAGAGCAATAAAAATGTCTTTTGTTGATGAGGTGACTATCGGAAAGCACCTAGGGATGGGGGCTGGTTGCCAGGAGAACCAGCCAGGTGATTAGAGGGTTAGAACTTCCAGTCCCACCCACTTGGCCTGCAAGGAGGTTGAACCAATCACCGGTGGCCAATGATTTAATCAACCGTATCTATGTAATAAAGCCTCCATTAAAAACTCAAAAGGAGAGGGCTTGGAGAGCTCCCAGATCGGTAAACGTGGAGAAGATTCGGGGCCGGTGCGTGCTGGGAGAGGCCATGATAGCTCCTGCTCTATGCCATACCTTGCCCTAGGCTTCTCTTCCATCTGGCTGTTCCTAAGTTATATCTTTTTATAATAAACTAGTGATCTAGTAAGTAAAATGTTTCTCTGAATTCTGTGAGCTGCTCTAGCAATTTAATCCAGCCGAAGGAGGGATCGTTGGAACCTCCAATCTGTAGTCAGTTGGTCAGAAGCACAGGTGGCATCCAAAGTGAGGGTGGCCGTGCTGTAGGATTAAACTCTTTACCTGTAGAATCTGACGCTATCTCTGGGTAGATAGTGTCAGAATTGAGGATACCCAGCTGGTATTGGAGAATTGCTGGGTGGTAGAAGGAGAAACGCCCCACACACTGGAATTGGGTGCAGCATCCTTATAAATGTTCATAACAGTATTATTCACATTAGCTAAAAGGTAGAAACACCTCAAATGTATAATGAATAGCTAAACAAAATGTTTTATCCATACAATGGAATACTGTTTATTCATAAAAAAGAATGAAATACTGATGCATGCAAACACATGGATAAACTTTGAAAACATGCTATATGAAAGAAGCCAAACACGAAAGGTCACATTTTGTATGATTTCATTTATATGAAATATCCAAAGTAGGTAAATCTATAGCGACAGAAAACAAATTGTTGCCAGGGGCTGGGAGGAGGGGAGAATGGGAAATGATTACTTAATGAGTATAGATTTTCTTTTGGGATGATAAAAATGTTTTGGAACTAGATATGTTAATGAAAAGTTTCTCCACCCAGTGCTAGCAGGGAGCCAAACACTAGACACCGAGAATTGCAGTGGAGAAAGACTGGCTATTTTATTATGAATGGCACTCCCCAGGAAAACGGGAATCTAAAACTGAAACCCCCAGATGGCATGTAGGTTACAGGTTACATAAGGCAAAAACATAAGACGCCATGGATTAAGGATTTGGCGTTATGCTGGGAGCTGATTGTTTAGAGGTGAGGTAATGGTAATATATCATTTCTTCAGATCTTGAGGACAGTTCTGAGATCTGTTCCTGTGTCCTTCTGTCTGGTTTCATGTGAAAGTAAGCCAGGGGTCATTCTACCTTAGGGGTCAAGAGCCGAAACATAATTTAGGTCAAGATTTATCTTTAGTTTGCCAGAGGTTTGGATTTTGTTATGGTTAGGTCTGGGCTACTGTTTCCTGCTGCATCAGGTGTTGCTGATTATCTAGGGCAAAGGCTAGTTCTCAGAGAGAGAGTGAGTGTGAGTGAGTGACTGCGTGTGTGTGTGTGTACAGAGAGATGATTTCTATAGCTAGGATTTAAAGCTAAATTTAATCAAAGTCATAAGGACCCTCAGTTTCAGATAGAGGTGATGTTTGTACAGCACTGTGAATGTACTATAAGTGACTGAATTATACATATTAAAATGTTTAATTTTAGGTTATGTGAATTTTACCTCAATTAAAAAACAAACAAACCAAAGTAAACAAAATAGTACTGAAAAAGCTGTATAAAAATTTCTTCAACCACAAATGCAGTCTTTCACATCTACTACCAAGAAAACAAAAAAGAAACCCTGGAAGAGGTAAATAATAGGTAAGGGAAATATTTACCTAAAACTACTGAAGCTTTAGTTGTAGGGTCTCTCATTTGCCTGGTCACATTTTAAGTTAATTTTTGGGGCCTTTGCAATGTCTTTGAAATTAAGTTACTTCACCCATAAAACCAAATATAGTGGAGAGAATTAATTGAGTTGATATGACAAAAGTCCTGGATTTTGTAAAAATTTATAAAGTAAAATATTCTAACTTTAGTTTGTTAAGATTACTCTTCCTACTTTGACTTTTAGGTAATATTTCCCTTTGGGTTATGGTGGTGAAGTGGCCATAGGCATTGTTGGTATCCAGTTTATGAGAGGTTGAATTGGACATATATTTAATTTAGGTTAGGTATCAAACATGTTATATTTATAAGACTTAGACACTACGATAGACTGTATAATGGCCCACACTGATATCCAGGTCCTAATCCTTAGAACCTGTGAATATTGCCTTACATGGCAAAGGAAACTGAAGATATGATGAAGAATCTTGTGATGGAGAGATTATCCTGGATTATCTAGGTAGCCATTGAATGAATCAGAAGTACCCTTATAAGAATGAGGCAAAGGGACCACTGAAGCAAAATGCTACACTGGCTTTGAAGATGAAGAAAGGTACCACTGCCCTAGGGCATCCAGAAGGAGTGTGTGGCCCTGCTGACATCTTGATTTCAGCCCAGTGAAACTGGTCTCTCATTTCTGATTTTCAGAACTGTAAGATAATAAGTACATGTTGTTTTAAGCCACCAAGTGTGTGGTAGTTTGTTACAGCAGCCATAAGGATCTAGTACAGAGAGAGAGCTAAATTATTGCTAGTTATGCCGGTGTCAGAATGGCTTCTGGTAATATTTCTGCTGCCCACTGTGTCAATCCACCCAGCAGAGTAGAATCACGAAATGATAGAACCCAGTTTTTATCAAGATATGAATAAATCTAGCATCAGAAGCATGTATGTTGCAAGGCTTGCAACATAGAGAACTAGAAATTATTCTGGAAAAATGATTCTAGTTTCTAGACTTGTAAAATTATTTTATTGATTTCTATTCAAATTGGAATTTCTCTTCTATCAGCAACATAGTCAATAATGCCTCTTGCCAATTACAGATATATCATACATTTTTTTCTTTTTTGGCATGGGAAATGTGCAAAATAGAATTTTATCAGAATTTCCATGGAAGACCCAAACTAGTTGCCATACTACAAGGTATGTGTGTATGTGTATGTGTCAAGTCACATTTTTGTTTCCAGTGGATTGTATTGGTTTAGCATTTCAAATTCACCTTGTCCTGCTAAAATCCTGTGGTTCCCCATGAAATGGCACACCTATTGTCAGCAGTGCAGTAAAACAGCTAGAAGTGACCAAACTCATACATTCGCTAATAAATCAATGTATGAAGTATAAAAGTTGTTATATGAGTAAGTAATATGGATAATTATGTGGCTCAATACAATGTGGCATCACTTTAAAAATGTATTTGAATTGTTCTTGGGCTGGGGTTGCCAAACTGTAGTCTGGGGACCAAATCTTGCTTACAGCTTGTTTGAGAATAAGTTTTATTGGAATGCAGTCATGCCCATTTATTTACATATTGTCCAGAGCTATTTTAGTGCTATAGAAGCAGAGTTCTATAGTTGAGACAGACTATAAGACCCCCAATGCCAAAAGTATTTACTATCTCACCCTTTACTAAAGAATTTGTCTACACCATGTATATGCCTTGATTCTGGATGAATTATGTCATATAAGTTACATGACATGTTGTATATTAATTATGTATTATGTAAGTTATTGAGGAGTCATTTATTATACAAAAATATAAATATGAAAGAAGTATCCTTAGGGGAAGCCAAAAACAGAAATTGAAAGAAAAGGCTAGCAGAAACTTCAAAATATCAAAAAAAATCTCTTACTGTGTCATGATGTAAACTGAAAGCCCTAATGTTCAAAATCATGAAGATAAGAGAAAGAATCTAGATAGCCAAGAATTATAGTTAATAAAAAATGAAGACAAGTTGTAAAAATGTTTATGAGACCAGGACCTTCTCAAGCAGGAAGTGAAAAAGCAGAAGGAAGATGAAAATGACAGTAAAGAAAAACTCAGTTTATACAGTCAACAAAAGAGCATGAAGGCCAGCAATGGCTGCATTATGACTAGGTCATTGATTTCGATAAAGAGCTATCTTTTGTTTGACTTATTTGAGCAATATTTCATCCAACAACATTTAATGACTTTTTCCAGAATCGTGATCTCATAATATTTACAGAGGACCAAACAGAACATACAGTGGATGAAAGATATGCTTCTTACTTAGACATTTTGAGAAAAAACCATTGTCATATGACAAGGCAACCAAAGAGTATTCAGCTAAAATTATAGGGATAAAAGTATTCTAGAAATGTGTTTTTTTTCTAGATTTTGTAACATGATCCTTATCACCTTTTAAAAGTTTATTATTTGTTGCGATTCCTTTTTTCATTTTAAATAAATATTTACTTTGTATCTTATATATCTATAATAGTATAGAGTATTCTGAATCTGTAGTAAATATTCTTTATATACACTTATATTCACTTCATATTTATATAAGTACATATTTATACTTTAAATTTTATTTATATTAATTTATATTTTATATTACTCAGTAAAGGCTAAATATCTAGTTTCCTTTGTATTTTGTGAGTAGAAGATTCTCATTCACTGAATATGTGACCATTTTACATACCTAGTAAATTAAATGAGATGAAATTTGAGAGAATAAAATTAAATTTTAAAAATCCTTGAGCAACATCTAGCTTATAGTTCATTCAAGTAAATAGAAATTGCTTAAGCAGCTTTCAAAGTCTTGATAAAATATCATCAACATGGTATAAAAGTGAGATTAGCTAATGTAAGTAGCAATTGGAATTAGATTTAACTTGTACATTTGGAGTTAGAAGGAAAGCTCTTATGGGGGCTCTTTCATTGCACACAAAAAGAAATATGAGAAAGAAAAAGGAATTGCATTTTCCTATGTTTTTCCTGAGGTGCATTGCTTTGCAAGATCTTTGGGGAGCAAAAGACTAGATGAGTGATGGGAAAGGAAACTATAGAAGATTTAATTATTTCAAAATTGCAGGTTACCCCCCCCAAACCAGAATAACTACAGAGACTTTTTTTTTTTTTTTTTAAATAAAGGAATGTTACTTTTCCTAGGGAAAATGTCAATAAACATAACAAATAACTGTAATAAATAATTTTGTAACTTCATTTAGAGATCCTCATTCTGAAGAGTTCTGGTTATATTTCGACTTCTATCTAACCCCTGATTTGCTGTTTGACTGGTTTCCCAAAGAATAGTCGCATTGGTGACCTCGGAGAGACTGTGCATCTAGGCAAATCTGATGGCAGTATAGGCCATCACACTTCAGCGCTCAACATCAAAAATTTACTTTCATTTGCAAAATTTGCTCAGATCTCACCGACATTAATCTTTCTTGCTTATCATTGATAAAGTGAATATCTACATAACAGTCTCAGACACACAGAAGTTAGAGATACAGAGATCCTCAAGGACCATCTCTTTTCAACACCTTTGTTTTACAGGTGAGAAAAGATGCCCAGAGAAGTGAAGGCTCCTTCCGAAGCTGTAGCTTCTGTTTGTAGAGGTGGAACCAGAAGGACACCCTGTGGCATTTCCCATCACACTGTCCTGCTTATTGCCTCTTATGAGCTGGTCTTTAACATTGATTTAGAATCATTACACTTTAAATCACACTCACAAAGCATAACTTCAGGCAGTTTGATGAACCAGCCTATTATAAAACATATGAGAAAAATCATTCACTAGCCTCTCAGATGTTTCTCCAAACAATTTTTGTTAGAGGCAAATAAAACAAAAGAGACAGGCTTTAATTTTTTAAAATAAAGATTTTTGTGATTTATTGGGTTTAATTCTTGGTTTTATTTTAGCCTCACTTTAATATAGTTCATGAACTATACTGGCAGAACCATAATGAAGTCACTTTTAAAAGGCAAAATTTCAAAACAGCTTCATTAAGATATAATTTACATACATTTAAATTTATTTAAAGTGTGTAGTTCACTGTTTTTAGTATATTCACAGTTGTGCAAATATCACCACAATCTAATTTTAGAACATTTTCATCACCCCCAAAAGAAATCCCTTATCAATTAGCATTGATTCTCTATTCCTGACCATTTCCCTTCCCCCAACTCGAGGCAAACACCAATAAAATTTCTGTCTGTAAAGATTTGTCTGTTCTAGACATTTCATACAAATGGAATCATACCACATGTGGTCTTTTATTACTGGCTCTTGTTTCTTTCACTTAGCATAACACTTTCAAGGTTCATCTATGTTTTAGCATATATAAATACATCATACCCTTTTATGGCTAAATAATATTCCATTGTATGTATATATCACATTTTATTCATTCATCAGTTGATAAATATTTAAATGGTTTCCATTTTTGACTATTATGAATACTGCTATGAACATTGTAAACAAGTCTGTGTGGCATATGTTTTCATTTCTCATGAGTATAAACTAGAAGTGAAGTTGCTGGATCATATAGTAACTGTATGTTTAATACTTTAAGAAACTGCCATACTGTTTTCCAAAGTGACTGTACTATTTACAATCTCTCTAGTGGTATATGAAGTTTCTAATTTCTCCACATCTTGTAAAAGGCAAATTTTACAGTTCTAATAAGCAAAATTTCAATTATTTATTGAGCATCTCCTGTTTGAGGAGCTGTAATTTTTTAATACTATCAATTTATTTGTGGAAAAAATTAAAACTTTTCTAAAGAGGATTTTTTCCTGAAGGGGATTATATCAGTCAGTGTCCATTGAGGAGACAGAAATCATACCAGTAATTTGAACAGGGAAAATTTTAAATAAATTTATTGGGGTAACATTGGTTAATAACATAATTTTCAAGTGCACAGGATTCTAATTTGGTATCTGTGTACTTTATTGTGTTACTCACACATAGTCTAGTCTCGTTCTGTTACCATATATTTGATCCTCTTTGTGTACTTTGCCTTCACCCCATCTTCTTTTCTCTCTGGTAAACACCATTCTGTTGTCTGTATACATGAGTTTGTTTTTATTTGTTTTGTTAGTTTGTTATTTTTTGTTTTATATTCCACATGTGAGTGAAATCATCTGGTTTTTGTCCTTTTCTGTCTGACTTATTTCACTTAGCATAATATTCTCAAGATCCATCCATGTTGTTGCAAATTGCAATATATCATCTTTCTATGGCTGAGGAGAATTCCATTGCGTACATATACCACACCTTCTTTATCCAATCACCTGTCAAAGAACACTTAAGTTGTTTCCATGTCTTGGCTATAGTAAATAATGCTGCAATAAACATAGGGGTACATATGTCTTTACAAATGTTTTTATATTTTTGAGTAAATAGAAGAGGAATAGCTGAATCATATGGTAGTTCTATTATTAATTTTTGAGAAACCTCCATACCATCTTTCATAGTGGCTGCAGTAATTTACATTTCTATCAATAGTGTACAAAGTTTCCCTTTTCTCTATATCTTCTCCAACACTTGTTATGTATTGTCTTTTTGATAACAGCCATTCTAACAGGTGTGATTTTGATTTGCATTTTCCTAATAACTAATGATCTTTTCATATGTCTGTTGGCCATCTAAATGTCTTCCTTGGAAAAGTGTTTATTCAGGTCCTCTGCCCACTTTTTAATCAGATTTCTTTTGTAGTTGAGTTTGTGAGTTCTTTATATATTTGAATATGTATCATTTGCAAATATGTTCTCTCATCGGGTTAATTGCCATTTTGTTTTGTTGATGGTTTCTTTTGCTGTTAAGAAGCTATTTAACTTGATGTAGTCCTATTCATTTATTTTTGATTTTACTTCTCTTGCCTTGAGGTAACATTGGTTAATTACAAAAGGGGTAAATTAAAGAACACAGGAATAGCAATTGTAGGGAGCAGCTACTATATCTAGGGGTGATGAAAAATATTCAAGGAAAGATTATAAACTTGGAAAAATGTCACTCTATCCCTATGGCTGAGATCCAGACTTGCGGGAGAAGGAGAGGCCCACTGGATAGATAGTAAAGTTCCTTGAGGTGCTGTAGGCCAGGGCTAGTGAGTTGTCTGCTGGGGTGCTAGTGGACCAGGACTGAATAAGAAAGTGCCTACTAGGATCTGGCTAGGTGGTGGCTATCACCGGGTCTCCCATGTACCACTGGCAAGCAAGCAACTTACTGCAGTGACAGTAAAGCACATTTGGAAGTCCTCACTGGGAGCTACTGAAACTCACAGGAGGCTGGGTGCCGTTGGGTCTTTGTCACACCACAGGTGGCATGCCCTGGGAGCAAGAAGAACCAGGAAGAATGAAGAAGGGATATTTTTTTATTCTGCTATACCTTGAAGTATCCCTCCTATGCTCTATGAACAAAACATAACATGGCAACAGCTAGCAAAGGCACAGTGTCTACAGAGTTCCTGCTAGGGCAAAAAGGGTGGATTTGAAGTTGAGAGGCAATAAATCAATAAATGGCAGTCAACTCCTTCGGCTACTTAGCTTTCACATATATCCTTTTATACACGAGAACTTTGTACAACACAAAGCCAACTCTATTCTTCAAGGTGTCCAGAAGTTCTCACTCCTTACCCCAAAGGAGGAGACACACAGTTTCAACAGTCAGTTATATCCTCAGCTGGTTATATTACTTATTCTTCAAATTTAGTCACCGTCCCATTGAGTATGCTCTTACTTAAAGGCTAAATTTCAGAGTTTATATTAAACAAATTATATATAAAATAATAAATGGAAGGAGAGAAAAAAGAAAATGGTTAGTACATACAAATATACTCATACACATAACATGCAAAGAGAAAATATATAAAACTATTCCACGTCTCATTTCTGTAATTGATCAAGAGACTGTAGTTGATATCGATGGCATCCTCCTCCTCCTACTGTTATTCCGTATTCCCATTACTCTTCGAGTCTATACCTGGTCAAGTGACCCAAACCTTCATTTCCAAGGGCCAGAGTTCTCAATAGTCCTGCCTTTTAAAAAATTTATTGTTTTCCATTAACCTTTATTATTGATGCCCCCAGAGGATTCCCCTGCATTCTAGACATTGCGTAGCAGCACCCTAATTTCCCCTTGGTCACCAGAATCAATCATTCCAGCCAACAGAGTTACTATATTTTTCTCTCTGTTGTTCAGCAGCGTAAAGAGTTAAAAATGGCCCAGTGATATTCTCATCATACAATTCAATGGAATCATTCTTATGTCCCTTGTTGTAAGCATGGCCTCCTTAAGAATCTAGACCTCCAAATAAGCAGAGGTCAAAGTTGCTGGGAAGGGAAGCAAAAAATCTGCAAATTTATCATTTATATAGTGAGAGGAGCCACTTTTCTTTCCACTCTTTGATTCCAAGATCTGTGTTTTCTGGCAGTGGGGGAGATAGATAGCACCATATAAAGTCTCTGACTCAAGACATATACTTTATTCTATAAAATAGAACCCCATCCTGTCAGAGTATTGTCTTCCAATTGGCACTGTAACTGAATCTTCAGCAAACCATTCAACATTTCAATTGGCCCAGTCGCTTCTGGGTAATGGGATATGTAATAAAATTAGTTAATTAGTTGGGCATATGGCCATTGTTGTACTTGAGTTGCTATGAAATCAATCCCTTGCTGTGTGGCATACCATGATGGTGGATGAGGCATTTTTTGAGTCCATAGTGGTTCTGACAGAAGCATGATGGGCCGAAAGACTCATCCATTGCTGGAGATCATGTCTAGTACAGTGAAGACAAATCTGCATCCCCTCCATAATAGAAGAGGTTCAATCTAATCTAACTGCTACCAGGTGACTGGCTGATTCCTTTGGCAAATGGTGTTATATCAGGGGCTCAGAGTTTGTCTCTGCTGTTTGCTGATTAGACAATCAGCAGTAGCAGTAACCAGGTCAACCTTAATAAGGAGAGATCTGTGTTGTCGAGCCTATGCAGAGCCTCTATCCCTGACACTCTGGCCACTTTGCTTGTTCTTTGAGAGGCATGGGAGTAGCTGGGGAGAACCTGACTGACATCTTTAAAGAGTCTCTTTTGTAGTGGATGCCTTTTGGTAAGCAGTCACATGCAACATAAATATCTTTATACTATGCTCATTCTGAGAAGTCTATCCATCTACCTCTCCTCATTCTTTATTGCAACTCAAATAAGGTATTTGGCCACTGGATCTAGAGTTTTATTCCTATTAAATCCTATTTTCAGATCTTGATGCCCTTTATGGTAATTGTGTCCATCTGGTGTTCTTCGGTGGTAAATTTCTGCCTTATGTCGTCTGTTCCTCTGGAATCCCATCATCCCATTGAAATCAGGGGTCTCATTTCAATAGAAGCTTCTTTCCTGGTCATACTTGGCCTGCAAGGTGAGTAACCTCAGAGCTTTTCAAGGAAAACAGTGCTCCACCCAATTATGTATGTGTCAATGCTTTAATGAAGGGAGTATATGCTGAGCCTTCTTGGAGAATGTAATTGGGAGATGGGTGTATAGGTCACACATAATCTTCAATACTACCACTTCCTTAAGCTTTTGTATTCCTTGGCATCTCAACCTCATTAGACGTAGACCACTGTTGAGAGCAAGTTCCAGTCAACCAACCACATAGATTATTAGAGCCACTTCTTGCTATACAAGCTAACACAACGAATCCAGAATTTCTAGTAAATATACCCATATCAATTAATTTGGCCCATTCAAATGTTATATTTCATCTTGCTTGTTCTATCACTCTCTGAATCTACTTCCATACAGATTCCCCAGGTTGATGCCAATATATTAGCAAAATCTTGCAATTCTTTTGGAGCAAGAACTATCTCCTTCTGACTCCCTGGAGCATGCTGAGAATTAGCCCTAGTTATGAGTCGAGTGGCAACAAGAGGTAATTGTAGTTGTGGGTCTTGAGGAGAATGATCATCTCCTTTCCAGTCATCTTTTCCAGGTGATGTTATCATAGGCTTTTCAAGCAAAGAGAGACTATTGTCCTCAGACAAAAGAGGTCAGGCTATTTCCATGGGTAAGGAAGACCCCGGATGACTTGGGGTTTTAGGACTGTCAATTTTATTTCAATACAATCAGATGTACTCATTTCACATTTTAGGACTCCATTTTTTCTAAATCAGTACCCTCACTTTCACGTTTCTCAACTTGGTGAAATGGTGAATTTGATGTTAAAAATTCAATAAACTACACTATTAAATTTTGTGTTTGAATTTTAGCAGTATCAGCCTATGGCTGCAATAAATAAGAGAAAGTGTCTTTGGACTTTCTGATGATGTACGGTACTTGCAAAATAGTACTTATTTTGGTCATTATAATGTCTTATATTATGGTATAGTGGTTAGAATACTTTCTGAGGACCACAAGATTCATTAAAAAAATGAAGCAAAATGACATTCAGTTCTATCTCTAATCTGCTCTGTTTTGATTTTTGAGTCTCAGTGTTTTTTTTTTTTTTTATCTGCAATATAAAATGTTTTTTTTATACTGACCTCCAAGTAATGGGCATTGTGACTGCAAAACATTTGTAGATTTTAAGCTTCCTCACAATGCACTGGTTTCATAACGCAATTAAATAGGTAAGCTCAATGAAATAAAGACTGTGTCTTTCTGCATAGTTGACAAGCATGCTACGAAGATTAAATATTACCTTCATAGCGGGTATGAATCTCAGTCCACAAATATTGGTGTTTTCCCTATAATCCATCATAACTTTAATTATCAACCCCCATTCTGCTAGCATGGTGGAAACAGTCTTGATCAGCAGGAGCCACCTTTTCTCTCATTTCACACTTGGAGTCTGGGTTCTGGGGAATGTGAATGTTGACGATGACTCATGTGGTTTGATGAAGCTGTTTGTGACTGTTTTCCCATGTGGTCATGGGGCCTTGAGTCTCATGGGTTGTTGCTGAGTCATTGCCAGTGCCCGAATACATGGCATGTTCACTTTTGGTGGCTCGTTCTACTTTGTCCAAGCAGTCCTTTGGGGTGCTGTGTCATTACATTTTCCTGCTTCTCTGAAGTGCTGGGAGATCCAGAATCCCTGCATGGATACTGGATGCAGTACTCTCTTTCTGGAGACTTGTCACTCAGGGACCCTCTCTTCAGGACACTCCTTTTCCCAGTCTCTGCTCTGTAGTCCAGGGAAACCTTTCTTCTGAGGTGGAGGTAGGGTAAGATGGAAAATATTTTTCTTTCTTGTCCATCTCAGATACTTTGTAAAGACTTCAGTTTTTTTCCTTAGCCTTAAGGGTTTAGTTCTCACACCCGCCTCAGAAACCAATGCCAGGAAATTCCATAGGCCTTATTTGCTTTCTGCTTCAATTTACCCTTTCCCGAAGACAATGAATAAATAGCTGATATTCTGCTTGTAAAGGGGGAGTATAGTAACAAATGAACAAAATATAGTATCTCACAACTCTTTTTCTACCTTTTAATAAATATTTATAGATCCTAAAAATAGCTGCCTACTTGAAAGTTTACCAAGTAACTAAATTCTAGCAATTATAAATTATATATTTATATATATCACACATATTATGTGTCATTATCTGTAACATAAATATACATTGTAACCACTTTCTTTTAAGCATTTTTCTCTTGAACTTTCAACACTCAAATTGGATTCAGAGCAGAGAACAAGCACAAGTCTTAAAAGCGTCAGACATGCCAGATTTCTTTCTCGGTTCCCATGGAAAAAGTAAACACAACATAAAACACCCATTACATTTTAGACGTTAAGAATGTGTTCATGTAATTTATGCTAAAAATTCTCGAGTTATATAAACTTGTAGATTACAAATGCGTTATTATAATTTGGAGATGGCAACAGAGCAATTGGCAGATTAAAGAATTTACACACAAAGGTGAAAGCCTTCTTGAAACAAACAGTTTCCTTTCAAGTCTAACTTCCTGAGTAACTCATTTGAAAAATCTTTAAATCTCATGCAGGAAGACTTTTATAATATGCAAATTTATTCTAATTTATCCAATCAGTCTGTTTGATTATGTCGAATTGGCAAAGAGGTCAAGAATGTAACAGATGCTAAAACAGGAGGAAATGAAGGGAGCTTATTATGAACATGGCCTTTTCCCATTAAAAAAAAAGATGATAGTTTATGTTATTTTGAGAATTGTGGAATGGGAGAAGCAGATCAGCTTTTCATACCTCTGAAATAGAATTTTCCTGGCTTCATCTCTCTCTTATTACTTGCCTCCAATTCTTTAAAAAGAAAAAAAAAATTTTCATTTTCTTCTGGAATAACTTTATGGTTGTATTTACCAAATTTTTAAGCACATGTGATAAACAGTGTAGATAATTTATTTTGTAGTGGAATGAAATGATTGAGGAAATAACTGTTTTCTCATTTTTCCCCCTATCTTCATTCTCCATCCCAACTAGTTGAGGGTAGGTAGAGAGTTTTGTGTGGAAGTCTGAGTTTCCCTTTCTCTAGTAGAGAGTTAAACTCCCAGATGCGTTGCACAGGATCGATGCTGACAGAAGACTAGAAAGTTCAAAGAGGCTGAACCAAGAGGCTGTCTGAATGCTGAAGACACCTGGTTGTAGTGCTTGCTGACTGAATAAGGGACACGATGGCTTTCAGAGGCAGGGCAACGATTCCAGTGGTGGGGTAGATCCTGTGAGTAACAGAGCCACCCACCATGAAATGAGCCACTTGTGCTGGACCATAGACGTCAAGATTCGATCAAGATAGAGAACCAGACCAGAGACCCTATCCCAAATGGATTACAAAACTCCCTGTGTTCTCATGTTCGCGGGTGGGGTATATGGTGGTTTGAAAACGACTGAGTAGTAGGAGAGGGTGCATCTAGTTAGAATTAGATTTGGGAAGGTAAAGAAACATGACACTTCATGGACCTGGGGGTTGTGAACCAATCTATACCCATTACATTTGTCTCAAAAGCATAAATAGTAATTTTTGCCTTTTCCCTTTACCTACTTTACACATATAGCCAAGGAAAGACCATTTCAGATTCTCTCTTGGGCCAGAAGATGAAATTCTATAAAGAGGTGAGAAAAGTCAACAATTTAACATAGGAAATGTTTACTAATTACTCTGTCAGGTAGGTATTACCTGCTAAGTATTATGCATATGAGGGGGGAAATGTGTTATCTGCCCTTGAGAAAGCAGGAACAATCCAAAGAACTTATGAATTAAGTCTATAATGTATTAATGACATGAATAAGAGGTTTGTATGATGGATGTGGCCAGGATTGGGGCTGGGACATCAACCTTAAAAAACAGTGCAAAGTAACTAGTCTTCGGTCATGTTTCATGGTGGAGAAAGGGACATGTTCAGGCCCAAAGAATTGGAAGGGAATGGGTAGAAATCTTATTTCTGTTCATTTGCAACGTCATTTTTCCTGTTATAAAACATAATTGTATAAAAAACAGTTTAGTAGACAAGGAATCAGCAAGATTGTTTATTATGAAAATCTAGAGATTTAGGTACAGATGAGGCTGACATTCTGAAGCTCATAGAATTTGCTAACATATTACTCCAGAAAAATCAACAACAAAAACAGAAGATCATAATTTGAAGAAAAAAATATAAATTACCTTAGGAAGGAAGTAAAATCAGAAATCTTGAGGCCCCTCTGAAGAAAATCAGATTTGTAGCTCAAATCTAGAGTCAGCTGGTATTGGTGAAAGCAATAATATGCTGTGTTAGAGAAACAAATGAATGTCAGCCGTTCCCAGGGAGATAGAAGGAAATAATCCTGATTATCTTCAACTGCAAAAATAAATGTAACAACCCACACTGCTCTTCAAGCCACTATGTCAAACCTTTTTCTCTCCTCTTTTAGATTTAATTATAAACTTCTTAAAGATCCCAAAGAGACAGTTTTTCTGAAAGTTTTGTTAATGAATCGATTGCTTTTAAAAGAAGTCCAGGCAGAAGCACCGATAATCAGAGAGACCTGACAAAACAGATGTAAAACAGACTACAGTCTTTAAGAATTATCTGGAAGTGTCACTCTAACACCAAGAGACAGAACAGTGTGTGTGCATGTGTGCGTGTGCATGTGTGTGGTGGCAGGGGGGGGGGGTGGTGGTCTCTGTTCAATGTGTTTCCCAGCAGAAGATAGAACTCTGTAAAGTCTAGACAAATAGCCTGACGGAGAGACGAAATGCAGGAAAGAGTCATGTCCTGCTGCCAGGAGAGCCTGATCTCATGCCGCACTGGCCACTGTGAGCCTTTGGGCAAATCACTTATCTCTCTGAGCCTCCATTCTCTCATGAAAACTCAGAACAGTGGAATAGGCCCTTCTTCAAGTCCTAAGTTTTTTAAAATTCAAGAGCAGGCATAGATTGATATGGTACCAGGTAGCCTTTGTCCTATCCTGAATTATAGATATAATTTATGCACATTTGTGTCCAGAAGTTTGCATATTCTCTGAGAAAGAATCAGTTAAGGTCCAAAAAAGAGATGTTGAAGGATTCAGCGCTGTAAAATCTATTCTGTCATGTGATAACTTGTAGCCAGTAGACGGAGCCGCTTATCTAAAAACTCTGCCCTCAGGTCTTCCTGCGGTGTTAGTGTATTAGGGTGCTGGAGAGAGGAGGAAGTCCCCAGAGATCAGCTGAGGGGATTGCCGTGATATTTGAACCTACGAAAAGGCCTTAGAGGCGTAAACGATGACTCTTTCCTTCATGTGGCCATGATTTTCTCTTGTTCTTCAAAAGCCATGAATTAGACTGTAATTTTTTCTATGAAGAAAAGTAAATGAAAATGCTTTATAGAATATCTTACACACCTCAGGGCTACTTAGTATTTTCAGAAAATGGAGGGAAAGAGATGTTGCCTGTGTAAAGGATTGAAGATACACATATCATCTTGGGAGAAAAGAGGTTGTTATTCTGTCATATCCACATACACAGTTTTTCTATAAAGATAACTGAAAATTCAAGCCTTTTGAAACAGAATGCATGGGCACTGGAGATGAGGTTGTGCATGAGCTTAATCTGAATTTCTGTTCCACCTCATTTGTCCCTGCTGAGGTCAGAGTTGAACAGAGAGAGAATGGTGAATTGAAAGCCAAATGAATGAAAAGTGATTTTCAGGAAGGGAATAATCAGTCATATCACATGCTGCTGATGTAACTTGGGATTGACCATCAGGTTGAGCAACATGAGGGACATTATGATCTCAGTACAAACTTTTTCTGTGATTGGAGTAGGTTCAAAAGAAAACAGGTCGAAAAGTAGAGACACCAATTGAATTCAACTCTTTGAATGAGGTTTCTCCATCATTTGTTTTTACACCGGCGAATTGTAAAAGTTTACACTTTCTTCAAATGGAAGTCAGATTCTCTCATTTGAATAGCTCCCTTTTCTAACAAAAAGCATTGTAGACTATGATGCAAAGCAACCTAACGAAAATTCCTTCCCTTTTGAACTTGAGTTATGCATCTATTGAGTGCACATAACAAGTATCAGCTGACTTGATTTGGTGCTGAGCAGGATCCCACAAAGAGAAATTCAGCCTTATGACTTCTCCTCCTTCGACTTTCTACCATTAGTTTTCTGAGAATTTCATGGAATGTCTGGTAATAGCTCTGGCTTCCCCCCTGCCATGTGTTGACCCTGGTCTTGGAACAAATTGGTTCACTGGGGGAGGGTGGTGGGCTGGAGAGATGAAATCATTGTTTTTCTTCAGTGTCCACTTGTCCTGAGAGGACTTTCACAGCAAGGGATTCTATATTTTTAGAATTAGTAGATTCTGTTTTAATGTTGTGAACAATCATTTTAAACCCACTATATTTAGTAAAGGTTTAATTATACAAGTAGGAAAACTAGTTTTAAGCCATCACCTTTCCTTCCTTGCTCATCAAAACATTCCCTGCAGCTGAGAATGGCAATTTCGGCCATACCTGGTGAGGGCAATGGACAAGAAAAATTCTATTGTTGGAGTTCAGTGTGAGCCCAGCAGCGGGGGACCCTATCTCAGCATCCTTCCACTCCTGTTCACTGGGACCTTACTCCTGCACACAGCCTCCATGGACGGGGGCTGGCAGGGCTGAGTAACTGCTCCGCTGCATGGGGACTGTCTTCCCTGTCCACACAGAAGCTGTGATCAGATTTTCCAAAATAACACGAAGGTAACAGGATCTCTTTGTGTTAGTTACAAGTATGTAAGATGTTGGGGAACTGTGGTCTGGGCAATGAGATTTCTTGAATTTTTCAATGATGCCATTTATTCCTTCATTTTCTCACTCCTTCTGGGAGGGCTTTCTCCAAAGCCATGCCTGGGATGAAGTTGGGCTAGTCAGAGGGCTAGCTGGAGGAGTTCCAGGCTGATGAAGGTAAAAATGAATTTGATGCAGGGAGGCTGCTGGTAGGAGAATGGGCAGGTGCCAGCCAATTGACACTAAAACGAAAAATGCTCTAAGACACAAATATAATATTGTGCACATTCATTTACTCATTCGGCAAATAGATTTTGATTAGTTGTGGGAAAGCCATGAAGCCTGGCGCTAGTTCAGCAGGACAGATGCAGATGAGTAGAAAAAATTATCCTAGGAAACGTATAATGACAGAGTGAGAGCTCAGAAGATACAGAACATTTTATGAGTGTTTAACAAAAGAGCCTGAGGTGACTGGGTCAGAAAGGGAAATTATGCTTAACCTGAGATCTACAGCAGGTCCTCAAATAATGTCAGTTCATTATAATGATGAGAAAAAAAAATCTATTCTCAGCCACGGCTATTGTCTGTGTAGAGTTTGCACATTTTCCCCATGTCTGGGTGGGTTTTCTCCATGCGTTCCGGTTTCCTCCGACATCCCAAAGATGTGCATGTTAGGTTAATTGATGTGTCTACATTGTTCCAGTGTGACTGAGTGTGAATGTGTGTGTGAGCACTCCCTGAGCTGCCAGATAGGCTCAGGTCACCTGCGACCCTGAACAGGAATAAACAGGTTGAAAAAGAATGATCTTATTTGTTTTTATTAATCTTTCTTAAATATATGTATAGCTTGCATTTATTTTAATGTTTTATATTAGAAGTGTTTTGGGCCTTCGTTTAGAGCTTTGGTGATGTTCTTGTGACCAGGAATATGCTGTAGGAACTTAACTCTTGTTATCAATTAGCCTGTGGCAAAATTAGTTTCATCATGTGGCATTTCACTAAAATCACAGTTTCCAAAAACCTATCGACAATGTTAAGAATGGCATTACTGTACAGCGGTGCTTCCCAAGTGTGCATATGAATTACCTGGGGATCTTCTTGAAATGCAGGTTCCCATTCCGCATGTGGGGCCTGTGGAGGGGCCTGAGATTCTGCATCTCTAATCAGTTCCATCTCTAACCAGTGATGCTGATGCTATAGGTCCATGGACCACATTTTGAGTACCAACGATTCTAAAGGGAGTTTCCCAGGGAGAGACTAGCATATACATACTCTGCATATTGGTCTTCTCCTATTGAGGCATTGAGGCACCTGTAAAGTAACTGTTCCATGCCCTTCCATGCTCAGTACTCAGGATATGTGTTCCCCTGCCAGGACGTTTTCTCCTCTTTAAGTCTGCTCTTTATGTTTACCCTAAACTTCATTTTACCTTTTATAAATACTGGGGCTTCTATTTAAAAGGGCAGACTAAAGAAATTCCTTCCACCTTTCTTCTCAGAATTTGCCAGAAAAAAAGGACAAAAATATAAATGTTATTCTTGACAAAACTTGAAGGCTAACTCCCAAGAAATAATACATGGGGAGTGATGCCAGTTGCAATAAAGATCAAATATGGGTGCAGAAGATTCTCAGAGGGGATATTTGTGGATATAGATCTCAGGCAAAGCTGGCAGGAAACCATTTTCTTAAGTAGATGACACTCTGAGGGACAAAAGCAATGATCATTTCTTGGGAATCACAGGAATAGCATCTACATGTGTGTGTGGAGTGTTGGAACATCCCTGGACCCTATGTGACCCCACAGAGAAGCAGAGATAGTAGAGCTCAATTTAAAAAAATACAGGTAGAAATGCCACCTTTGATCTGAGGCAAGGTGAAGGAGAGAGATTGAATCGTGCCCTATTCCCTAGCTGCCAACATCTGTTGGCTGGAGAGAGATAAGAGCTAAAATAAGTCACATAATTCTTGCTAGCCTAGAACTGCTCATCTCCTCCCCAAAATGAACCACCTGCAAAGTCCAAGAAGAGTGCACTTCATTTAAAGATAAGAATAAAAAGGCAACCAGCACAGACTCTATACAAAAATAATATAAGACAAGAGAAGGTGGAGGGCAGGGAATATATACAGCAAAAAATCCTCACAATAACAAGTGGCCACCAAGATGTTATGACAAAAATTATGACTAAATAAATGGCTATGGACTAATAGTATTTAATAAAACAATAAAGAGGCTCACAACAGCAACTGAGAGCTCAGGGAAAATAATAGGAACACCACAGGAGATGAAACGAGAACTTCTAGAGCTCAGGAAAGAAGCAGAAGAGAAAAAATAGTCACCAAAGAAATGCAGGCATATTGGAATAAATGCAAAAGAGAATAGATATCACTGACATCAGTGAAAAATAGGACAGGAATAAGAAAAAACAAGCAAAATAAATTAGAAATGACAAAGTTAGACCGAATTAAAGAAAATATGAAAGATATAGAAGACAAAAAATTGCAACATATACATAATTTGTGTCCTTTAAGAGGAAGCCTGGAGGTATTATTCAGTAAAATGCTTTAGAAAGTAAAATAACCCTTGCATATACAAATGGAAAGGGCAAACTATGGTCCAGGAAAACCTGATCCGGAATGATCAACACCCATGTATCCAAGTAAATTTACTGGCCCTCAAAGACAAACTCTATCACCTAGATGAAAATCAAACTAGTGTGATAAAAACAAGCTGGCATTGTAACAAAATGGATTACACAGTGAAATATCAAAAGCAAAAGAAAGGAACCATAACATAAAATATGAGTACCAAATTTTAATCAAACATGACCATAACAATAAATTTAAATTGTCTAACTCACCTATTAAAAGAGACTCAATTTTGTAAAAAGAGAGGCATTCAATTATGTGTGGTATGTCATGCATCTAAAAACAACAAAGCCCAGAAAGACTGAAGATAAAGAATTGGGCAAAGGCATTGCTATATGTTGAATTGTGCACCACCTTTATTAATATACTGAAGCCCTATGTCCCGCATGTGATTATGTATTGGAGATAGGGTTTTCGAAGAGGTGATTAAGGTTAAATGAAGTCATCAGGGTGGGACCTGTTAGAATTGGTGTGCTTACAAGAAGAGGAAGGGCACTAGAGCTTTCTCTTTGCCATGTGAGGACACAGCAAGAAGTCGGCAATCTACAAGCCAGAAAGAGGGCTCTCACCAGAACCTGACCATGCCGGCACCCTGATCTTGGGCTTTCTAGGATCCAGAGCTGTGAGAAAATAAATGTTTGTTGTGTAAGCCACCCAGTCTATGGTATTTTGTTAGGGTAGCCCAAGCTGACTAAGAGAGACTGCAAAGCAAATGGACAGTGAAAGGGGGTGGGGGAGAGAGAGAGAGAGAGAGAGAGACAGTCATAACTAAATGATTGTATTCAGAACAAAAAGCATTGTTAGAAAAAAATGGCAGTTGATAATAGTAAAGGATGTAACTGATGACGTAATTAATGTGATGAATAAATTGCCAAGAAAAACATGGCGCCAAAGTTATAAGAAATATAGGAATAGACAGAAATGCTTTATTAATAGAAAACTTTAATTATTATCTCAACTACTGACAGGTAAAGTAAAAAAACAAGTGAGAATATGAACCTTCTAAATGACATAATCAGTTAAGATAGCTCTAATAGATATACATCAAGCTGTATATCTGAAAACATTACAATTTCCTTTCAAGTATCAGTGGAGCGGTCACAAAAAACAACTACATAATAAACTACGAAGAACAATGCAAGAAATTCTCTAAAATAAAAATAGATATATCCTCTGATGACTGCAATAAAATCCAAAATTAATAATAAAGATAAAAAGAAAAACCTTACCTCCTGGAAATTACAGTCTTAAAATAATTTTTGAAACTGAAATTGCAGAATATTTAGAAAACAATAACAATTGTTACCAAAATATAATGCAAGAAAGGACCATTTGACCAGAGAAGCTGATTCTAAAGTTTATATGGAAAAGTAAAAGAGCAAGAATCACCAGAAAAAAATCTAAATCATAATAGCTATGAGAAGCATAAATGCTCAGACGAACACATTTTATAAAGTTGAAATGATTTAAAGCTCTCTAATACTGGTCATAAATAGCTACCTCAACAGGACAGAGAGAAAACTTTTTTTTTTTTGGTGGATCACAATAAAACGTTTGAAAAGTACTCTTCTATGTATGTCATGTAAGTTTTTCATAAAAATACATGGACATATATACATGTATATATATAGAACAGCTTTGGAAGTATATTCAAGAAACTGTAACAGCTGTTGAGTGACTAAGAGAGGTGAGGAGGGGTATTTTATGTCACAGTATTTTCTTGTGTAACTTTTGAATTTTGTACCATTTATGATATTATCTCTTCAAAAAATAATTCGTTTTTTTTCAAACCCAACATAGGATATGAATAAGGTAAAACATGCTGAAGATGGGTGTGGAGTGATCTGCTTGGATCACTCTGATACAGGCTCTGAACTAAATTGCCTGTGTCAGGAAGCTTCCCAGAATCTAAACAGCTTGAGACACCTCAGAGATTCATACCAGAGTAGACAAATCAACGGCAGATTTTCACCATTTTCCAAGATTCCCCACAATGGCCTTTCATCTCTTCTTTACTCTCCAGAGGAAGGCTGGCAGTGGCTTGGATGAAGGGGCTTAACCACCAGCTGAAGCTGCTTTCCTGCTAAAACCCAAGAAGCTGCAATAACCATGCAATGTGTGCGATAGCAGGGTGCTTGCAAACCACAGCTGTAAGCAAAGGTCCCTAGGTTCCTCTTCTTGGTAGCTTCCTGCTCCAATCCCTTCCTATATAGAAACCTGGAGTCCCCACATCCCTGCCTGTTTCCTATGTCTCCAAGAACAAACAGATGTCCTCTCTTCTGAGAAAATGCTGCAGTTTATTGGTCAGCGCATGGAAGGCAAGTGTATGTGACTTTGGTTTCACATGGGAACTCAAACTTGGGTGTATTTATGTTGTCTTTTATGAGTATTCCCATCAGCAAAGCCTTTGATAAGTAGCAGAGGCTAAGCAGAATAAATTTCAGTCTTGAAGTTCTTTTTTTCATCCCGTCTCCTCTGGGAAAAGGCTATGAAAACTTAGAGTGGCAGTTGAGTCTTGAAGGCCAGGGTTGTCATCAAACATTTGCTGAGAATCTACCAAGAACACAGGTCTGTACTGGTCAATATGCACACAGTTGTCCTGGGAAGTAAAGAAGGGTTCAAATGTGAGGTGTTTCCTGGGAAAATGCCCTGCCCCCAGTTCCCTGAATTGAAAATCTAAGGTAAGGAGAACTCAGTGTCTTCAAGTTGCTGAAGCAAGAAGATGTCTTCAAGGGAAGCAGGACTGAAATTCTACTTTTGACCTGGGGAACACCCAAAAAATTCCAAGCACCTGCATGCTCAGTTTGTAACTTTCTGTCTTTAAAAAGAAATGAAAAACAAAACAGAATTTTTTTTTTAGCCACTGAGCCTGTAAGTTTGTTATAACCAACTGAGAAAAGAAAAAAAACTTTATTCTAAAATGAGTAAAGCACAGATCATAAATAGAAAAATTTCTCAAATGAAAAAGATTACAACTGGATTTTTTCTTTAAATATATATTTTGTTGATATTTCATTTTAGATTCTGTAGCAAAAGGTGCCGAGATAAGGAATCTGACACAATTAATTTATTGGGCTCTATCTACAGCAGCAAGAATGCTTTTCCTAAAACTTCATTTTTCTTAAGTTCCTTTCTTGCTCAAATCTAATTAGCTGCCCACATCACTTGATTTTCCACAGCAAGTTATTCTGAGCCCTCGCTGTCGTTTCTGTTTCCTCCTCTGAATTTCCTCTTCATTAGCAGGATTCCTGTTTCTCTCCTTTGCCAATTCACTGTGTGTCTAAGAGAAGTTACTTGAGTCTCATGGTCCCTTTGCCCTGGACTCATATGGGATGTATCAGAGTCAGGGTGAAGGTGACCTATGACATTTGAAAATAAAGCAGCAAATAAATTTGACATCGAAAGAAACCTACATCGGGCTCTGTTTTCCCTATTACTTAGAAATGAGAAGCTGGTGGTGAGCAAGCAGATTCTGTGCTCACAGTTTTATGCAATTGCCACATGATCAGAGGAAAAAATATGTATCTTTCAAGATCAGAAATAAATTTTTTTTCAAAGATACTATGGCATGCATTTATTCTTTTCTCTTGATACTGAATTTATTTCAAAATTTCAAATAACACTTAGAGGAAGGCATATGATTTTTGTGGCTATCCAAAATTCCACAAATGCCATTTTTGTGGCATTTTTTTTTTGAGTAACTTAAGGATTTCTAAGGCACTTTCCAGCTCTGAAAATCATATGACCTGTGAACATGTGCCCTTCCTCAGCTCAAGAAACCATTTAGAACAAACTGATTTATCTGCTTTATCTAGGCTGTGCTTCCTTCCCTATATAGCCATCTCTTCCATCTGAAAATCTTCTTTGATATTTCTGACAAACCATGAGCCTCCTCGCTTCCCTGCTGGAGAGAACTTATTCCATCTGGACTGGACCTCTTTAAGCAGCCTGGGAGCCTCCTTATCTTTAAGGTACGGGGCAAAATATAGAGGAGGGTAGTCATGGTGGCAGGAAGAGTTGTCATGTCATAAAGACAACAGAAAAATCATTTTATGATAATAATAGCAGCTAACATTTGCCGAACTCCTTTTACGTGTTAAGTATTCTATGTTCATTATATTACTAACTCCTCACAACAACTATACTTCAAGTCGAGTATTATTAACTCAATTTTCGGAAAAATGAAAATGAGGCTTAGAGAAGGTTACAAAACTTGCTGAAGACGGTGATTGGTGGGGCTAGGGTTCAAACCTTGGCCATTCGACTTCCATGACCCAGGCTTTTACCAACATTCATAAATATTTACCTGGGTGTATTCATATTGTTTTTTTTTTTATCTGTGTCTGTCCCATCTTTCTCATGAGATTCCTGGAAGGCAAGTCATGTCTCCTTTCATTCTTTCATACCATGTCAGAGTGCTGTAACTTATAAATGAGCAAATAACTTTTTACTGGCATTACCTCTTAGGAGGAAATAATTCTCAAGCAAGCTGTAACTCAACTGGATATCTGAATCAGAATTTTCCCCAATAGCCGGGTACATTCCACAGGGTACATTGACACTATCTGGGTGGTGTCAAAGGTTTTGAAGGTTTTGTTCAGGTTGTTCCTCTTTGTCATTTCTTGGCCATACTTCTGAGTGCTTGAATTGGCTGATAGGAAGTCTGAGTAGGAGAGATGTAGACAGCTTGCTTAGAAGTTATGTTAATGGCTAATAAAGATTTTAGAGTCATTTTCAACATGATAAGATCAGTACCCGAGGACTGAGTTATTTTGGTATATCGATTTCAGCTTGTTTTAATGCCTTTGGCCTCCTGCCTAATGACAAGTGAGGCAACAGATTAATTCTCTATAAATAGTAGCTTGTTATGCCTTGTTGCTTAATTCTGGGTTTTAGGAAGAACCAAAATAGGTATTTATCAATGCACTGTGTCCTCTAAAGCCCTTGGGGGTTAGTGTCTTACTCTAGAATCTCCTAAACAGTTTATGCAATCAAATGATCAACAAATGTATCTGTGATGATTCTGGAGTGTTAATTTTAGATGTCTTAAAAATTATAGTCTCAGTTATTAAGTGATTTTGGAGTTGTATTCTGGCAGGAGGAAGTAAACAGGAAGGAATATTTTTCACATATACATTTCTCTGAGATAGTAAAGGCAAAAGGATGCCACCAGTTGCCCGTTCCTTTCTTTATATTGAGATACAACATGGAACTTTATTTCTTACTCTCTATCTGGGTCAAGAAGAAGCTGTGACTCCTATTTGTTTTTCACCTCTCATCTCATTCAGAAAAATTTGACAATACCTGGTTTTAGTTCTCTCTTTCAATCTTATACTATTTTTGGAGGATGATTTTCTGCCTATCGCCTTAGAATAAAGTGTGCAAACGGAGGAAAGACAAGTGCAGGAGTTACCCATGATTGCTTCCTCTCCCTTGCCATGGCCACTCGTTTCTTTTTCTACTGTCCTGACTTTCTCTTACACAGGTCTGTTGACTAACGAGTAAGTATATGAGTTCTGGAATCACGCTCTCTAGGTTTGAATTCATTGTGTGACATTGGACAAACTCTTTTTCAATAAAATGGGACAATGGCACCTACTTTAGAAGATCAACATAAAGATTCATGTAAATCACCTTGGACAGTGTCTAACTCCTAGTGAGCAGTCCTTAGATATTAGTTATGATTATTTTCTTTCCAAGGTTCTGGTTTCTTGGCCTACTATATACAATGCTATTTGATCTTATTATTAGTTGGTGAAGGAAAAAATGAAGCCTTCAGTGGTTTCCCATGGCTATACAATCAAATTTAAATTTCTCATTATGATATTCAAGACCTTCTATAATCTCATCTGATCCTGTGGCTTTGACTGATGTCCATTCTTCTACTTCTTAGGATGCTTTGAGTTCTAGCTACTAGGTTGACAAGCACCCTGGTGATTATGATAAAGGTGGTCTAGAGGACATTTTGGGACATGTTGCTTTGGTGTTATCCAGGATGCTATACCTACTGCATGCTTTGCATGTTTTATGTATAAATCTTATTTCTCTAAATGTTAAGTGCCTCAAGGGCAAGTACTTGGTCTTTGTATCTATAGGGAAAGAAGTTAACATAGCAGGCCTGAGGCTGCTACCCTTAGAAAGACCTGCTTGCAAGGTTAGCCTTGGCTGACATCTAGGAATTTGGTTCTCAAAGTGCTTTTAGTCAACAGTCAACTGTTAAGTGTGAATCATTGTGCCTAGAGTTTTGTGCAAACAGTACAGTTTATGCTTAACTCTTGCTTCCCCTCTGGGACTCTGGAAATTTTTTAGGCAGTGGGTGCCTGCATGATCACCCCCCAGTTAAATCCTCTAGCACTGAGTTTCTAAGGAGCTTCACCGGGCTGATTCATCCCACGCACGTTGCTGCATTTTTGTTGCTGAAGGATGTGTTCTCTGTGTAATCTCTCATGAGAGAGAGAGAGAGAGAGAGAGTGTGTAAGGAAATCTATATATGGGATCCAATAGAGCTCTCCCTGTGTCTCTTCCCCTTATGATCTGGCTGTGTATCCTTACCATATTGCTGTAGAAAATCTTAGCTGTTAAATACAACTATAAGCTGAGTTTTGTGAGTTCTAGTAAATGTCCAAATGTAGGGGTGGTCTTGGGTACTCCTGACACAGTATTCTTTCCAAAACAATTTTTATAGTAGGTGCTCAATAAACATTTTGTGATTGAGTATCACAAGTCTCTTAAATATTGTGAATGCTTAATAATGTTAAGTACTTTCTTTTCTTTGTACTATCCTATTTGTTTTAACCCTTTGAATTGTATCTATAAATGAGCAGAACATCATTTGTAATGTATGATAGTTTTGAGGTGTTTTTCTATCACTGCCTACCAAGAATGGTTTTGATTTTGCTTATTCATTTTTTTTTTCCATCTGTACGTTTCAAACAAGGTTTGATATTGCCAGACCAGTACTTTTGGGCTTTTGGGATGCAGAATCAAGGAAAAAGGAGGATTGGAAGGACTGAGGTTTAAAGACTAGGTCTAGGAAAAGAGATTTCGTGGGAAGATCTAAAGAGAGATGCATAGAAAGAGCTTGAGTGATGTAAAGTAACCGTATGACAAGAAGAGGGCTT